>NC_054750.1:2707500-3027500 GCF_018143015.1 Lytechinus variegatus
TCCTCTTATGTTTGCCTTTCTTCTTTTTTCCTCTCTTTTCCCTTCCTTTTCTTTTTTCCTTTCTTTTTTTTTTCTTTTTTTGCTCCGCCAATAGGGGGGCCCGGGCCCCTCGGCCCCCCTGGATCCGCCTATGTTAGCGGTTGTAGGTATAAATCGCGCTCTAATGCTCTAAAACTGTGTTCTTTATCAAAAAGCTGTCTTTCATATTCATTTTGTTCGCAAAAGAATATAAAGTTAATTTCAATCATTGTATATAGTTATCCTGTTTATGATAAAAAATACTTAGAAATTGGGTTAGGTTAGGGTTATCAAATTATCAGGGCAGAAAATATATATTTTTTTCTCATTTTGCGCGTCGAGCTGGCACTATTTGATCTGTGAGATTATGTTTTTGATGACATTCATTGTATTCACAGCAATAATTATTAAACATTGCGCACGCGCCGTGCGCCGCATGAATTATGTAGATCAGGTGAATAACTTACCGCTACACACGAGCAGTTGCTCTATATATTCTATGTAATATAATATATAGAGCAACTGCCCATTTTTAATGGTCCATAATATACCCACTTTCTTCTTTTTTGGAACGAGTATGAATTTATCTACTGATATACTGAATGTACAATAAAAGTCATTATCATGTATTTCTTGGCATTTCATTTACTTTTTTTTACCATAATTATATCACACAGCTGCTCGCATAGGCCTACACCGTCACAAATAACAAAACAAAATCTCACTTTTTTTCTTTTTTGGTGGGGGATGGATTTTCCATACGCATACGTACAATTTTTCAAATTATTTTTTTCTGCTATTTTCATAATAAACTTTAAATGATTTCGCCTTTGCACTATTATTTTTTTAAAGACAAAATTACATCATCATCATATCATCGTCACCAACTTCATTCTCATCTTTATCACCACTACCACCATCATTATTATCATCATCATCATCATCACCGCCACCATCACCACCACTATCATCTTCACCAAGATAATTTTCATCATCATTATCATCATTGCCATCATCGTCTTTTTTTCTTATTTTTTCTCCTTCCTGCTTTTTTTCCTTCCTATTTTCCTCTTTTTAGAGGGCACACCACCACGCCCCCTTACTGGATATCCGCCTCTAACGTTTGTTGTTGTATATAAGTTGGCGGATGCCTCATGAAATGAAATAAGATAAAATAAGGAAAGGGAAACTAATTAGAAAAAGGACTGAGGAGAAGAAAAAAGAAGCCAAACAAACAAGAAAAAACAATATCAAAATTTTGTTGTAAAGTCTTCTACGTCAGTTTAATAATTATGTTTTCAATGAAATGAGAACATAAAAAAATGAAACAAGTAAGATGGGCTACACATCGTAGCAAAGAAATAGAGGGAAGCTCCGAGACAATAAAAAGGGTGAGAAAAAGAAAAGACTTTGAAATACTCACAACACGAGCATAATAAAAAAATATGGAATATAAGCAAGGACAAGTAGCTGAGGGACACCCCCCCCCTCTCTCTCTCTAGTTATTTATGTATCAAACTCGCATACACAAGAATTTCTTACTAATCAAAATATTGCGAGCAAAAAGCACGAGCTGACATTTTTTTAAATATTCAAAACTGATAGAGAGACACATTTAAAACAATTCATGAATCATAATAATTATACAACTACTAGCTTACCAATCGAATCATTCGATTGCGACAAATGATCTGAGAATTAATGCTTTTAGGAATTCATTAAATTAAAGCAAAGTATCTCAACATTAAAATAATTAAGGCGGGCGCAAGGTATCAGCTAATACACCGATAATTTTTTTTTTGGACATTTGAAGTATTTTCGGTAATCATGAAAAAGATTGATATTTCATGAAAGCTCAAATCCCGAAGAGCGGAATATTTTTATTAATTGACTTTTTAAAAAAAATGTTCTAAGCCCCATTTAATATTTGATTATAAGTTGATGCATTAAAAGCTGAAAAAATAAAGTATTTTGTGTTCCTCTATCATAATTGTCTTTCTCTTTAACCCTGGTTCTTTTTTTTCTGGGGGGAAGCATTTTAGTTAAAAAAAGAGAGAAAAAAGATAATCGCTGGCTTGTGGACGCCCGGTGTGGACGGTGGTAGGAACACCCCCCGCCCCCCCCCCCCCCGTAGTTACGCCAATATGGGACCAAATGATCCTAAATGTCCGAGGCGAAACTTGTGCAATCAAACGTTATTTCTGAATAAATTAAAGCTTGCGCTGTTCAACTTCAATCTCTTTCAGCTAAATTTGCGATGAACGCTGCGTTATGAAATATATAATTATCAACATCTGGCGAAAAGAATAACCGACCAATCACCTGACGAGAACGCGTATTACGTGATGTGCATATCAGGTCCGATCGCGAGTCAGAAGTGAAGGACAACTGCCAAGAAAATCAGGAAAAAGTCGTCAAAATGTAAGTTCCCCTTCATTTCTTTCAATTTTTTGTTACTTATTCAAAAATAAATGTCTCATTAAAGCAAAATTTCAACAAAAGCCTCAAATTTAGCTAGTACTTTTGTTGAAATTACAATAAATTTAGATCCACATAAATCTCTAACCCAATTTTAGCACTGATGTCGCCTATGAGGTCCATACATGTAATGTTTGGACCTCATTGGTACTAGGAGTGACTGACACAGTCACACAGACAAAAAAAATCTGCTGAGTAGATTCTTTCTAATTCTAGATTTAAGTGTAATTAGGCCCTACTAATTTACTACTATAGTCTACCAGGGGGTGAAGGTGCAGATAAAAAAAGAAACAAGATCTACAAATTAACCTTGGCTTGGCATGCTTGGGCTTGGCACTTGTTCACTGCTACCATCTGGCCTGTGGAGAATCTACAGGTAGGACTATGGTATGCCAATGCTGTATAGAGCACACACTTTAAAAAATCATTAAAATATCACTTTTGTGACCAAAATTACTAATTTCCATATAGTTTTTATTTACTTATCATTAGTAATGTGGGATTAATTTTTGTATTCACCAGAGCGCTCAAAAACTTGAATTTTTGGGCATATTTTTGTGTACGCCCTCTATTGGTGGAAAGTAATAGGGCAAGAAAATTTTCATTTTTTGATCTCTATTTTTAATTAAGAAAAAATGATGTAAAGAATCAAATTTAAATTAGAGCCAACCGGTACGAATTAACAGGTCTAATGGAAACTGTCAGTGTAAAAAATCAAGCATTTGCCCCAAAGAAAAAGAGAAAATAAGCCAAACATTGCCACCTGTATTTTGTCACACATGGAGATATAACTGAGAACAAGGTTATATTATAACCTTGTTCATTGAATGAGTGGGGCTTGGCTCAATTCAGGGCTCCACACACACTGACCCATTTTTTCTACAATTCCCACCTATTCATGTCGGACCAGTAGATACCCAGTTTTTCAAATTTTTACTGGTCGGAACCTAAAATCTACTGGTCACCAAAAATAAAGAAAACATTAAAAAAAGGTGTAATTTTATTTTTCTAGCCTTTGGTCACCCCCCCCCCCCCCCCATAAAATGAAGGAATGAAGGACAAAAAGAAAGCAAAACAGAAACGAAGAAGGAAAGAAAGAAAGGAAGAAAAAGAAAGAAAGAATAAAAGAAAGGAAGGTAGCAAGGAAGGAAGGAAGGAAGGAAGGAAAAGAACGATAGAATAAAAGGAAAGGAAGGAGAGAAAGAAAAGGTAAACAAAGGATAGATGTGTAGGAAGGAAAAAAAGAACTAAAGAAGGAAAGGAAGGAAGGAATAAAGAAGGAACAAAAATAAAGAAAAGAAATGAAGCAAGCAATACAGAAAGAAAGAACAAATCCAGAAAGTAGTAAAGGAAAGCAAGAAGAAGCATTAAAAACGAAAGGGTAAAAGGAGAGATGGAAAGAAGGACAAAAGAAAGAAAGAGAGGAAGGAAGCAATTAAGGAAGAAATAAAGGAAAGGTAAAATGATAAAAAAAAGGAAAGAAAAAAAAGAAAGAAGGAAGGGAAGAAGCAAGTAATATTAAACAAGGTAAAAGAATGGATGAAAGGAAGAACAAAAAAGAAAGACTGAGAGACAAAGAAAGGAAGAAATGAAAGAATAAAGGAGTGAAGAAAGCAAGCAGTAAAAAAAGACCGAAAGGTTAAAGGATAGATTTAACAAAGGGAAAAAGGAAACAACAAGACCGATAGAAGAAAGGAAGGAATGAATGAAAAAAAGAGAGGGCTGAAAGAAGGGAGAAATAAAAAAAAAAACAAGAAAGGGTAAATAAACCCCTCAAAAAAAAGTTCTGCAACTCAAGTTTGAGTGCTAATAAATTTCTTAGTGTGCCATCATCATATGTAAAAGTGGTATCATTGGAAAGTATGATTATTCTCCTTTACGATCATGTGTCATTTGTAATGCTAGTGTTATCATGAAATACACAGACATGATAAATATGCAGCAATGTAAAAAATGAAATGTTGCAAAATCCGTTGCCATGTCATGTTTGAGTTCTGCAACTCAAACTGCAAGTTTGAGTGCTAATAAATTTCTTAATGTGCCATCATCATGTGTAAAAGTTATATCTTTAGAAAGCATGATTATTCTTCTTTACAATCATGTGTCATTTGTAATGCTAGTGTTATCATGATAATACACAGCAATGTTAGACATGAAATGTTGCAAAATGCGTCGTTTCCAATAGCGAATTTCCAATTGTATCGAGGATGGACCGAGTGCATTCACTGTCACCTGCATGGTAGAAATTCTATAGAAATGAGACTCTTGTTAGAAATCAATGCATTTTGCAACATTTCACTTCTGACTTTTCTCAATGTTCAGGGTGATTGCATATTCCATGATTACATAATCACAGCAAATGGCATGTCATTGTAAAGAGGAATAATTCAGCTTTCCAATGATACCAGTTTCATCTTTTATACTTCATTAACCAAAAAGATATCATCCCCAAAACTGAGTTGCAAAACTTTTTTGGGGGGGTTTATATGATGGATGTAAGGAAGAAAGAAACAAAGAAACGAAGAATGAAGGAAAGAAAAGGGTAAAAAGAATGAAGGAAGGAAAAAAGGAAGAAGAGAAGAGATGAATGGACTCAAGAATTAAAAAAAGAAAAATATTTTTTTAAAAGAAAGAGAGAGAAAAAAGAAATAGAGAAAAATATTTTTTAAAAGGATGGAATGAAAGAACGAATTAATGAAAAAGGGGGAAAAAAAAAAAAAAAAGTAACAACAAAATGAAAGAAGAGAGGGAAGAAACAAAGAAAGATTGAAAAGAAAGATGGAAAGAAAGATAGGAAGAAAACAGAGGAAGAATGCTAAAACTATCATAATTTATCAGTTTCTTTTTGGCTCAATTAAAATAGCTACGAAAGAAAATCAGAAACCAAGTGTATCAACGCACACATAAATGCATATGTGGGGTTAATATGTATTCAGACGATATCACCCAAAACCCGTTCTGTTTGAACCAAACAGAAGTGAAAATTTATCCTTTTACTGCTTACAAATGACAGAGTTACTCCAATTTTTAGGAAATATGGACATTATAAGAGCCTTTCATGAGTATGAACCATGAATTTTGACAGTTCTGTGAGAGAGTTCTGCCAGAGTTTAGCCAAGCTTCGTTCGCGCAGCCAGGTGAGAATTTCCCGGGGGGGGCACTTCCATTCACGAGTGGATACCATGCGCGACCACGGAGTCTCGAAAAGCACCCTAAACACGTACCGGTAATTTCCATATTCTGAAAATGCACCCCTTAACAAGTATTGGCATGTGAAACCCTACCCTTAACAAGTATATATATTGAAAGAAAACGATACTCTTGGCAAATATTCCCTGAAATGAACCCCTAAACAAGTACAGGAATGTTTTATTGTTACGGGTCCTTCGGTCGTCGGCTTTAACTTATTTGGTTTAGTACGACTTCAGCTTCTACACCTCGCGCAAATCGGACTCTAAACACGAAGTGTTGGGGCAAAAAGGACATCCTTTATTAAACATTTAAATTTTGTTTTAATCATCCCCGCAAATTTGACCCTAAACACGTAATTTTCCTAGCGAAATAGATACCCTTTTTCCATTATTTTTGTGTTTTTGACACCCTTATCACGTTTCATACGTAACATGCCCTATCGTGAAAAAGACATCCTTTTTACGTGTTTTTTTGGTCGCGCATGGTATCCACTCGTCAATGTAAGTGGCCCCCCCTGGGAGAATTTACTACGTGGGTTTTGTGGCTGGCTACATGTACACTGTATCTACTCTAGTAACACTCAAGTGCGATTCATTCTGTGTCTGAATGACAGAATTTATCGGGGGGGGGGGGGGGGGGGGGAATGTTTGCAGTGAATTTGACCATTTCTGGAAAAGTTATTGGCCCAACAATGGTTTTTAGTACTGGTCATGTTGGACCCTTAAAATCTTGATATTTTTGGAAAAATTACTGGCCCGGCAATGATATTTTTTACTGGTCATGTCTGACCAGTAAATCTTCCTATTTCTGAAAATCTACTGGCCCAACAGCGATTTTTACCGGTCAGGGACCATCGGACCGCCGCTAGTGTCAAGCCCTGGATAATTCCATGAATTCCGCCTGGGACTGGGGGTCTGGTACCTCGAGCGGGCCGATGTTCATGCAGGCTCCACTTCACTACCGCTACACTACGCTCCACCTGCCCGAACATCGGGAGGGTGAACCAGTTCAGATATTCTGATTGACAAAGGTGGGATCAAATGGGGGTTTATTGTAAAATTTATAGAAAAAAAAATATAACGAGAAAGTAAAACAGCTTTATTTCTTACGTGTCACCTGTATTTCACTCCGTGTCTATCCTCTGGTTATCCTCAAAATTGGTGATTTTGGGCCAGTTATCTTTTTCCTCACATGTATTATTCACGGCCGATTTCAAAATATCGCAAAAAAAAAAGAAAGTGAAACATATTTCACCAACAAATTAATCCGAGTGCGAAGCGCGAGCTGAATTTTTTTAGTATACTGAACTAAAAACAGGAAAAAGGTACCTGTTAAAGACTGTAGTAACTCAGGAGGATACATATCTCACAACCCAGATAATGCGAGTGCCGAGAGTGAGCTGAAATTTCTATATATTCTGACCTGAAAGCTTAATATTATAAGCATTTTGGTACCAATGATTAAGATGGGTGTCTAAAATAACAGTAGATGCGAGCGCAAAGCGCGAGCTGAAAATTTTGATAAATCCATCTGAAACAAATTGACAGTTTAATGGACGTTTTTGATAAAGAACAAGATATATATCTAACAAAAGATTATTGTAAATTGAAGTGGAAGTTCTTTTGAGGTTTAGAACTGAAAATGGGACATTCTATTTACCTATTTAATAATGAAAAGTATGGGTTTTTGCTTCAGAAATGATGTGAGCGCGAAGCGCGAGCTGAAAATTTTTATATTCAAATCTGAAAAGCGGACATTTTGAGCACGATTTTAAAGGTAAATGCTAGTTACCTAGCATTTACGATATCAAAATGAGTTCGTTCAGAATCCAGTGAAATGACCACCAAAGTGTCTGTTTGTATAAATAAAACGCATGTGCCAAAGGATTCTGGAAGAAATTGTGCAATTGCCAAGAAATCAGCAAATACCGGTAAGCACAGGATTCAGGTAGAGCGTCGGGCCCGACGCTCTAAGCAACAATTATACATTGTCCCCCTTGCGCTTATCTGTGTTGGGGATCTTCGGTGTGAACATTTTTCAGCGTAGATTTCACAAAGTTCAGTGTATAAACTGTACCAGATCTAGATCCTCGATGATATACTGACAATTAAGCCTTGTTTTACAGACTTTCTCATGAAATCAGTGTTTACTGCAACTACTGAAATTTCTCTTTAAATAAAGAACGAGTTGTGTATATCAATCAATCTCGCTTGCTGATTTCTGTGTAACATTACAGTCTTATTTTTGCACACATTTGAAATTATGGGGGGGGGGGGGCAAAACGATATGTTTGCCCCCCCAATATTTTCATTGGTGGGGCAATCGCCCCCCTGCCCCCCCACAACCCCCCCTCCCTCCCGGATCGACACCTCTGGTCCCAGTTTACACTGTACAGGGACTCTGAGTGTCTGTTTTCAAAGATTCCTCAATACAAGAAATCTAGGAAAGTTTGATCACCTGTGTGAAGTGCCGACACCAATCGAGTGCGCCAGCCAGTCAATGTACGCATATCAGCTTCCGTAACAAGATTATTGGAAAATGGCAAGTCGTGAAAAATAGACGGTGAACTAGGGGGAATGAAGTCACTGAATCTATTTTTAGCACTCTCAATCCCAAAAATTATGAAAAAAAACGTCCCCCATAAACAAGGACAGTCTCCATTCATCAAGACATGATTTGTCTTGGTTTACAACTTTACATGTATGAAGATATCCTTGTTTTCATGGACAATCCCAATTTTTAGACTAGCACCTCTACTGGTGGTAGGCAGTCGAAACTTGAGGTTCCACTTCCAGGACTGGGAGTCTAGGGGGCAGTTGGGCATCAATGAGATGGAACAAATACTTGCAGGGTAGTCATACTTTCAAGCACCATAGTACAAATCCACAGATAGTTATCAAAACTTTTTACCTTAAATTTGTGATATGAACTGCTATAAATGAATAACTAGATTTAATTTCACTCAAAAAAGTTCATAACTAACTCCCCCAAAATAAAATCATTAGCAAGCCTTGTCGTCGTCATTGTGTGCATTTGTGTGTTATCGTGGGTTCCGACCTTCTACAATTGCAGCACCCTGTACTTGTATTAATGGTGTACATATACATCGACTCTCTTATTTGGATGTACATGTAACTGGCTCGTTCATATAACTTGTTTTGTGAAATGAAGCGAAACTTTGAAATGTCATAACTTTCTTATTTTACATCTGATTTTGATGAAATCTTCAGCATTGTGTTTGTCTGATTTTTCTCCATTGATTCAAATCAACATTTTTCTGAAGTGGACTTGACCTTTAATTATTATTTTTTTTAAATTCATTTTGACAGTAAAGTATTGATTCACCATGGGTAGACGTCGTGCTAAGAAGAAGCCACCTCAGAAGAAGAAGATGCTGGGGACATTGGAAACTCAATTCACGTGTCCATTCTGTAACCACGAAAAATCATGTGATGTTAAAATGTGAGTAAATTCCATGGGATCTCTTCCAGTTCTGTGCAGTAGCAATTTAAAACTTACTCAAATGGACCTTGCACTTTATTTGAAAAAGTCTCAGATAAATTAGATAGATGTATTTTGACATACATTTAACATCATTCTGTTGTGTTTACAAAGATACAAGCAGCATTTTGAAATATATGGAGAAAAGGGAGATAGTGGAAGAATTATGTTTAAATTGATAAGTTATGACATTATAATAGATTTCATGTAATTTATGCCTTTATCACTTTGTAAATTCTAGAAGATTTTGACAAAAATGATAGAAGTAGAACCCCAGTTGAAAAAGAAAAGTTTGTGTTCTCTCAATTCTGCCTTTTCTCTCATTACAATCTATTTTTTGCAGAGATTAATCCTAAATTATTGCTTTTTTCTTATATATATTTAATTGCATGCAAGAATATGTTTCTCGTGAATATTTCTATTGCGGTTAATAAATTAAAGGTAATAAATTAGTATTTTGTTGGTCAAACAAAGTCTTTAAACACAGTCATTTAACCTTAATTTACCTGGGCTATTTCAGACCAGGTCAAATTGACCCCCCCCCCCTTCCCTCCCCTTCAGATCTTGGCTGCAGATTGCATGATTGCCGCGAAAATTTGCACACGCTTAGAGCTGGATGTAAACTACAAGACTCTTTAGTAAATTTTCTTAAAACATGATAATTGTTCATATTTTTAATTAATTATGCAAATAAGTGCATGGAATTTGCTGTATGCATACATATGATTTTTTGCATTTAACTCACTTTATGTAGCTAGTAGAATGCTTATTTTTGGTGAAAATATCAATTATTACATATCTAACAAACTTTCCCCCAAAAATGCCAAATCATAATTAATTTTCTATGTAGTTTATAATTTTTTAAAATTTGTATGAATTTATTTGTTTTTTTCTAACCTTTGTCTTCTATTGTTTTTTCAATGAACTTTGTCAGGGACTCTTTTACGATCATAAATGGCATGAAAAATTCATTTTAACCAACAAAGTAAAAAATAATCATACATTTATAATTTTTTGGTTGAAAACACAATATGCACAATTTGACTTTGTACATGAAATCATGTGTTTGAGTGATTTGGGTCCGACATGCACTTTATACAAAATGTTTGCACAATGTCAGAACTGCGTACCCAGGCGGCTCAAAATTGGTCTCAGAAGATGCGCAAGATTTGAAAGTAATAAAATCACTGAGAGACGCGGTCGGAAAATCTTGCACAACAGCGTAGGGACAAAAGTTGTCGAGGGGGGGGGGGCAAATTGGGTCAAATTGACCAAACCCAGTTAAGAATTTCAGAAACCTATCATCACATCAGAGATTGTATGACAAATAGTGAAAACAGCATCATGCCATGTAACCATGGCATGAAAAAGAACTGAGAACGGCAAGGAATAACGTGCGTTACTGACATTATTTAAATTTCTTTCAGGGATCGAACTCGGAACGTTGGAGTGATATCATGTCGTGTTTGTTTAGAGGATTTCCAGACAAGTATTACCTGTATCCTTTCATGAAGATTGGGTTAGGCACCTTGCCAAAAGTATTAAAGAGACACGTCTTTCTCGCAGGAATCTTGCAATCCTCCACATTTCATGATGGAGACAAGACAATGAGGCTGACAGAAAGCAGTATATTGTCTTTACCGCAGGTCCCCTGCCAAAGTTTGTGCTGTGTCTTTTCTGCAGCACCAGTAATTTATCAATGATTAATTGTAAAGTTGGGGATGAAAAGATGCTTGTGGATTCTTGTGGGAAAGATACAGCTCTGAGTTTCAGTGAGATGTCTAAGTAGTGTTTAATAATAATAATAAAATGTCCATTTATATAGCGCAGTTACTATGTGCATATACTGAACTGCGCTTTGATTGTTGGTATCATATATTACCCCGGCTGTAGCTGAGCCGCCATATTAATAGGCGCTAAAGCGTTCAAGGAATAAATCCTACCGGGTACCCATTCACCTCCTGGGTTGAGTGCAGCACAATGTGGATAAATTTCTTGCCGAAGGACATTACGTCATGGCTGGGATTCAAACCCACGACCCTCTGTTTCAAAGTCCAGAGACTGATCCACTGGGGCACAACGCTCCATAGTGTTTGATGGATTTTTTTTCTTTGTGGTAGTTACTGATCAGTTTTATAAAGCTCTTGTTGGAGTTCCCAGCACTCAAACCTTATCTATCTAGTACTGTAGCAGTTGTACAGGTCCGTATCAAAAGTGACTGGGTTAGCTCTTGTTATGCCAAAGTTCTGAAATGAACCATATTATCCATATTCCGTGGTTGGTTCTGAATTTTTCAATGGGGGGATGGGGAGGGGTCGATCAGTTTTGTCTGGCAATTTTTTTTTTGACTGAGGAAAGTGGTTTGCACTGATCTACTTTGTAAATTTAGCCCCCCCCCCCCTAATGAAAGATGTATCCCATGCTCACATCTGAGGTTTGGGTGGGGACTGGAAAAGGGGCACTTTGTATCACAGGGTTAGGGTACTAATTCTATACAACATCTGGCTAGGGGCACTGGTGCAGCCCCCCCCAAAAAAAAAAACAATAATAAATAAATAAATGAATGAATGAATGAATGAATTAATTGATTAATTATTTAATTAATTATTAATTAATCAATCAATTAATTATTTAATAAAATATGAATAAAAAGGTAAAACAAATAAATAAAACAAATAAATAAAATAAAAATGATAATAATAATGCTTGCACATGTAGAACCAATATACTGCTATTTCCCTATCATGTTTATTGTCTGTACTGTATGAATGAAAATTGAAATGATTGAGGAACATGTATCATCAACATGGAAATGCTGTCATTTTGAATGCAGAGGATGGAGAGTGATTCTACATGTATTAGTATTTGACAAGGGTGCAATGAATCAAGCTAATATGATACATCCTGGCATGCACCCACCTGACTCAGGTCTGTGGTTGATGAGAAAAGACACATCAGCTGGCACACAGTCAGCTACATCATGTACCTGGCATTGGTTCTCATAATGCCACAGTCACAACCCTTACGAAACCATGTCCAAACCAACTGATGGTTAGTCTTTGGAAATCATGTAAAAGCTTTGGTTTGACTGTTTTGGCTGGTTTTGTTGGTTTGAGTACATTGGGTGTCTTATAGGTAAGTGCCAGTTGTTGAAACAATCTCAAAATAAGTTCACACAGAATCCAATGAAATTACCACCAAAATGTTCATATGTATAAAAAAATGTGTGCCTAATGATTGATAGAAAATGTGTAATTGCTGAGAAATGAGCAAAATAAGCATGGAATTCCATCAAATGTCAGTATTTTTTCCAAGAAATATTAATACTCTGTCCCACATATGCCCTTCTGTGTACATTTTAGGGATCATCCGAATGATCAATTTTTCGGTTTTGGGCCTGGTGCACCTAACAGATTCTGACAATAAACTACGTGTATGATGTTCTGGTAATTGGTAATAACAGGAGTCTTTACAATTTTAAAAGACTAAGAGATTTAGATGCTTGGTGGTGAAAGGTTTTAATGGACATTACTTTGGCAGTAGGCTCCCACTATGACACTGTCAGGTTGCCAACAGAAATGGTGCCATGTGAGATAATGGACAGCGTTGAGTCTTTTAATTATCATGTGTTCTCATATCTTGATTAATTTTTAATATACAAAAGCATGTTCACATAATATAATTCCTTAACTTGAAGCCTCCTTAGACCTATCAGAACCTGTGGATGTATATAGCGACTGGATAGATGCGTGTGAACAAGCGAATGCCTAGCCAATGTGACGTCACCCCCAACCCCTCCAGATACCTACATGTATACCTCACAACAGGTGCATGATATACATGCATGTCAGCTCATCATTTCGTTTGACTATTTCACAGACATTATCTCTTCATACATGTATTCGATCAAAATTCATCTGATGCATAATTATAAAAACTTAAGTGCTTTTTCACATTATGTAACTTTGACTGAGTAACTATTAAGATGAAGTCTTCATTTGATTCATTTGAGATGTCGTAAAGAAAACTTTGATTATTTAATTTGTGGACAATTCAATTTGTTTTTAAAAGACAGTTCATATTTTTGGAAGGATTTAAAAAACTTTAAATTGATATTTTTGTATAAAATGACCCATTAGTGTCACACAATTTTGTTTCATTATATTTGATTAGCCATGAAACCTAAGAAAAAAAGGTCAAAGATTGATTAAATATGTAAAATTCATGCAAGAATTAATATGTATTTCTTTTTTACTTAAAACATTAATGTTTTGGAAATTAAAATAGGAACAAGATATCAAGGGAGATAAATGTAATCATGATATTTCTTTTATAACTGCAGGGCAGAATTATGCTATGAACAAGTATGAAATACTTTGATAATCAAAATGATATTGTTCAATCTTCTGGAGAGAATTTTCGATATCATGGACTATTATGAACTACATGTATTCATCACCAGAGCTTGACAAGATATATCCCAAATTGATCATTTTATGATGCTAAGTTCAATTCCTCCCAATACGTTTGATAATGATTTAGATCGGGGGCCAAACCATGCAGAAACAATAATACAGGATCATCAGTATTCTTTTACATGATAAAGTTTAATTTAACTCACGAACCTCATTTCCTTTTCGGATTAATGAACCTTCAGAATTACGCCACAAATGTTCGGAGTAATGAATCCTTTTTCGTTTTCGGATTAAGGAACATCGAGGTATAGGCAATTTACGAGTTTCGGAATTACGAACCTTCGGAATTACGAAGTGTAACCGCTCTTCTATAATACGTTGCTATCAGTCAGATCCTAGACTATTTGTTTGAAGCCTATTACACAACATTCATGTACATACATGTATGACCTGCATGTAGATGGCAACCATTAGGTCGATCATTGTATGTTACATATGCCGACCAAGGAAGAGAAAGTCAAATATGTATCCGATTGTCCATTTTCTGGGGGTGACATTTTGTTTGTTTTTAACTATGTTTTAATGTTTTCAACTCTTCAAGGCTTACTCAGATATGCTGCAGAAAATTGCTTTTTGAGAAGCTACCCGAAGGATCTGTAGTGCAGTCTCAAAGCCAAAAGCAGGACTCGTATGTATTCTCTAAATGAGTGACCACACTTCATTAGTTTAGATACATGTAGCTAAAATGGCCAGCTAAACCAGAGATGCGTGATCATCCCTTTAGCTTTACGTTATGGAAGTTATGGAAAGAAAAAGGCTTTAAAAAAGTAGAGCTTTTGTTACAGAACTTGATATCAATCATAAATCATAAGCTACTTTCATACGTTACTGTAATGGAGACATTTAGAACATATTTGTCGTACAATTTATCAGTGTGAAACCGGGTCCTAGTTTTCTGCATCATACGTGAACGAGCACAAGAGTTTTTTTCTGTGTACTATGTTATCGACATTCATGTATAGATTGCGTTTCAATGCAGTTGAAAAGATATAATGTTCATGATTATGTCTGAGCTTTGTAAATGTGCCTAGTAATTATTATTTTTGATTTATATCTGTAAATATTCATGATGCAACCAATATTGATATAAAGGAAGTACACAATCTCTAAGGTTGTTAGTGCAAAGATATGTTACATTATTTTAAGCTCTGAATATCTTTGCATTGGTTATGAAGGCAAGTTAAAAAAAAAAACAATTAACTTGCCGTATTTTCACATATTTAGAACAAAATGAAGCGATTTCTTTGCGCAGGGCATTTGATAATGATATTTGAGTTTAGTGGAAAAGGTTGCACACTTGTACATGTACATATGTAAATATTCTACTTTAATTAAGAAATATAAGATATTGTTTCTCAACCATATTTCATTTGTATCCTAACGTGTTTGGAGATAGTTTCATTCATCCTTTTTTTTTGCTTACAGATTTTCAACTTATCTATACATTACATGCTATGTAATTTGGCCTTTTCCCTACCAAACTACATGTATAACAAATGGACTGAATAAAGATTTGAATACTTTTTAGGGGACTGTAACATCTCACACTTTGATCCTGATGAAAAAAAGCAAATTTTTGCAATTAAGGATTGAAATTCAACGAGAGAGGAAGCAATAGAACAGTTGTGTACTCTGTATTCACTTCATAGAAATGTAGTTATTATTAAAAGTGAATTTCTATCGAGCTTTTCCAAGCATTGTTTTGTTATAACGTACATGCACAGATGATATAATCTGCTTTAAAGCTATTAGACACATTCACGGCCTTTGATGTCAGTTGTAATAAAATAGTGGGACTCAAATATGAATAAAATCAAAGAGAAACAGTCGTACAAAAATTGTTAAATTCTGTAAATTCATGTATATATACATTTTTTTCCGATTACTTCATAGAGTCATTGTTTCAAGGAAAGAAATCATTGTGTGGGTGCAAAAACGCCCTTTGCATAACATTTTTGCGCATCGGAGCGGAAATGTCCTTTTGCAATGCCCTTATGCATTGCACTTATGCGTGCTGCTAAGGGCGTTTTTGCTTGCATGCAGTGCATGAAAGTGTGGTGTTATGGGCATTCTTGCTCTGGCACGAGAAGGTGTGGACTGAGAAAGAAGGCAATAAGATTTGAAAGTGAAAGATAGGTTGGGGCAATAGGGAAATAAGAAGAAATGGGTGGAGCATTTCATGGACAGTTGCTGTTGGTGATATTAACTGACTATATTGTCCTCAACCAATCAAGATGCAAAGATTTCTGGTATCATAACAGACTGAATATTGATACATGAAATGCTCCCAAAATCTGAAGAATTATGAAGAAAATGAAGGAAAGGGGGTTATCAATGGGAGGGGAGTACATGTAGGTGCTATAAGAGGCATAGAGAGAGAGAGAGACAGGATCAATGAAGGATTGAGAAATATAATGAGTGGAGAGGGATAGATGTAGGGTATTGAAGAGGATCGGATGGGAAATATTACAATATGATTGATTGGATAGAAAGATTATAAAAGGAACTGATGGAGAGAGGGGCCTATGAAAGAAAAGAAATGGGGGGGGGGTGCTTGAGAAAGGTATAAAGTGTAGGAGAGAGTTCAGTGTGGAAGAGAGGAAACCTGTTGCCTGAGAGATTGTAACCACAGCTGACATGTTCAAAGGGAAAGTCAACCCTCAAGAAAGTTTATTTTGATTAAAAAATAAATCAAACATGATTATGAAAATGTTTCCCCTTTTCTCATATTCTAGTATATAAATTGTATATTTCAATTTATGCAGATTTGATAAGGACCCTATAGATTGAATCACAATGGGTTATAACAAAGGCGATTCCAGTTTTTCAGGGATGAATCAAAACTTTGTCACAATATAGCCTGGAAAACAAAATATTCCATAAATGATACAAAATAAGTGTTTGATGATATTGGCTCGCTCATACGCATACCATGCACATGACAGTTGTGAAAATACACAAAACTTTGAAATATCAGGTCTCTTACTTTACACCAGGGTTTTGGTTAATAAAGATTCAACATAACAAGTATAGAATTTCTGTAACAAATTCAAAATGAGCCAATCAAATTGAATGATTTCAGTCGCTTTAAAATATTACTTCAGTGCAAATGTATTATATGAAACAGCCCCCTAATTTTGAAGAAAATTGTACTATACTCGTTTGATATAGTTCTCTTTTCTCAAAATAAATGTTTTCCCTTCAAGCATAGAGAGGTGAAAAGTTATAAAGAGAATGCATTAAAGTGAGAAGGAATGGGTGGGGTGGCAGAAAGCAAGGGAGGGGGGAGGGGAAGAGGTATGAAGGGGGCAAGATAAAGAGAAAAGCGAAAGAGAAGATAAGAAAGAATAAATCAAAGTTTGAAAACTGATCATACAGTGGGAGTCTGAAAAAAACTTTACACTTCAAATATTAATTCAATGACAAAACATGGCCGAAACTTGCAACTATCTCCTGAAAGAATATCTTCCCCAGAATAATTTGATACCATTTTTATGTGGTATATGTTTACGCTTGGATAATTAGGAGTTAGTATTTGTTGTGATACCCAATTTGATTTGTGCCAAAGGCAATGAATGAATAAAGATGTCCTTGAATTCTGTAATAGTTGGAGTATTAAAAATTTGGTAAAATTCATTGCAATTCTTTTTTAAAGTTAACATGATAATTGTTTATTTAATAAACACATTTCAGTATTAATTCCAATAATTTAATTGAAAATATATTTCCAATGAAATTTAGAGCTACTCAAGGAATTCTCATGCGATAAATTAAATTGGTGATTTTCAAAGAGTTTGTTTTTACCCATACTGCATATGAACAGTGGACAACACCAAAGCATCAAAAGAAATCATTTGACAAAACAATGACTTATCTTTAATAGTACATTTATTTGATTTTCTCTACATAATCTCGTGTTTGACAACATTGTCAAAATTTACCATTCTCATTGATAAACAAAGAAAAATTCTACTGGAAAATTTTGACAAAATAAATTTTCACATATTGGATTATTTCAAACAAACTAGTCTGTGTATGAAAGTAAAATTAAATACATATAATTTTCCATCGCTCATTTTCTATTACAAATTGAATGATGGTTAAGTAATTGAAATATATATTATTTAGAAAACGAATACAAGAAAGGTAGGAATAAGGTATAAACAAGAAGGAATTTTTTGATGAAATAACATGTACTACACATTTGCTGATCATCTTCAGAGTGCAGGGGAAATGCTGTTGTGCTAAACCAATCCATGGGTATTTTTTTATACATATTTTTTGCCTATTAAAGGAATAAAAATAGAATAATTATGCATGTATTCTACAAGAATTGTCAATTAATCCGTTAGAGACTGAGCTTGCATAGTGCATACACTGTATACCGGTATGCAGGCTTGGGGTCTATGCAAAATGTGTGTGGTAACATAATCAACAAATCTCCAATCTGTGAGTAGCATCAGGTATAAAAAAATCAATTTGAATTTGCCAACATAAACATTTTGTACGACATCACAAAGAACATTTATTTGATGGCAATATAGACAGCAAGGCAGTGCGTAATAAAATATTGCCCTGAATTCTGATCTTATTTCATCAAGAACTGTTTCACAATCCATGGCCCCATCACATACGATGAATTGAAGAGATACAATCAATATCTACGATCGATTGTATCAGGGTTTTCTTAATGTACATGTAGTTATTTGCCAGGGGTAAAGTTACAACTGATTGTTCAATCAATGGTTTAAGCCACAGGGCCCAGGAATTAATGAAGACAAAAAAAATGTACATGTAGTTATTTGCCAGGGGTAAAGTTACAACTGATTGTTCAATCAATGGTTTAAGCCACAGGGCCCAGGAATTAATGAAGAAAAAAAATCCTCTTGCAATCAAGATTACAACTGCAGATTATAGCCACATCTAAATGTAACATTGAATCTCTAGATTGGTCATTTGGGATTTTGAATTATTTTGAAGTATTATTATTAATGATAGGACTCGCTGGGAGAACAGTTTTGGGATCTGAAGTGGCTACCCTGCTGAAATATGCCATTATTATCATTATTATTTTCTATTAATTATTGAGAAAATATTTGATAGGTAGATAATAACAAAGAAATGCAAGAGAATATTTAAAGGAGAGACAAAAAGAAAATTCATTGAAAGAAAACACTTCTGATTTCTTAAAGAAGAATCGTACTTCATGATAGTTTAAAAACCGCTATAACATATAATTGAGATACTCAAGGCTGTGATGGAAAAGTGGAAACTACATTGTGTACGGAGAACATCATAGTACTTGTCTAAAAGCAAAGGTTTAAATCAATATGCTAAAAGCCATACCACATGTAATAAATAATCAAGTTCAAAGGAAATTTCAATTAGGGTGGAATGAATTCAATAAAACATTCACGATGTACTTGTAAAGTCCTACATTAGTATTATAATATTTTCATTGTAGAAATGTCATTTTCAATACTTTTTTGGCATTATTGAAATCAATCATCAGAATGGAGACCAGGGGAGCGTTTCATCAACAGTTTTGTCCGACAAGTTGTCAGATCTGACAACTTTCCTTGAATCTGATTGGCTGAGAGGTACTGTTACTATGGTAACTGTCGGACGAAACAGAACTTTTCGGATAAAACGTCCGACAAGTCCTTTCATGAAACGCTCCCCAGCATGTCCACAAAGATTGTTTTCCTAATAAATTGATCCTCATAGGGGGTGTTGCAAGAAAATATTTGCGATCAATTGCAAATATTCTGTCGCAATTTTACAACTGACAGATCAACGTTAGCTATAGCAAATCAGATTAAACTTATTGTTTCAAGGAGATTAGCAATCAATCACTAATTTGCAATTAACTGCAAGACATATCATTGATAGAGACCAAAAATAGACTTGCAATTGATTGCAAGTTTCGTGCAACACCCCATTAGTGGTATATCATATCCATCGGTGTGGAAAAACAATTAAGTGAACATTCAGAGTGACCTTTATATACACATCACATGTACAAAAAAAGTATCAGCTTCGATTTAATACAGGGATGACTTTCCAACATAAATCCACACGAAGACCCAAAAATAGCCTTTACAAGACAGGAACAAAGAAACATGCGAATAGAGATTGAACTTTGAGTACTTTACGAAACAATTATTTTATCATTTTGAACTATAAATCTCTGGCTCCAACATAAACTTGCTTCATTTTGATGTAACACAAAATGGAAGTTCCAAAGCCCTAAATACTGACTTCATTGTGTTTTGAGTCATACGTAAAGTGTGAATATTGTACAATGCATAATCACGCAAAGAGATAAAATGAGTAATCTTTCTTTGTGATTCCTTAATTTTTGGTCACTGCTTTTAATACCAAGTTGACTTATTGGAAAGAATGATAGAAATGTAAATTTTTAAAGACTGAAGTGCTCATAATAGGATCACATTCAATATCCAACACAAGAGACCTTCACAACAATCTAAGCATCTTACCCCACTATGCGGTTTTGTTTTTATCATTTCTAGTCCTCCAATTTAAGCATGGAAAAAAAATGGGGATCAAAAAGCCACTATGGCCTGAATTCACAAATGTGGTTTTGAAAACCCACGGTTAAATCCATGGTTTATGCAGATTTCCTGTATAAATTATGCTTAATTTAATGCATATCAGGCGCGTATAATAGAAAATGTCCTATGCTGATGAGCGCTTTTGTCACAGTGTGCCAAATTGACACCTGTTACCACGATTAGATTAAGCTATTTTATTCATGAATCCACTGTTTGAAGAGTGGACTCATTAATAAAATAGCGTGAATAACCACGGCAACAGGCCTCAATTTGGCACACTGTGACAAAAGCGTGCATCACCATTGGACATTTTTTGATATACGCAGTAAAATAAGCGTAATTTATACAGGAAGTCTGCATAAACCATGGACTCAACCGTGGGTTTTCAAAACCACCTTTGTGAATTCGGGCCATTGAATTCCTGCACACATCACAGGAATGCACAGAACTTTTTCTAAGGTATAACTGTTACACTTTGTACACCATGGACCTAATTCTCAACTCTGGTTTAATATAAACTCTGTCCTGGAGCCCGTAACACAAAGCTTAGCAATGATCGTAGAACAAATGTTCATGATTGATTGCATCGACTAAAATGTACAATCAATCTTAAAAATCGAGTGTGCGATCAATTGTTATGCTTAGTGTTACGGACCCCTAATGTTGTGTTTGAACTATGGACAGCCAAATACAACACAAATTTCTAACTGTAGAGATCGCATTCATCAGTACATTCAGTGTTCAAATCTTTCATAACCGTCTGTGGATAACTAACTTCACCATTGAAGCATACAGAAGTAACACAGTGAGAATATCAAAAGAAAAAGTTAACAGAGCTTTTTAATATTTTTTGGCATCCCATAGTCTTAGCATCAATTTAGACCAAGGCCTAATACTAATTCAAACCAGACTTCAGATATATGGGCCCACATGTTCATATTATATTATTTCTATAATTGCA
This sequence comes from Lytechinus variegatus, assembly GCF_018143015.1. Classification (NCBI taxonomy): domain Eukaryota; kingdom Metazoa; phylum Echinodermata; class Echinoidea; order Temnopleuroida; family Toxopneustidae; genus Lytechinus; species Lytechinus variegatus. The sequence continues at coordinate 2,728,701 of NC_054750.1, forward strand.
AATTTACATCCTCAAAATGATTCATGATAAAATTTTAAAGACCATATCACTTTACTACAATTCCTCATCCTCAAGCCACATTTCCTTGCTTTACAGTGATTAACTGTTAAAAGGGTGCTCCAGGCTGATAATACTTAGATCTAAATAGAGTAAAATTCACTTGGCAAAACACTAAAGATTTCTTCAAAATATGAAAACAAATAGCAAGTTTATTTGATTTAAAAGTTAAGCCATATTTTGTGAAAACGGATGACATGTCATCATGCATATGCAATAGGTTGACTGAGGACGCAAAAACAGTCCCCTCTTTATTTTGATTGATTGATGATTTTTTACCCGATTGCTAAGAAAGCATGAATGCTAGCAAGCAACCAGAGGACCGACGGCTTAAGGTCCCCTCCAAAGGACCTGGTACTGAGGATCAATTCCTTACCAAAGGGCACTAGCGCACCAAGTGGGAATCGAACCCAGGTCACCGGAATATGAATCCCCCGCTCTACCGACTGAGCTATCGCGCCTTTTTCTTTTGTTATTACACAAAATCATAATCAATTTATATTTTCATACAAGTGTTTATGATAAGTGCCCCTTGTAACAAAAATTAAATCGGAAGTCAGTCCAATTGTTTTCAATATTAGAGGAAAAATTTCGAACACATTTCATTTCACATAATAAAATACAAAAGAATAAGGGGGGATATGGCATCACCAGCTTGCTCATTGAATATTCATGAAGACATGCATAGAGCTGTTTCATCAAAATAATGTATGGCTTTGATATGTTATAGCTTTATTATCTCTTAATCTATTTTGATGAAATTTTCAGTGTTTTGTTTGTGTGTGTGTGATTTTACTTTATCTCTTCACATCATATCATTTTCAGCCTAGAGTACCCCTTTAAAGGGGGAAGGGTATTTTGTACCTATGACAGAAAACTCTGAGGAATCTGAGACACTATGTATAATCATCGACTGAATGCACAGATGAAGATTATGTCCAGTCGATTTCCAACAGAATACAGAGGACCATAAAATTGAATTATACATCAACTGGGATTGCACACGGACTACAATGCACGTTGATGTGGAGCATAATAGTCAAACATTGTCTGTGAGTTTGACTATGCACAATGCCAAATGTATATTGGGTGGATTGCATGTTTGTATTTCATGCAGATATACGTGCATTGATGCTCTATAATGTATGAAGAAATGAAAGGGTCGTTGACTCGAGGATGCAGTTCGTATAAGGTAGTTAAAAGACTCCTTCGTATAAGTGTACTAAACATGGGGGCCGTTTCATAAAGCTGTTCGTAAGTTAAGAGCGACTTTAAGAACGACTGGTGATCCTTTCTTGTTGTGACGGTTCACCATTATGTTCATTAGTAATTATTTAGCACGGAAGAAAGGTTCACCAGTCGTTCTTAATTTACGAACAGCTTTATGAAACACCCACCTGTTGATCCATTATCTGGATAACATAACGCCTGCTCTTATAGGCTGGTAATGACTCTACAAAAGGATGAGTGAATGCGAAGAGGTTTTGATTGGACAGTTACTGCACTCTGACTTGGTAATCTCCATTCTGAGTGATGTATCTAACCCAAGGTAAGGCTTGATAGCCACTCTTCTCAATAATTTTCAAATATCGAACCTGAAAAATACAAAGAAAGAGACCAAAAACATAAGATTCTAGTTTCCCTTGTATAAGAGATGGTATAGGACATATCCAAAATATGACTTTAAATTGATAGAACAGTAGTGGTAATGGCAAATGAAAGTTGCATTATGTTTGCATGCATAAAAAGACGTGTGCAAAATTGTGTGACATTCCTTCCATGTATTCTGGCAACTTTAGTGTTTTGTCTGACAGAAATGCAATATAACTTACCCATAATAATAATAATAATAATATACAGTTCTTGTATAGCGCATATCACATTATGAATGTCTCTATGCGCTTCCAAAGGACTTGGATATTATTACCCCAGCTGTAGCTTGGCAGACGTAATTACTAAGATTACAGCGCACACGCATTTCAAGGAAATAAATTCCTGCCAGGTACCCATTCACCTCACCTGGGTTGAGTGCAGCACAATGTGGATGATTTTCTTGCTGAAGGAAATTACGCCATGGCTGGGATTCGAACCCACGACCCTCTGTTTCAAAGTCAGAAGACTAATCCACTGGGCCACAACGCTCCACTATATACCGTATACTATAGTTAGTTCTTTTATAGCGCATAACATATCCCTATCCACTTAGGTGAAACAATAGAATCAAGTACAAACTAAAAAATGAAATTGGGAAGAAGTTGAAGAATGTTGGGCACCGAGATCATTACATGTTAAATAAATACATTTTTGGAGATGTCTTGAACTTATCTAGGTCTCTACGCCTTCAAACCCAGAATTAAAATCCATCTCATTGCTAACACAAGAGGTTCTCGCCCTGAATATTACTGGATATGAAAGGATGCCTACCTGAATGCCTGATGTTGTGAGGTAAGGGATCTCAAACTTGACTGGTTGGAAGTGATCTATCTTTCAAAGTATACATGTGTGTAGTCCACCCCAATGATAATACAGAAGTTCTTGCCCTGATTATGACTAAATATTAAAGGGTGTATATAATCTAAGATAGCTTACCTGAATGCCTGATGTTGTGAAGTAAGGGATCTCAAACTTGACACTGATAGGAGGTCTCCCCTCGGCCTCTTCTGCTGCTACGCTAGGCAGATTGAAGTGAGCTCGCATCAGAAATTCCTTGCCTCCCTGTCGTGGAGAAGAGAACATGATATCACTTGTAGTGTTGGTGAATGGGGAAATTATACAGAGATTGCCAACACCAGCTTTGATGCTGGGTTCAGCAGACGACATTCAACACCAGCACTCAACACAAACTGCTGGAAATATGTCATATCTCCGAGGTCGAGCCTGATTTCAAGGAAGTTGTTGTGACCAGTGTTGGTGTTGTCAAAGAACCAGCACTAGACTTTAACACCGCACTTGATATCATTAATCATGGAATGCCATTGAGGTATACAATTGATAATAATAATAAACAGCTCTTGTATAGCGCATATCACAATTATGAATAATGTCTCTATGCGCTTCCAAAGGACTTGGATATTATTACCCCAGCTGTAGCTTGGCTGCCGTAATTACTATGATTACAGCGCACACGCATTTCAAGGAATAAATTCCTGCCAGGTACCCATTTCACCTCACCTGGGTTGAGTGCAGCACAATGTGGATAAATTTCTTGCTGAAGGAAATTACGCCATGGCTGGGATTCGAACCCACAACCCCCTGTTTCAAAGTCCGGAGACTAATCCACTGGGCCACAACGCTCCACACCGATATTTGCAAGCGATATACTTACTGGGAAAGACTTGATATGCCATACCACCGCATTCTTCTCAGGCACGTACTTGGCAAAGCCTACAGTCGTCTTGAACTTGGGCGAGTCTGCGTCGCTTGGAACGGGAATGATGACGTCTACATTGTTTGCTGTTGATCTTCGCTTGAACTGGCTCTTTGCTTTGATCATGTACTCCACTCGGGAATGAGAATGACGCTCGATGACAGACTCGATCCAGATGAGCGGTTTAACCTGAAGTCAAGGAGGGTAATTGGTTTGAGATATGGTTCAGGGGGCGTTTCATAAAGAGAAACTACCGTAAGTATGCCATTATGCCAACTACCATGGTAACAGGGCTAAGCAGCCAATGAAAATCAAGGTTTCCATTGAATTTAATGGCAGAGTTACAATAGTTTGATCTCTTTATGAAACGGTCCCCAGATACAGGCATTGTCATTTTTACTGGCATCAACATTACCCTAATCATGATTACGTGATCTTTAATCATTATCATCTTCGTCACCATTCCTTGATAATCATCATCATCATCATCACCCTCATCATCATCATCAACACCACCCTCATCATCGTCATAACAACCATCATCATCATATTAATCATCATCAATATCAACATCATCATCACCATCATAGTCTTAATCATCATATCATCATCATCACAATCGTCTTCATTACCACCATCATCATCATCATCACCAATCATCCTCACCACCACCACCATCATAATCGTCACCACTATCATCATAATCCATCCTAATCATCACACCAACTCTTATCATCATCATCATATCACCATCAATCAAAAATCCACAGGACTCACATGGGTATTGAGTCTGTACGACATGAGTTCAAACTCCCCATCGGGCGGTATGAAAGAGATGGTACGGTCGTTCTCAAACCGGGAGAGACGCACGCACTGGTGGAATTTGACGTCTTCCAGCTCGACTGACTTGCTCTTTCCTCCTTGTGGTCAAGAGAATTGGAGGATTGGTCAAAGGCGTGAGAAGAAGGACGAACGAACGTACAAACGGACGTTGAGAGTAAGAGAAGACAGAACAAAGAGGAGAGGATGGGAGACAAACAAAGACAGAGAGCTGTATAGTCATAAGAGATCATTAACCACACAGATACAGCTAGAGAAACATACAACATAATCAACATTCTATGCCAATGAATACACCTCACCCAATTGTCTTGTTACTAATAATTGCCTCAATGATTTCCTAATTTTTTGGACATTCAGTATGTCTCATCTTTATGAATACCAATTAAATTAGACCAGAAGGTCTAAATACACCCCTGAGATAATCCAAACTATGCCCCCCCCCACCTGTCCTCCTCCCCTAAAAATTCTACAGGGGCTGAACCTTTGCATACACATCCCTATATGTTCACTGCTCTTTCTTTCATTATGAAATTAATACAAACAGATTTTGGATGCAAAGCACACCCATTTGTTACTTGTGCAAGTGAATAGGAATAAGAAAGATGAAAAGGTGAAAAACAAAAAAACTTTACATGTATTCACAAACCTTACAACTCAACGTACATGAGGAACCATGCACTAAACAAACGGAAAAACACCAAAACGGTTTAAACGACTGTGATTTTAAAAACGACATAAAACAAAAATGTCATAAACAGAAAGCTATGGCAATAAAAACAAGCAAATGATTATGACAAATTAAAATTGCTATTCAAAATCAACTTATTCTCAAACACAAAATCTCTTTATTAACTATAAAAAGTGACCCAATAAAGTAAAACAAATGATTGCTCTGACAGGCAAGCTAACAATGAAAGTTCAAAATAAATATGTTTTTTCTTGCATTTTTTTTTGGGGGGGTAGGAGGTGTAGCTAAGCTCTATGTGATAAATTGTTTTATTAAAAACCACCTTTGTGATCTAAGCCTTAATATTTAAACCTTGAAACAGACAAGTTTTTGTACCCCCACCCAACCCCCTGTGGCATGTTGTCAGGCTATGAAATTTCTACCACTCAAAATAGTCCCTGATGATAACTACTAGGCCTGGCATTAAAACTCGAACAATCAAAGCATTCGATCAGTTTACCAACAAATGGAAACCCAATATGACTTTTCGCACCAATCAAATGTCCGCCAGATGTTGATTACAGATTTGAGACATTCGATTACCAAAAGTACATCTTTGATATTGGACAACAAAGTGCAAGACAAAAAATGAAATTTATGCTACAATTTAAAGAATTCCAAACAATGTAACTCTTTCAAGACATGACAATGATGGCTGCTCTGTGCATCATTCAGCTGTATTGACGTGCATGTCATGGGTGCTGTACAGGGACAATTGACGGAGTCAACTTGCTCATTTAATATGTCCTTTAGTAGGTTATGTATTAAAATAGGAAAAAAAATTGTGATTTCTGAAAAACCAGGAACTATTTGACTGTTTACCCTGGCGAACAATCAAATAGCGAAGAGGGCCTAATGATACCCCTGTTGACATTACTGAGTACATGTATAGCATTGATTTGAGGCTCTCTTGTGTACTTACTGCCGGTGTTTTCAAAGAGCACTTTATCGTTGAGTCCAAGTCTGAGTTCTGGCATTCCTGATAAAAACACTCTCATCTTGATGGATCCTATGATTTCACTTCTCAGTACATTACCATTAACATTCACCTGAAAAGATAAACAAACCAACTCTTAAAGAGAAATGCCAGTAATTGCAGTAAATCATCGAGGATCTAGATCTGGTACAGTTACATAAACAGAACTTTGTGAAATCTTGAAATCTACGCTGAAAAATGTTCACACTGAAGATCACCAACACAGATAGGCACACGTGGGACAGTGTATTATTATTGCTGGAATAAAGACCCGACGGAAGAGACCGAATCCGCGCTTATTTTGCTTATTTCTCAGCAATTACACAATTTCTTCCAGAATCCTTTGGTACATATTTTTTTATTCATACAAACAGACACTTGGGTGGTCATTATATTAGATTCTGTAAAAAGTCATTTTGAGGTCGTTACCAATACTGGAATTTATCTTTAATTTCAAAACTGATTTAATGATGATTGACAAGTCTATATCAAAACCTCAGAAAAAATGCCAAAAAAGAGTTATTTTCTATACTTTCTATCGAAGAAGCCCTGTACTTTATTTATACTTTGTACAAATTACAAACATAAACATATCTCTTTATTTTTCAAGAATGAATAAAAACATCTAAAAAAAAAAATAAATATTTATTGTATATACTATACCAGGCAATCTAATCTAGGCCTTGCCAGAGGAAACATACACAGATTAGGGGCCCGTAACACAAAGCTTAGCAATGATCGTAGAACATTTTTCTACGATTGATTCCATTGACTACAACGTACAATCAATTGTAAAAATCAAGCGTACGATTAATCGCTAACCTTTGTGTTACGGGACCCAGATCACTTTGTCTACACTAATCATTTATCGATTCTTTCATCTGAAAGCCTATCATTAATGGTTTAATAATGTGAATTATGATCTATCATCTACAAGTAACATTCTAATTTTACAAAAGCGTGACCATTACTTTAGATTCCATCTTTCACATGACACTTGCTTTATGACACACTCATCTCATCTGACGATGAGTTGAAAAATGAATCTTTTTCTAAAATTTACCAAAGCTGAACACATGCGTCATAAGCTTTCCTTCTCAAATGAACAACATGTTCTATCAGCATTTGTTTAATTTTACAATTTGAACTCATGTTCTGCTACTGCTAAAGATAAGAAATTCTGTTAATTTCACAATCCTTTCAATAAAAACAGAGTAGCAATATTAAAAAAAAACATTCTTTTCCTCTTTACATCATTTTTCAAATTAAAGCAATATTCATGAAGAAAGGTATAGAAGCTTACCAGTAAATTGACAGATTCAATGACATCTAAAAAGACTTCATTCTTGCGGTATTTGATGTTATCACTCCTCCATGAGACGGCATTGGTGATTGCTGGGGGCGGTTTGGGGGCTATTTCTAGTTTCTGACCTTCCTGAGTGATATATCTGTGAAAATAATTTAAATTTCAAATGAGAGTTAGAATTTATGAGGTGGTTAGGACAAACAGCAATGGCAATGATGTGTTTTGAATACTACTTGTACGTACAGTATACATAGCAGTACAAGGGTATTTTGATGGGGGGAAGGGTGATATGTATTTTTTTTTTCTACATACATAGGTAAAGTGCAAGGGTATTTATTTTGATGAGGGAGGGGGAGGCATGGATCCAAAGTCGGACTAACAGGGTGCGAATTTATCTGGACTGATATAGGGTCATCGCGTATTTTATGGTATGCACTATCAAAGCATTCAATAGGGTACACCATTATATTTTCAAATATTGTGAAGTGTGCCTACACCTTCAATCACTCTCCTCCTGCCCTGGATCCTGCTATGGTAAGGGTGGGGGGGGGGCGATGGAAGTATGTTCGACTCCTCCATGTACATAGAAAAGGGCGGCACAATGATATTTAAATAGGGGGGGGGAGCAAGATACCATACAGGCCAAAATTACATTTTAAAAAATTGTATTATTACACCACTGTGGACATTCTTTTCATACATGTACTGATAAAATTCTTGTTTATTTTGTCCTTTGCTTTCTAATACCCCAAAAGGGATAGTAACAGGGGCCCGTTTCATAAAGTTGTTCTTAAGTTAAGAGCAACTATAAAAACGACTGGTGAACCTTTCTTAATCGCTAAATCATCACCAATGAACATACCCTTTACCACAAGAAATTGATCACCAGTTGTTCTTAAAGTCGCTCTTAATTTAAGAACAGCTTTATGAAACACAGTCCAGGTTAGCCTGTAAACGTTGCATACATGCATGCAATACTGATACGCATTAGAAACCAGCGCCCTGTAACACGGAGGTCAGTGATTAATCGTAAATGAAATGACCTATCCAGATCATTGTTGCACGCGCATTTTGCTCAGTAGACTGAGTAGGAACAAATAAGGGCTATTCTGTCAAATTTTGTGTTACGAGGCCCAGGACTTACTCTTGGAGTATTTTACTGTCTGTCGTCTGAGGGTAGCCAAAATCAATAAGTTCATCCAGTAACTCGTAGATGATGACAAAGTTATCTCTGATACTTTCTTCTTCCATCTCTTTGAAGTATTCAATGAAAACCTGCAAAAGATAGAAAAGTACATTTTAAGGTTACTGTAAGTACAACAAGGCCCGAGTTCACAAAGGTGGTTTTTAAAATCCACACTTGAGTCCATGGTTTATACAGATTTCCCGTATAAATTACGCTTATTTTACCGCATATATTAAAAAATGTCTAATGCTGATGCGCGTTTTTGTCACAGTGCGCCAAATTGACGCCTGTTGCTGTGGTTATCCATGCTATTTTATTCACGAGTCCACACTTTTGAATTAATGAGTCCACTCTTCAAACAGTGGACTCATTAATAAAATAGCGTATCTAACCATGGTAACAGGCATCGATTTGGAGCACTGTGACAAAAGAGCCTGCATCAGCATTGGACATTTTTATACACGCGCCCAATATGTGCTAAATTAAGTGTAATTTATACAGGAAATCTGCATAAACCATGGATTCAACCGCGGGTTTTCAAAACCATCGTGAATTCTTGCCTGAATGTCATGTTGCCCTGGTGGATGTTCCATGAAAGTTGTCAGCACTGACTTATTTGTCAAAACTGACAATTACAGAAAAATCCTGTTTTTATTGGCTGGGATGCACAGGTCTCTGAATGTTAGTTTAGTAACTGTCAGAAAAGGACAGCTTGTCAGTACTGACAACTTTCGTGAAATGGTCCACTGATAATCCCCAAATAAGAAATTTGGTCGGTTGGTCGATTTGAAAAATATTTATGCTGATACGCTGCACAAAGTAAATCGCGGATGGAATGATTTCTTCATGCACTTTAACACATATTTAGGTTTTTTTTTAAAGAATAAAACATTGCATTTCGTATATTTTAGGTCTGCAAAAAGAAAGAGCTAAATAAGGCAAACAATTTTTTATGCCTTGATATGTAGGTGTTTTATAGACAGGGTTTACAGAAGATAACACACATTGATTAGATCTGTTTCACTCTTCAATCTATATGAATGATTCTAAGGTACAGTGGGTGACTCACAATAAAAAATGATAGTACTGGACAAAGTTTCAGTCGAAGCATAGTGACAAATTTGGTTTTCATTTTCAATATATGTAAATAAGAATGTCCAGTAACAAGAGCAATTATAGACAACTTAGTGTACTTCTTGGGTCTGTGTTGTATAAATTTTAAATATATACAAAATGTGAAGTTGGATATTAAAGGGAACATTATAATGACCCAATGTCATCAAATTCTAGGTCACTTTTGTCATATATATTTTTTACCTTATACATACATGTAAAGGGATTAGGTTTTTAAACAAAAAACGTTCACACACGACATTTTATGAGAGAATATACAAGGGAAGAAAAAAAATTTGGTGAAGCGCAAGTGCTATTTCTATATTAACAAAAAACAACTTAATTCTTAAAAAGGATATTAAAGAAAAGAGGTCTTACCTCAACAATTTTGTGGAGGATGGTGAATACGAGGGCAACGTTGGCATTCTTCTTGGATATCGTAACAACTGAGATTGAGAGAGGTTAAGGCCATATAACAAAGCATTCAGAAGCACAGGGTGGTCCAAAACTTCTCTTACTTACAGCAGGGAACAATTTTTCTGATATCGATTTTGCTCCAAATTTCTTCAAAGACTTTATACTGAAAGTACTTAAATGCAAGCATATTTTTCCCCTTTTCCCATCTAAAATGTGTAATATTTTGTTAACCTGTTTCACCTTGTTTAATTTTTTCCCCTCAAATTACGTGTTCTGTATTTTTGTTTTCAAGAATATTGGCAGATGCCATTCATCTTCAATAAATAATAAAACGGGTACCGCTCCATTTTCAAATACTCTACAACAGCCTACATGTATGGGAGAGGGTTGTCTCAACCTCCCCCCCCCCCCCATCTAACCTGAAATCTCACAAATAAAAATCGCTGCCTACATGGATGTCCAGGGGCCCGTTGCAGAAAGAGTTGCAATCAATCGCTACTCAAAAAATTTAGGCACAACTTGATTTTCAACCAAACGACAGCATGCATTTTGGAATTGCGACTGATTTCTTGGCTTGCGTTTAAACGCAACTGTTTCTGTAACGGGCCCCACAGCATCTATAGGGCTACATTGGTTGAATGGAGATGATACTCATGACCTGAAGTCCCTATTCTTTACCCAATTTCTGATATCTGACGCAGCGATTTCACAATTAATATCAACTGGTTTGAGAGGATACTGTATAAGTTGTTGTGTTTGATGTACATGTAATTGACTCCCCCGTGGATGATGATGGGTGATAACGATTCCTCATCTTCTCTGTCCATCATAAGAGTCATAAACTTGTCAATGGCCGACATGTCCACATCACCTCGGTAATTTCTGGAGATGAGGACCTACAAGGAAGACATAGAACATTAGTTAACATTGGTGAGGCAGTCTATAAAACATTGGATGATAAATGGGTTCCATGACATTTTCTCCGGTGACAATTGCTCCGAAGGAAAATTTGCATGTTAAGCCAAGCGTACACCTAATCTCAAAAAATAAATAAACCCTAATCCTTTTCTTTGCATTACGGTATTCTGAACCAAAAATATATATGAATCCTACATGTAACTCTAACCCAATACCCTCTAAGATAATATATCAAGACCGGAGCAAATGTCGCAGGAGCGAATGTTGTGTCACCGATAAATGATTAAAGATAAATGCCAGTTGTGATCACAATGTTAATGAGTTTGTTCAGAATGCAATGAAATAAATACCTAAATATCTGTTTGCTAAATAATCTAGACCTACATGTAAATACAAAGATAAGTGCCAAAGGATTCTGGAATAAATTGTGTAATTGCTGAAAATTTAGCGCAATAAGAACGGGATTCAAGCCAAATGTTGGTTATGGTATTTTTCCAAGCAACTCTGTCACACATACATGTATGCCTTTTTGTGGGAATGACTGGTGCATTATGAAGCTGCAATAGAAACATGGCGAACGATCAACAAACCTGACACAGGCTTTTTGGATTTTACACCACATATTTTGAGACACTGTGGTAAGCTGGTTATATTCATAAAAAGTTAACTTTCATTCAGGCACTTTGTTTCTCCCATTAAAAGTAATATTTCATGAGGAATAAAAAAGGTGAGGTACATGTAGCGCACCCTTTCCCCATCTGTGTTGTATAAGCATTGCGCAAACCACCGCCATTGTGAGTCATATGGTAGTCTTCCGTCTGTGTAGGATTGTAAAAAATCAGAAAATCTTTCCTCCCATTTGAGAATTTTCCGTCTACATGTATGTTAGACACAACTTTAAATAGTCTAATAAATCGACAGGAAAACAAATAGACCTTACAGTAACACTAGGCTGCAGAAACACTATTTTTTCTTGTAGATCTGGTAATAATAAGGTAATATAGTTTTCAAAAAATGATCAACAAACCTGCAGTGACAACTTGAATAATAAGCAAGTCATGTGGATCATTAATGGGCGCAATTTCTCTTTTTTGTATTTTCATTTTAGTAAAAAAAACTGTACATAATTGTACAATAACTAATACAATTCCTCTTTTCAGTATCATTAAATCCTCACTAATCAATTATTACCAAACTTGCCCAACTAAATTTCAAACAATGCAGATTTGACAAAAGATGGCTTCGATAGAAAAATCTATATTGTTTGAATTCCACATGTAAAATCATTTTGTTATTTGTACACTTGTCAGTTCATTGTTTATATCAGTGATTGTATTGTACACTGTATGAGTTTTAGTAAAATGTACCACAGCCTGGGGCATGTGCGACTGCTCCCTTTATGTAGTACTGTGGATGGGTTGGGGCAACTACCTCCTTGGTTGGAGTACGGAGTCAGCATATACCCTTTTTACACAGGGTTTTTTAGCCCCGGACTATCGCTAACACCATACTATCCTTAATCCCATACTATTTTTTTCCTTTTCACACATGTCAAGTTGTAATCGCTAACCCCGGATAAGGAATGCTTGCTTTTCACACATGAAACTCGCTAACCCGGACTAGTGGTAGTTCATGCTTTAAATACCTTTGTCGATCATTCGTAGTACAAGTACTTTTACACTTTTTACACACGCTAACATTGCTTAACCCCGTACTATAGGTGGGGCTAAATTGCCATTTAGCCCCACCTATAGTACGGGGTTAAGGTCAGCCCACTTTCGTTTTACACTAGCGATCTTAACCCCGTACTATCGCTCTTAGCACCGCAATTGCTGGGATAACCCTGCTTTTTTGCAGGGAAAAACAGAAAATAAGCCAAATAATCCCGTAATAAAGGTGGGGTTAGCCCACTTTGCAAAAATGCTGTGTAAAAAGAAAGTGGGCTAAGCTTAACCCCGTACTATAGGTGGGGCTAAATGGCAATTTAGCCCCACCTATAGTACGGGGTTAAAGAAATTTTAGCGTATGTAAAAAGGGTAAAAGAGTATACTATGGGTTAGAGGCTGGACATGTGCACACTAATGATAGAACCAAACCCCCAAGTCCTGTGCATTCATCCATGCTTTGGTGCACAACTCAGCAATGCTGCATAGTCAGGCCAGCCAAGGGATCTCATGTTCACTTCGGAAGCTGGATATACAGCGAGGACTTGTTTCACCAGAGTCAGACATCTCATCTTCTTTGCATTATCGGGACAACCTGGGTTTTTGGTACTGCTACTGCTATATTATCATCATACTTCACATCTCTACATTGCCAACTTACTTCACACCCTTATCTACATTACTTTGAGCTTTGTTGGCTATTTTCTGAATTATTTTGGCTTGCCAGTCAGCAAGTGTTAATCAGCTTCACCAAGTTAGGTGAGTAGGATGGGGGTCGGGTGTCTGCACACTTAATATTTTTGAAACCTTCTAGGGCCTATTTTGTCTTTGGATTACACTAAAAATATGAATTAAAATATTTCAATAGTTGAAATCATCTTCTATTTTGTTCTCTATAATATTTCCTAACATTTTGTACTAAAAACTGATGAAACTTCACTTGTAAATTCTTCGAAATGACTTTCTAAAATCGATCATCCAGACACACAACTGGGTAGGCCTAATTACTAACTATAATTTCTCCCACAAAATGGAAATTCACATTATCGAATTCCACAGAGTATTGACTCAATAAATTGACTTTTGATTGCCAATAAAATCCTTGTGGAGGGGAAAAAGATTTTTTGAAATATGAAATTGAGGCACAGGAAATACTACTTTATTTATTTGCATGATATTAAATCAAGTGCGTAGCTTCAAAGCTTGTGGTGAATTCTGGTGTTCGGGAAACACCGCGCCAACGCGGCCGAATAAGATTTGAGAGGTGCTATTTTCATCTTGGTTAACAGGTTAAGAATCTTTAGAATATTACCACAAATTAGTGAAAGACAATTTGTTGAAATACTAAAATCGGGGCACATAGTTTTTATCGTTTGTAACAAAGTCAAAACATCTTCTTAGGTTCACCCATTTGCATTATGCACTGCTCGGTACCGTACCGGTACGTGCTCGAGTAGATCTAGGGCCTAGGGCTAGGCCTACGCCGGTGTTTCGTGGAGCTCACTCACCTTCCCCTTCAAATCGAGGATAAACAGGGCGGATACAGACATGATGTCCTTCTATTTTGACCACTGTGTATTTTTATCGTTTCATGCCACACGGTGCTATCTGTTCCTGCAAAATCAAGGTTCTTAATGCGTTGTCTGCCTTCAATAAACTCAATTTTCCGACTGTATTCGTGACAAGATTGTGTTGTTCGGGCATTCACATCATGAAATAATAGAGGGCGTGTTGCTTTATTCACAACCTCGTCTCCGGCGCGGCGAGGGACAAAATTCTGACAGAGGTCTGACAAATTCAAGAATGAAGATTCAAGATTCTTTCAATGTACGCTTACAAAGAAATTTGGTTTCCAATCGCTTTGAAAATAAGTATACACAAACGGATAAAAAGTACAATATTGAAATGATTCACATGAACAATCAAGATGCTGCTATATTATCATTCCCTAATCTTATGCGAAATATAATATGTTCATCATTAAATTTCAAACACTGTAAAATACGAATAATATAATTGTATACATAACACTTGTACAAGACAATGGTGAAAGTAAGTCCGAGGGAGGAGAGGAAAACAGGGGCAGAGAAATAAGATGAAAAAAAAGATCAAAGAGAGAAGATATAGGAGGGGACATGAAGTTAAAAAAAAACCTCCCCCTCTTCCCCCCTCCCTCCTCTCTCGAGGATTTGGCTAGCTAGCGGGATACCGATCAGGCCGCATCACCCTTACTAATTAAACAGCAGAAAAACTATCGGCGAAGGGTTGAGAAAAATCCATCAAAGATTTTAAAAGTTATTGTAAATTCTATTTTATTTGAGATGTGAGTATAGCTTCCAATTTATCGTGAAGTAAAAAAATAAATAAATGAAATTAATGCCAGTCTGAAAAAAATTATAATGGGCTTTATTGTTATATCAATAGACAAACTATTTCACACCCGCTCCTGAAAGGAAACATGCTTTATAGTCATTGTGAACCATTAAAATGAAATTTATGCATATTTAATTAAACATATTATATATGAGACAGCTGGTCGTATATGACGTCAGTCTTAAGACGTCAGTCTTAATCGTTAATGGATTTTCCTCAAATCCACCAATATTGATTTTTTTTTCTTTGTCATTACAACAAACTTTTCGTCAGGGTGAACTTCTTCTTTCACTCTTCGGAAGGCTCATACTTAACTAAAATGAACATTGCGACTTGTCTATCAGGGTCGGCGCTAGGGTACTTGAGGGACATGGAACCCTATTTGGGGAGGGGTAATTAACAGTGCCAGGCCTATACGATTACACGACTCAGACCTCTTTTTTCCACTCAGCCTTATTCTTTTTTTCCTTCTTTTTTCAAGTTCAAGAAGGGGGGGGGGGCAGTGGCCGGTCTGTCCTTTCCCTTCTGTATTTTCCCCTGATGACAATAGGCCTGCATTAAAGGACAATATACAAAATAAGAACATAAATAATAACATGGCGGATCAAAGGGGGTGGGGCATATATTCCAGGGAAAATTTGAGAAGCCAAAAGGTTTGAAGGCTAATTTTAGTCCCACGTAAATTTTAACAAGCAAACTTGTGTATGTATGAACGACACATTCCCACAGTTAAAAATATATGAATAGCATAATTACATTACACATATTGACTCTGACTCTCAAGGGGGGGGGGGGCACAGGCTGGATGCCCCCCCCCCTCCCCTGGATCTGCCACTGAATATTGAATGATTAATGTAACCGAAAGTGGTTACCATAAGATGCCGCGAGAAGGCATCCGATAAAGCACTTTTACCAGATTTCCCTTTCGGCCTGCATCAAAATAATGTACTAATAATTCGATTTTTCCTTTCTTTTTTTTAAATTTCACTTTATTTTTTTGTCTTTCATTCGTCTTCGCCTTTTGCCTGGTGCACACCTTTGACGAAGGTGCAAATAAAAAATCCTGAGTTTTTTTTCGAATTATATTTGTACCTACTAAGTAGACCTATAGACTTTATACGGATTTTGAAGAAATCACAATCGGCGGCTATGAATAGTGACAAACCGAACACTGAATATAGATTACTCGAAATTCAAATATTTAAATCTTAAATCGAACCGTACATGGTGGGGGCGGAGGGCGGGGGATTACTGTATAGTTAAGGGTTGTGCAATTTGTTCCGAATGTTTTGAAATCGCAGTTGTCGAAGGTGCTATAGCGCCACCTTTCGACCAGCGCGAGAGACAGAGAGAGGATTGTTTTTTTCGCAACACTTGAAACTTGTCTGTGAAATTGAGCATGACCCTTTCTATATCGATGAGTAGAATGAATGAGTGACTTCTATTTTGGCCTCGGTCATTCATCATATATATTTTTTAAGTTTTAATATCAATTGCCCTTTTAAAGTTCCCGGTTCCTTTCCTCACTTTAAATAAAAAGTTACTATTAGACTAAAAAGAAAAAGAAAACTATAAGTATAAGAAAAATGATAAGATTTTTTTTTGTTGTTTTTGTTTTTTTTTATTGTAAAAAAAATAGTCATCACTATACCGACGGAGACTTAAATTGGTCGCAATGGTAAGATGAAAGGCTAGGACTATACATTTCCTCAAATACTTAAAATAGCTAAAAATTTCTTCTTTTTTTTTTAGTTTTACTTCAAATTCTATTTTCTTTCATGAGGACATAAAAAACGTTATTACCTTGGTTATAATTATTTCAATTACACGCCCCAGAGAAATGGGCACTCATGAGAAAATCACAAATCCTTGATAATTAACTACACGGATAATCATAGGGAAGTTGTCCCTTCTTGTTATATTTTACTTATACCCAGTTTATTGCACTATTTTGATTTCTCCTCTCACATATTTTTTAGGACCAAAATTGGATTCCCATTTCATACATAGGCTGCTTAAGATGCAGGAGCGGATCCAGGATTTTCCAAAAGGGGGGGGGGGCAAATATTTCGGAGGATAATTTTGACAAGCCAAAAAAGGGTTTTCAACAACAAACAAATTAAGGATATTTCGTACCCGATTTTTTTTAGTTTCTCCAAGGGGGGGGGGGACACGTGCCCCCCCCCCCCGGATCCGCGCCTGCTTGAATGGGAAGTTCACCCTGACGAAATATTTCTTATAAAAATAACAGAAAAATAATAATATATAAAAAGTATTGGTGAAGGTTTGAGGAAAATCCATAGAAATCAATAATTCAAAGTTATTCGAATTTCGAGTATTTTATTTGTGAAGTCATAACCGAGCAGCTGTCCTATAGTGGATCGTCTACTCGGCGTCTACTATGTAAACCAGGTGGGTGTTTCATAAAGCTGTTCGTAAGATACAAATGACTTTACGCACGACTTGCGATCCTTTCTTGTGCTATGTGATATCCCTATGTAATTGATTTATGACACGAGAAAACTATAGCGTACCTACGGGGGAGGGGGCAGTATCCATGACGAGTCATAACCCATGCGCCATACACTGGTAAATTCATCATGACTGTATTAAAGGGCAGGTCCACCCCAACAAAACATTAATTTGAAAAAAAGAGAAAAAAATCCAATAAGCATTGTAAGTTTCATCAAAAGTGGATGTAAAATAATATGACACTCTAAAGTTTAGCTTGATTTCACAAAAGAGGTATTATCCGCATCGTGATCAGTATGTAGGGGACCGACGACGTACTCAGTCACTCACTAAATTTTCTTCAATGCATTTTATAATAATAAAAATGAAAATAACAATGATAATAATAGGGCCTAATCAGTTTTTATACAGCGTATAACACATGATAATTATGTCTCAAAACGCTTCAGGAAATAAAGGAAAAGATGTGTTGATAGGTTTACTTTGTTGAGTTGATGTACAATTTTAGGAAATACAAATTATTTTCTCATTTCCTCCTCATTGCCATGTGAAACAAAGTTTTATCCCTCCCTGAACAAAGGGGATTACCATTGATTCAACATTCTGTGGTTTAAACCAAGAAGGTTCCTTTGTGTCAAATCTGTAAAATTAAGTGGAATATTGTAATAAACACACACAAAAAATCAGTGACTCACCGACTCTCCGATTTGCATGTCACTGAGTTGTGCAAACAACCGTTTTGTGAAAAAAGCGAAACTTTTAATACTGTCACATATTTCTAACATCCGATTTGATGATTCTTTCAACGTTATGTTTGTTCTGAATTCAAAACACTTTGGCCCGTACTCTGAAGTCGCTTTAAAGTTGTGGTTTAAGTATGGATAGCCAATTGTTACATAAATCACTAACAATAGAGATATAATATTTCTCCTCATTGATAATTGTGTATAAATAGATGATTGTCTTCACCATCGATGAATCAGGAAAGAGCACAGTAAACAAGAAATAAAAAACTTAATAAAAATGTTGACACTTTTCGCGGTTCCTCTCAGTGGCTGATCAGGAGGCCATTTGACGAAAAAAAAAACAATAAAGGACAGTATAAACGAAAACATTTGGGGCCCAATGGGGATCCGAATTGCTTGTTAGAAATTTTGAAGAAAATAACCCTTCTTTTTACCCCCAAGGGGAAATCCCCCACTTGTTCCTCTTTTATATTTCACAATGGGACCTACCGATTTCACATACCGGAGATGGTTGCTTAGTGGTTGGGCGACCGCCCCATGAACGGAAAGTCGCGAGTTCGAGATCCCTGGCTGAGTCAGACTTTTTAAACGTGGGACCTTTTGCCTTTTGTCCGCCGCTCGACTTTTCAGAATAAAGAAGGGTAATAATAAGATGTTATGCAGGACCCGCTTGGTCGAAGTGGCTACCCTGGGTAAATCAGTTATTATTATCATTATGAGCGATTTACAAAGAAATAAAAGATAGGAACTACATGGATGATTGTTTTTTAATTCAACAATTTATTCAATGAAATATTGAACAAGATAGAGAGGGGTATAGAAAAAGGAAAATTAAAAATCTGCAAATTCAAAATATGGCAAGTTACATCATAATACATTGAGATAGGAAAATTCATAGACAAGCAAATGTCCATCTTGTCAATTAACATCATATATTCCATTTGACATATAGTTATCAATTTTTTCCATTTTCAATCATTACAAGACACTCTGAGGTGACGAATCAATTTTCGGTCTTTCGTTTTGTAGTTGACACGCCCCGTGACACGCCAACCAGTGACCAGCAATTATAAACAAACATATTCGATCAAACATATTTTTTTTCTATTTACAATTCGATAAAAATCAACCGCAAAATGTTTACATAGAAAATGCATGGAAGAGAGATATTCAAAACCGATTGTCTGCGTTTTTCTTTCCTCCAACGATTCCAAGTTTTCCCAAACACCAAGGACAAAGAAAGGAATTTTTTGCGTGGTGCCTATGTATTTAAATAATGATTGGTCGTTTAATATCAAATATTTGCCATGGGTCAAGTTCGCTTCATAACGGCCCATATTTCCCAATCTGTCTGGAATCTTTCATTCTAGATGCTTGTATTAGGATACATGAGAAAATCATTACAATACTTCTATAACTCAGATTCTATATGAATTTAGGAAACTATTTTCTAGTTTCATCTATTCTCAAAATAAAGTCCAACTCAGACTCGAATCATTGACACTAGCACTAGTGAAATGACAGAGCAAAGATTATTTGGCGCTCAGCGCCCCCCTCCCCTCTCCAGCACACACATCCATGTACGTAAAACAGAATGAAATGAAAATCAAATGTAAATTTTTCAAAACTTATTTTGATAATACACAAAAAGACAGAACGCTACATACTCACACACATCCTCATATACACGAGCACACACGCACACAGTATCAAAAAAGAAATAAATACACGCACACACTCTACACGGGGGAGCTGTAGTGTTCTTGAATAATAATTATTTCAATCTCATAAAACAAAATCAGAAGATATTAACATATGCCATCATCGCTCACTACTTACATCAGTTTTGTCTAAAATTTCATAAAATACGGTTAACTTCGAATTCCATCGCCGTGCTAAAGGGCAAGTCCACCCCTATGTAATGTTGATTTTCATAAAACTTTGAATAAAAATCATAACGATGAGAATCTTATTAAAATGAGATATAGCATTTGTGATATATTTATCCTGGTTCCGTATGCAAATGAGGGGACCGTTAACCTCACACACTCACAATTTCTTTGGCATTTTATTAAACTGATATTGTTTATTTGTTTTTCTTCAATATAATGTGAAACAAAGTCTGATTCTTCCCTGAATATGCCGAAATTCCACTATTATAATTTATTGTGATTTGATGAAGAGCCTCCTCGATTGTCAAATTTGTATTTTTTTTTAATAATTCCAACTCTAAAATATTAAATATATACAAAGGAAATAGTGAGTGGCATCATCAATCCTCTCAAATGCATATTTCTGTGAAGTCCATAGAAATGTTTCTCGTTTTGTTTTGGTTTGTGTTTTAAAGCGAAAATTTCAATATTGTAAAAAAGTCATACCTATCTTATTTTACATCTAATTTTCCACGCATTACTTGTTTCATTTTGCTCTTTTTTATCCAAACGTTTTTGCAGAGGTGGACTTACGATCAAAGTAAGTATTATCTTCTAATATCCAACTACATTATGTTTTACATGGTAAAATAAATATGACGATGAGTGTAAAGAGCAGAAATACATTTTTAATGTTTTAATATAATTTTTTAATATTGCTGTATACCGGAAAAATTACAATAATTTAGGTGCCCTCATATAAAAATTATGTCACACAAATAGCACAAGAAGAGCATTTTGTATCAACCAATTTTTGCTGCATGTATATATCGCAATATTCCAACGTTAAAATATGTACATTGGTAACAAAACAGAAATAGATACCATCATGACTGTCTCAAAATTCAAGAAAATCCTTGTAGTTTTAAACAACATCCAATACCGCATGAAAGACAGTAATAAAAATATGCACTCATGTAGTGCATGATATTATGCTGTATATATGACTACTAATGCCCACAATTAGTGATCGGAAGTTACTGTCACATTCAGATCAGTGCACCACCAAATCATGCTATTTATCATCTTTAACACAAGTTCAATAGTTGAATGTCCAATAAAATTATGTGAACTTTTATACAATCAATTGCCGTAACAATCAAAATTTGAAAACTATCTATAGGTCCCACACGGGATAAGTCAATTACGAGATCGGAATACTTTACCGTTGTGATTCTAGATAATGAATGCTATTTTTTCGGACAGATAATGTGAAGTCGTCCGATGGATCGATTTCATTATTTTTTCCATTCTTTTCAATCATTCACCTGCAGATTAATCCTATGTCATAACAAAAGTGTGCACAGGTAGAATCATCCAAAAGATTATCTTCCGGGAGAGATTTGGATGTGGGTCAGAGCGGGAGAAAGAAATCTATCCCGGTTGGCGAACAAAGACGGGAGAGAATCCCTGCTAGATATTTTTCCCGGGATGCACATGGATTCTAAGGGATGGTCTAGGCTGGAGATATTTATATTTCAATGAATAGAATAAAATTCACAAACCAAACTGCTGAAAATTTGATCAAAATCGGATAACAACGAAATTGTGAAACAGTTCTAGGCATGTTTTTATGTATATTCATTAGATGTTAGATAGGCTGATGATGTCAAATCCCCACTTGTTCTTTTGTATTTTATTATACGAAATTAGGTTTATTCAAAAATTTTCTACCAAGAACTAAAACAATTGGATTGACAACTGATGAAAGGGCATTAGGTATTTACTGCTGCAACTTATTTCATCATAATGGAGACACATCATTTACTCATGTATGAAAAAAATGAAACATTTATGTTTTTATAATAACATAAGAAAAAGGAAAGTGGGGATGTGACATCATCAGCCCACCTAATGAATATTCATGACGATGTGCTAAACTGTTTTCACAAAATATTGAACAACTTTAAATCTTAATAACTTCATTATTTGCTATCCGATTTTGATGAAATTTCCAGCATTTTTGCTTTGTTAACTTTACACTATTTATTTAGATATTAATATTTTCAGCCCGGACCATCCCATTGAGTTATTAGAATCTCGGGAGAAAAATATATCCCGGTTGGTGAATGAACACGAGAGAAGGAATCTAGACCAGATATCTTTCCCGGGATGTACGTGGATGTGAGCTTTCAGAATCCCGACAAAACATCCTTTCACGGGCCGATAATGAAAGCAAAAGATGGAATCTCAGTAATATATCTTTCCCGAGATTCTGATAACTCATATCCATGTGATATTTTCCCCCGGATGTACGTGAAAATGGGATACGGACTCTCCGTAATCATGGTAATATTTCGTTCGGGAAAGATATCCATCCTAGTGGTAAATCAACATGGGATGTGGAATCCCGGCTAGATATCTTTCCCGTGAAGTTAATCGATATCTGAATCACGGGAGCAGGAGGCGGGGGTACTATCCCAGGTGCATGGTAAATGAACATGATAGATAAAATCAAGGCGAGCTATCTCTCCGGAGAAGTATTTGTATGAACATTGTTAGATTCACTGGGAGTCAAATGGACGGTTATTACCTCCTTGTCCTTTGGAAAGCAAAAGAACTCACAGGAAAGACATCTTTCCCTTGACGTAATGAGCACGAGTGATCAAAATGTTATTAAACCTCACACAGAGGTGAATCATAGATCCCCATAGAACATAACTTTACTGTACATGTTGAAACACCGCTCCATCAACTTCATAACAATGTTAAAAAAAAATGTTTTTAAAAAACACTGTACCTGTACACTCTTAAAAATATTGGGTAAAAATGTTCCATGAGGGTAATTATGTATCCAACCAATATTGGGCATTTCTTTTGGGCATTTTTATTTATCCAGTGTGATGAAAATTTTGCTCATTCTGAAGTAATTTCTGCTTATTTTTTAACCTTACTGGACAATATGCTTCCCGCATTGGTAAAATACTGCCCCAAATTGGTTGGATACATAATTACCCTCGTGCTGGTTAAAATTTTGCCCAATATTTTTCACAGTGTACGGACAAACATTAGTTGCTTTGATTGCCCTTATTCCTAACGACTCTCTTGACAATCGTTCTCTTTATTATAGGCAAATTGGCCTTATTGGATGTCCGATCCTGGCCTTTGATGGCCACTTCTGATTTTGAATTTCCATCCATAGGAGCCTTTTTCTCGATCCCATTCGTATCGTTTTTAGGTGAACCTGGAAGTTCTTTTTCAACATCTTTCTCGATAATGTTTTTCTTTATCAGGGTATCATTAATCTTACCATTCTGGTTCTGGGCGTTACTTTGCAAAGCCATGTCCTCTGATGTTTGATTTCCTGGAGGCTTGTTGACAATCTCTTTTGTCTCGTTCTTTTTTGCTCTAGCAACCTTTCTTGGAACGCGCCGGTAAATGACGCGGTACCGCTTCCCGTTCTTGTAGACGTACTGCGGAATATCATCCAGCTTTCCCGTCTTCAGCGCTTCCTTGTACTTCCGTAGGAACGGCGTATCCAAATTACCGGTGGCGTTCTTGATAGTGGCCTTCCAAGATGGATAGTGGAACGTGATGTCGTAGATGAGGGACCAGCGGGCAAACATGGCACGTTCCGTCATGAATTTGTGGCCGTCGCCCAGTCCAAGCTCATTGGTTCGCTGGAAGGAACATTCCCTTGCTCCGTCAGGTTCATAGTAGTGATATGGGACCTTGGATTTGGGATGGACACTGATTAAAAGAAAGATAAGGGGAAAGAGTTGAACAGGAGGAAAAATGAGAGGACGACGAAGTGATGCACTTCTTGGGTCGCAAATGTTGATAAATTATCACGAAAACGGAGATGTTTTCTTCAGGAACTACAAGTAGATTTGTTAGTTGGAACTGCCTGTCTGGTGGAACAAGGTCGAATAAGTCAGCACGCTTTTCGTAAAATATACTAAAGTGTAAAGATAATATATAAACACAACGACCATTACAGTTAAAGAGATTAAATAACTACCATTCCAATAAATGCAAAATGTTTCTGTGATTATGGAAAGGGCCCGTCTATAACATTTTTGTGCCCTTGAAAAAAAAAGAAAAGAATACTAGTATAAGATTATAAAGATATGAAAATCATAATTGACTTACATGCAATATTGTGATGTTGATAGTCCATAAACCTCTACTTTGTCGCATACATCGAGGGCGAACATCATGGACACGAAACCGGTACTAAACCATGTTTTGATTTGGGTCCTGGGGTAAATGTTGGTTGATTGAAAAAAAAAACATATTCCATAATAATAACTTCAAAAACGATAAAGAATTATGTGAACAAATTTGAAGTATGACTGTCAAAATTTTCATGAGCATACTATTTTGATTTTATTAAAGCTAAATGCATACATGTACCAAGGCTTCTATTACGATGGAGAATCAAGGAGATTCTAAAAAAAAACAGAGAGAGATGTTGTTGTCAAACCAACAAAACCAGGCTCCAAACCAACCAATAATATGCCATTCGAAGTAACGTTATAATGGTTGTAGCTTCGTCCAGTCTGAAGTCGGTTTTGTTGGTGCAAATAGGTCGAATACAATTGATATCCGACCTGGTAAAAGCTGACCGAACAAACAAAAAGGGGAAGACTGCAGATTTACCTGGAAAATCCCGTCTCAAGCTTGAACCTTCTCTCTGACTCTTCGTACTTTTCCCTAGTCAAGAAAACAAACTTCACTTGGGGAAACCGCCTTTTGAAGTCCCGCGCAATCTTGAAAATACTATGAGTAGCCATGTTGATCTTCTCGTCGTAGAGCCATGGAACGATGATATAGCTGGCTCTGGTTTGTTCATCCACCAGAATCTCTTGTCGCAGGATACCCTTTCTCACAAGGCCCCGCGGGAGGTTGACGTGTCCGATGATACGGATGTCGGTTCGAGCCCCGACGTCCTCCGTCCAGCCGGTGACGGGGGCAGTGTTCATTCTGATCACACAGTCGGCGCTGTCGATGTCGGCACCAGCTCCTGATTCATAGAGGTGACCGCTACTCGAGACTAACGAACACCGTGAGCATCTTTTAGTGAATGTCTACAGGAAAGAAGAGTTAGGGGAACAAGTGAAAAATAATTTATATCAAACACATAAAATTATTTTTTTCCAAAAAATTATACATGAAGCTTGTTAAATGCTATTAGATTTCTTTATTGATTATTTAAACAGAAAGTTCATACGGATCTCTCCAGTTCTACCTTATTCCTAAAGATGACCAACATAAAGAAAATAAGAAGCTTTGAGCACCTTGATAAAATTAGTCACATTGCAGTTTCATTCTGTCAATGAACTTTCACGTTCTCTACTCTGGTGATTAGGACTCTATACATGTAGGCCTACAATGTATTAACTCACATATCATCTCTTCTCTTTTCATCATTCCCATTAAAAAAAATGATTACATTAAAAGTGCCATAAAAGTCATTAGCCTTTCCAAGAACCAATTTTTATTAGTATCTCACTTCATTTGTATCCAGAATGAAGTATCCAGTGTTCGGACTTCGGGTAGGCGATACTATATCGCTGATGTCCTCTGTGGGACTTCCTAACCGAAATCGTTGGTATCTGCCATTTACGGTCTGTACTTTGAGAGGCGATCGATGGAGAAGGTAGCACACAACAATGAACATAAACACCGAATATAGCGATGTTATCACAAGCGCACAGTCCCTCATCTGCAAGAAAAAGGCGAATTTGAAGAGGAAAAATGTAGAAGTGGTAAATATCTATAAAAAATAACTATTTCCAATAATAATCATATCATTTATGATATCAAAATGAATTGTACAACAATTTGTAGTAGGTTTCACCATGCATTCCATGTACCTTTCGTGGGCAAATGTTGGTCCTGAAAAGGACCACCTAAACTCGAAGTTCATTAAATGGTTGGTTGCGCGTAAACTCGACTAGGCATTATTTTTGCATATTAAACGCAGTCTTACTTCTGACCGGTGATAGGCGGTCATTATTATGACCGATCACAGTTTTGAGACAAGACAATTTATAAGATAACAATGATCATCACGACAGTCTAATGTTCAAGAATTTTGTACGTGAGGACCCCACTGAAAAGGGGGCTATCTTGGCTATAAACCCATTACCATCTCAATCATTTTATATCCTGGGAGCCGTTTCATAAAGTTGTTCGTAAGTTAAGAGCGACTTTAAGAACGACTGGTGATCCTTTCTTACGCGCTAAACCATCACCTATGGTGTATACCATTTACCAAAAGAATCACCAGTCGTTCTCAAAGTCGCTCTTAATTTACAGCTTTATGAAACACCCACCTGGGTTATTCCACGGTCAGTCGAATTACTTTATGTGTGTCTTGTCTATTATTACTTGGGACTGTCAGTTTGACAGTGGTGAGTTTCTCTGTCAAGTAACTTGGACTTTAAAGGGGAAGTTCACCCTGGCAAAAAGTTTATTGTAAAAATAGCAGAAAAAATAATAAAAAATATTGACGAAGGTTTGAGAAAAATTAATCAAATAATTAAAAAGTTATTAGAATTTCAATTATTTGATTTGTGACGTCATATGCGAGCAGCATTCCTACATGGCGAATGGTAAAAAATCAATGAAATGTCATTTTCTCAGAAAATTGAAAATGATGTTTACTGTACCTTTTGTATATCAATAGACAAATCATTTCACACCCGATCATGAATAGAAAACAAAATTAAGTCATCAGCAACCATATAAAATTTGAAATTCATGCATTTTATATTACATAACACATGGGGCAGCTGCTCGTTTATGACGTCACAAATCCAAAACTTTGAACTCTAATAACTTTCTTATTCTTTAACGGATTTTCCTCAAACCTTCACCAATATTTTTTACTATTTTTTCTGCTATTTTTACAACAAAGTTTTTTTCAGGGTGAACTCCCCCTTTAACTTGATAATCAAAACGTTCAAACAGCATAGACACAGTTTACACAATGTACATCTCAAACACCACGATTTCCTAATAATCGGCGGCCATTCGCATTAAAAAAAAAGGCATGGAAAATGTGACTTATTATTTTTTATGATTCTTTCAAACATAGATCCTATTAGTAGGATCCATGTTTCAAATGAAAACACATTATTTAAAGGCTGATTATGGTGTTGATTTGCATTTATAAACTTCTATATGAGTTTCAATCCAAAATTTTATAAATTTGAAATAGAGTCATAGAAGATTTTGGAAAATGTAAACTTTTGCTCGGAATCGCCCATACAAAACACATATAAAACACTGTCACATTTTAATAGCTAATGACTACAAATAGACAGGAAACAAATCATTATTATGTTCCACAATTAAAAATACAAATATTCACAAAATGTTTGTGAGGCATGATTACTAGTAATCAATTAAAACAATCTTATTTGTTTTTAGTAAAGTTCGACAGATAGAATAAAAAATAAAACAAGTAATCTACACATACAGTATCTATCTTGTGAAAAAAAATAAAAATACTGTCTGTACACTCTATTTTATTCAGGCATTTGTAAAAATACACAAACTTTGTAGTACCTTCGAAACATTCCCCAAAAGAAACATCAAAGGATATTGTTTTATAATGTAGTTATTATTCCTAATTCATATTATAAGGGCCTTGTCGGTCTAGTGTCGTGGCGGTGATAAGAAACGACGCCTGAACTCATATAAGTTCAAACTGGGCACATTTTTTTTGTCTTGACTTGAGACTTGCCTGAACTAGCAATATCATCACACATCACGAAAAGCTAACACTTCAAAATATTAATGATTAAAAAATATCAAGCTCTAGAAATAGACATAGAGTCTAGTAGGATGGGGGGTCGGGTGTCCGGACACTTTATTTTTTTGGAGCCTTCTTTTTTGTCTGTGGATTACATTAAAAATAGGAATTCATTAGTTGTAGGCCCTAATAATTATCTACTAGTATTTTGTTCTGTATAATATTTCCTCACATTTTGTACTAAAAACTGATGAAACTTCGCTTGTAAATTTTTCCAAATGACATTCTAAAATTGATCGTCCGGACACACAACCCGTCCGGATACACAACAACTGGGTAGCCTATACCGTAGGCCCCTACTACTAGGCCTAGATCTAGGCCTAGTCTTACTTGGAATAACCGTCGCCCGTCGTTTCTGGTCAGACTGGGGATTTATTCAATAATGTCTGACATTTTACTGTCATTGTGAGTGGAGCCAATGTATGTAGCCAGGTCTAACGTTGCAGCGGAAGTTGTTCAACAGTCAACAGAAACTGAAGATTTTGTTCTAGGCCTAGAGTAACTTAGACTTTCCAATTGTTAGATCCAATCAAGCTGAGCAAAATTTAACGCTTGTTCAGTTGTTGCTTGGGTCTAAAATTGAAGTTGAACGGTTAGTTTGAAAGTTGAATAGGGTCTAGATCTATCATCTACATGTACTAGGCCTGATATAATGTTTATGCCTAACGTTAGATCTACTTTACTTTGTGCGGTAGTACTAGTAACCGTTACGTTCAGGGGTACGTTTCCACATGTTGACATGTTTTTATCCTTCTTCTAACGTTAGGCCTGTAGGCCCTACTAGATTAGATCTAGCGGAGAGAGTACCGTACGGTACCACGTACGGTATCAATATTATGACTTCATGTCTATATCTAGCCTAGATCTAGATCGACATTCTATCTATAATCTAACATGATTTACATGTGTGTAAACCAGTGAAAAAATTACTTTATGGAAAATAAAGTTATTAAATTCAATTCAATTAACCTTTCGGATCAATGAGCGCGAATGTACGGTACTTTTAAATCTTTAATTTGACGGAATCCCCTCCCCCCTCACGTCTAACACACACCGCACCATGACATGTCAACACCGATGGACCGGTGATGATGGATGTCCGATACGAATTACGATACGGAGTACGGTACGGTACTTACCTTCAGAATTCTTTGACAAATCCTTTGCTTGAAAGAATGGAAATCTCCCGCCATGACAATTATTGTTAACAGTTAACACACAATTCCATATATTCCGTATTTGTCTGTCTGATCCACCAGGCAGGAGCTAGGCATTAAGACTTAAGTAACGTAAAACAGCAAGAAAATTCGTTGGCGCTGCGCCGCTATCAAACCCGCGGGCGCGGCGCATAAAGTACAAACACGCGGGTACGTACAACTTACCAGTATTTATGGTGTCGTCAGCAGTACAGTGGCATAAATTTTATTTTTTTGCACTTCCGTTAAGTACATGGGGGAAGCCCCCCTCCCCGCACTTTACAAACTAATGCACCCCCGGCCGCCGAGGAACGTTTAAAAAAAAGGAAATAACCCATTCCTGCAGGGATTTTTTTTTTGTATCGGTTGGTCGACCATTTCTAAAAAAAAAAAGGCCCCTCCTTCTTCCCTTTTTTAAAGGCAGGCCGATAAACAATACTTTGCTTTTCTCCCCTCCCCTCCCCCAGGGCAATATTTAGTATCCTTGCGCTGCCACTGTCAATAATTCAAAGCTCTTCAGTTTTCACTCGAACAGAAGGAAAAGTGAATGC
Organism: Lytechinus variegatus; assembly: GCF_018143015.1. Classification (NCBI taxonomy): domain Eukaryota; kingdom Metazoa; phylum Echinodermata; class Echinoidea; order Temnopleuroida; family Toxopneustidae; genus Lytechinus; species Lytechinus variegatus. The sequence continues at coordinate 2,758,309 of NC_054750.1, forward strand.
CTCAGGAATTAAATTACCCCGCGTTAATTACTCGGGTTTCTTCAAAAGTGTGAATCGACAATCTCCGCATGCTTTTATCTGCTCTCGTAATAAGTTTCAATTTTAAGACCTGCTACGTGTTGTCATAGTTTTATCACGCAAAATTATTCATAATGGCTTCGGGTAAAAGGATCAACATAATTATAGTTTTTTTCTTAACGGAGAATTATCCGTGAATTATTAGCACAGGCTGCTTTGAGTATAGAATTGATTATTCTCTACCCCCCTCCCTCCCCTCAGTGGCGTACCTTGGATTTTCCACAGAGGGGGGGGGGGGGCAAATTCGTCCGCCATAAAATTTGACAAGCAAAAAAAAAAGAGTCTTCAAGTTCGTCAGGGGGGGGATACGTCCCTTGCATGGGTTGTGACCCAGGAGGGGCAGACTGCCCCCCCCCCGTAGGTACGATCGTGCTCCCCTCCCTCCCCCTTCTCTCCCCCTCTCTCTGGTGGCACAACATTTGTTCTGGACTACTTCATTTCGTCTAAAGATGTAGGGTAAGGTTGCAATAGGGTTTTGGTTTAAGATAGGGTATTATAATTATGTTAAATACATGGTGGAACTTGGACATTTACTTTTCGTGTGGAATTTGCAGCGGAGCAATTATTGTCGCCGGAGCAGTTATGGAACCCTCTCTCTTTCTTTGGATTTGCGATATTTTTACTAAATTCATGTGCATTGTGTTTAATCCAGTATGTTTGGAGATTGGATTCTGTTATGGCTTATAGCCGAGCGCCCGCCACTCTTATTATATTTACATTTTGCAAAGTTCATTTCATTTCCAATTTTAACTATTACAATATAATCATAATGTTGGATTTCGTACAACTTTATAAGAGCAATCAGCATAAAGCAATTAGATACCAAGTAACACGGAGTATTTCTTTGCCTTTATGCTCCAATGTCTTCCTCGGTATTCAAAATGTGTTCAATCTTTATTACTTACATAAATGTGCACTGTATAGTGTTATAAAGTATGTGTATCGATAAATATTCGGGTTTTGTACACGTAGGATTTTTTAAACAAAAACAAATTAATCTTAATCTAAACTTAAGACTTACTGTTATCCACGGCAAGTCCATGTGCTCTCCATTCCCGGATTTTTTATATATTTTTTTATTTTATTTTATTTTTTTTAATTATTATTATTTTTTTTTTATTTGGGGGGGGGGCTAACCTCTACCATTGGCTGCAATACATTCAGAATTCGGTATCACAGTCCGATGCACAACTCGGGTCGATTCTGACTGTAGAAATGTTCAAGTTTAAAGTGTAAAAAAATAAGAAGAACTTTGAACATAAAGATAGGTACTGATGGGCTCTGGATCGTCACTGATATATTTCAGGCCTATACACTAAATCTTTCTGTCATAGTCATTGATTTTTTTCAATTGGCAAGGTTGGAACATTATTAGTATTTGTGGATAATTGCCATAGCAACGCAATATGGTTCAATGCAAAAGTATAACCAAACATTTTGAGAGGCCCAGACTTGGCGCATCGGGTGTGATCGAGAGAAGCGAGCGAGCAAAAACTTATGACCTTTTCTTATAATAGCGGTCAAATTTTGTGAGATTTTGACATGATATTCCGAAAATAATCATAATTTCTATATGAAAAGAATAATGGTGGGCGTATCTTAAATAAAGGTCTTGATTTAAGCTACACCTACCTCTTCATCCATTTCTTTCACACAATATTTAAATGAAAGAGTTGCCAAAGCTGTTGTACATGTATAACTTAAAACATTTATACGTATGTATTATATTATACCCGAACTCGATGAATATTGTAAGCCTGTTGCCCAATCAATGAGCTGTCCCAATGCTGCAACAATGGATCATTTAAGAGCGCCATCATTTTGAGTCAGGCATTCGCAATTCCGTGAATAGACCCATATGAGTGGCGTATGATATTCAGTTGCATGCGAGGGTTATAATCTATTACAAAGTCCATGTTTATTCTTATGGCTATGTTTCAGTATATTCAGATAATAATAACAATAATCATTAACAATATTTGTATAATACGTATCGCAAAGAATGTCGGGTCAGTCGTCCGACGTAAAGAAATCATATCTGATCGGTATACTTCCACTTGTAATGAATGGGGTTGGTTGAGTACCTGATGCCCCCTATATAAAAAAAAGTGAGACGAAAATAAAACTAATAATCACGCAATTATTGTGTAATTTTGGGTCAAATGATTCGAGAGGGCAGAAGAACATGCGTGTCCCCTTTGATTTTTCTCTCACTTAATCGCTAGGTTTGCACGAATAATCTATGTTCGGGATGGCTTTATGCAGCTATCACTCTTATTTTTAGAAAGTATGCCAGTTGTAAGTAGCATTAGGGGAATGTGACTACAAAATGCCTAATTGTTGAAGATTTTTACATTTCCTAAAGGTCAAGTCCACCTCAGAAAAATGTTGATTTGAATCAATAGAGAAAAATCACGGACGAGCACAATGCTGAAAATTTTCATAAAAATCGGTTGTAAAATAAGAAAGTTATGACATTTCAAAGTTTCGATTATTTTTAACAAAATAGTTATATGAACGAGTCAGTTACATCCAAATGAGAGAGTCGATGATGTCACTCACTCACTATTTCTTTTGTTTTTCATTGTTTGAATTATACAATATTCCAATTTTTACGAATTTGACGATTAGGACCTCCTTGCCTGAAGCACAAAATGTTAAAATAATGGAATTCCACGTGTTCAGGGAGGAATAAAACTTCATTTCACATGACAATGACGAGAAAATAAAAATATTTCATATTTCATATAATTAAATATAAAAGAAATAGTGAGTGAGTGATGTCATCAGTTCCTCATTTGCATACCGAGCGAGATGTGCATTTAACTGTTTTGTGAAATGAAGCGAAACTTTTAAATGCCATAACTTTCTTATTTTACATCCGATTTTGATGAAATTTTCAGTGTTATGCTTGGTGAATTTTTCTCTTTTTATTCAAATCAAGTTTTTGTTGGAGTGCACTTGTCCTTTAATAATATCAATATACTTTGAATGAAAACCACTTTAATCCGACACACACACACACACAAACCCCAACACAAACTCGACTATCGTTCCTATGAGCACGGAGCTCTGAATAGTATACTTATAGATACGACTGCTTCGTCGCTAATTTGGGTCTATAGCCACAATGATTGATTGCCCCAAAACCAAAAATACATAAATATACATAAATGTTTTTCTAAAGCAATGGAAATGTTCCTATGATGGGCAATGTCCCAGTGAAGTAGTACTCCATCATCCCTTTATATTATCAACAAAAAAAAAACAACTGCACTAAATGTTGCTATGTAAGACAAGCCTCTTGCAAGATATAATTCCGTGCTGTTCTTGTCCTTTTCAATTTTTTTCAATTCTTTTATTTCATTTCCATTCCAAACATAATACAAAGTAATATAAAGCAATACAAATCAAGTACAATTTTATAGGGCATTCTTACTTCGTAAAACAGAAAAACCAGTATAGAGCATAAATGGAAATGAGGGGGATCCAATAAAAAGCAAAGCTTGTAAAGTGTGGATCCTCCTTGGGTTCTTACAAACCGAAAGTGAATAAAAATAAGATCGTCGTGTTTAGGAAATTACAGTTAATAAGTAAGTAATCATTATTTGAATCATCAAAATTGTGACCATCGTCATCATTTCCTTAACGTCGTCGTCATCATTATCAGCATCATCATCAACATCATTATGGTAATCATCATCCCCACTTTCATCATCTACATCTTTAAAATTACAATCATCACCACCACCAGTACCATCACTATCACCATCATCACTATCATTGTCATCGTCATCAACCATCTATTCATCCATCTTTAACTGACACCACCATGCTTTGCAACGACACCATGCATCGCCAGATCCCACTAATTTTTTTTTTGCCATCGACACAATCATCATTATCATCATCATCATCACCATCATCATCACCATCATCATTATCACCATCATCATCACCATCACCATCATAATCATCATCATCACCGTCATCATCATCATCATCACCATCATCATCATCATCATCATCATCATCACCATCATCATCATCATCACAATCATCACCATCATCACCATCATCATCACCATCATCATCATCAGCAGAAGAAGGAGAAGATTGGCGTGTTGGCTCAGTTGCTAGAGCGTTCTTAAAATTGGGAAGTCGGGAGTTCAAGCCCCGACCGTGTCAGACCAAAAGATGGGAGTCAGCTGCTTCCCTGATTGGCGTTCAACGATTTAACGTCGATCTGGTGCTGCTCAGTGACGTGGCTGCCGGGCCCCACAATCAATTGGGTAATATAATTTTCGGATGATTTCTATTTCGAGCAACAAAATATGGACTTTTGATCATTATCATCATTGCAATATTTGTAATATCTTGTGAAATTCATAATTTGTTAAAGATGAATTTAGGAATGAAATTGTTGAAATAATTTGCTTGCGTAAAATAGCAAAAACAAACAATACTCTGACAATCTACATGTCTAATTGTATTTTCTTTCATCTCCAAAGCCTCTTAAAACCTCAAATAGAATACTTTCAAAGGAATACCATGCTATTGTTACATTGTATCTTCAATAGGTTAATAACAATTCTCTCACGGTGTGCGATGTGCGCCGTTGAATGAAATCTTTATTCAAAGAATAAAGGAGGTTGGGACACTATTCTAATTCGAGGATTATTTATACACACAGAAACCACAGGACATCCCAGCTTTGTATTATCATATTGATTGTACATAGTACATCTTGACACGACATCTACAACCTTCGTGGGGGAGACAATCTATTGTTAGCGCACAAAGGATCAATGGAATTATTCGTAAGGATAAAGGAAACAAACAATAACAGAGGATAGACAGGAGCCAGCGGGAGTTCGTGGCTGGAAATATGCTGCCCTGGTCGAAATACAATTTGGCATTTTTCTTGTACATCTGCATCATTTTTCGAACACGCCATTTTCATGTTATGATGTCATTTTCATATTAATAGACAAGATACCAAAATATGTTCGTAACATTAATGTTCTCTTAGTAGGCCTCTACTTCACACCTTTTAAGACTATAATAAGATGTCTTCACAATAAAATGCCTTTTCTATATCGATTTACAAATACTCTACAAAAGCTGTTCGTGTTGGTATGTTTGATTTTATAATTGAGTGCCTCACATGTGATCTACTTTAAGTGTTATGGGAATGAGAACTCTGGTACCAAGTGTTACCAATACAGTACATTACATTGATTCAATGTTATATTATTAATTGTTGACTTTATCGGTTGGCATTTTCATAGCAGTGTTGAACTAAGCCTATTTGTTAGTATTCATTTCATTTTATGTAGCCAACTCATTCCCTGTAATCATCTTAATCCTATAAAATAAAACGTAATAACATATTGATTTGGGGATCGAAAAAAGACGAAAATACAATTTTGTGACGATATATATTTTATTTATTTTATTTTACTTTATTTCTTTAGCACATTATTATCTATTATTAACGGAATAGGGAGGAAGCTATAACATTCATACGTTGTTTTTGTTATTTATTTATTTATTTACTTATTTATTTGTTCATTCATTCATTTAATATTGTATTTTTCGGAGGAGGGGGTGTTGCCTAGACTTTTCCTCCGGCATACCCTAACGTGTAGTTATACTTAATTTGAAAACATAATGCTTCATATAAGTTTCAACCTAATTTACTCTTTGTGGCTCTATTAACTATTATTGGATATATATTTCAGGACATCTGAAGCCCTGGGGGGGGGGCACTTCCATTCACGAGTGGATACCATGCGCGACCATGGGTCTCGAAAAGCACCCTAAACACGTAATTTCCATATTCTGAAAATGCACCCCTTAACAAGTATTGGCGTGTAAAACCCTATCCTTAACAAGTATTGGAAACAAAACGATACTCTTGACAAATATTCCCTGAAATGAATCCTTCGGTCGTCGGCTTTACAGTACCGTAGTTGGTTTAGTACTATCCCACCTTCTACACCTCGCGAAAATCGGACTCTAAACACGAAGTGTTGAGGCAAAAATGACATCCTTTATAAAACATTTTAATTTTGTTTCATCATCCCCGCAAATTCGACCCTAAACACGTAATTTTCCTAGCAAAATAGATACCCTATTTTCATTACTTTTGTGTTTTGACACCCTTATCACGTTACGTACGTAACGTGCCCTATCGTGAAAAAGACATCCTTTTTACGTGTTATTTTTTTGGTCGCGCTTGGTATCCACTCGTCAATGTAAGTGGCCCCCCGGGATCTGAAGGCAAGGTGTTAAGAAAGTAAAGCCTTAAACAATAGAAACTAATCAACAATTGAAGGTTAACAGAAACATTAGCTTCCCAGGCAACTCTAAAAGTTCATCGAGATTAATAGGTGCTGAACGATTGGGATGGAGGGGGGGGGGAAGGCAGGGGATGGGCAATAATGATCAATAAAGGAACTGGCATGGGGGTACGAATGTGAAAGCGCAGGTGTCATTTATATTGTGACTTATTAACTCTTTATAGTTGGGCGCGCGAGAGTTCGATTGGTATATTCACGTTCAGTTCATTCATCATTACATTCATTCACGACGAAAGAGGCCATAGGCTGTCTCCGTTCCAAGGAATACCACCGCTTTATCTTCATTACTTCATAATATTGGTTAATTTGTGCACCTTTGGTAAGTCACAGATGCTCTTTTTATGTTTTAATTTCGGTTTTCCTTTCTTTTTGCAAAGTTCAAAATGGTTTGTATCCATTTGCATGTACCTACTTCAAGTATATATCATGTAGCCCACCTTGCATTGATAATATTGGTGCAACCCCCTCCTCCATGAGTGGTTATAAATGTTCGTTTTGGCAAAAAAAGTACTTATACTGGTAAAATTATAAAATGATATCACACCAACCGCCAGAGCTTCCGATCGCGTTAAAAGTGTTTGAACCCTAGTTAACCGACTTCAACACCATTGCTTGACCACTGAGCCAATACTTGTCCTCTTGTTTTTATGATGCTGTTCAACTGATTTCGAAGAAAGATTCGTATTGGTTTAACATGCATGTATTTTTTTGACAGATAATTGTAATTGACAATGACAATCTCTTAATTTACTGCTTATAATGACAATATATGTGTTAACTCATTTGTGCTTTTTGAAACGTGAGAGATAAATAGGACTATATTTCAATTATATGTGATATTTCTAGATTGATATAGGCCTGCACAGGGATTGATGATTTATAAGTTGATAATGCAAAATTGTGAGTACAAAATCAATTAAGTAAATGGCAAATATATTATTAAAAATGTGAAAACAAAATATAGAAAATCTTGATTTTTAGGCACCCTTTTCAATTGTTTTCTACATTTTTAATTTTTCCAGGGGTAGGTGGGTGGGGCTGATCCCCCATTGGCCTCTTCGTTTGCCGTAAATTAACCTTGGCAAGATATTGAAAATGTTGATCGATACGTAAGAATTACCTCAATATAAGAATTACATTGTCGAGTGATTGCCAGGACTGGTATTCCTCCACTCTATTGAGAAATACATTTCCTGATATTGTATGTCGCCTTATTATTATATATTTTTAACAAATTGATTAAAAATTTTGTCAATCGCCATCCTAAACTTCAATCCATGAGACAAAGAACACTTTTCTTCCTGTATGTTCTTTTTCCTTTCCCCCACCCCCTTCCCCCAAAAGAAATAGCATCTTGGAAATATTAATACCTAACTGAATGGAGTGAAAAGAGACAAAGACCACTTCACATTATAAACAATGTCCACTCCCCAAAGAAAAAGAAAATTATAATATCTAGGAAAATAACCAACGTGAAAGAAGTACACTGCAAAAAATGATGTACTAATTTAGCACTTACATGCTTGTATAGTGACTGCATTACGAGTGCTGAGTTTCTAGTTTAAATTTGAACTAGAAAATCAGCATTAGTGCAGTCACTCTAGCACTGTAAGTGCTAAATTAGCACTTCATTTTTTACAGTGTATAAACATTGTAAACAAGGTTCTTTTCCTACCCCATTAAAAAATAATGAAATTGATGATTCTTGTAAAAATAAGCAACGGGTGTGAGGTGAAAACAGACTTTACCTGGTGAGTTATCGTCCCTATTTGTTCTGATCCCTGCATATATCTTGATGGCATGGTGATGACAAGATATGTATTATATTTAGTTTTGCTCGGAGAAATAGAGCGGTCGACAATATGCGATCCACTTTATTTTTCCTTCGTGCCCCCGAGGGAGAATTTCACCAGCACAAATAATGCTCGATAATGGCTATTTGTATAATCATGTCTCAAAGCTATACGCGCTTGAACATGGCGAGAGATATTTTTTTCTACCGGGGAAGATCTTCATTTTCAATTGTTTTGTTTTACCTTTATACGAAAATATACTTCATAACCATTATCTAGATGGGAATAGAGCAAAAAGAAAGGAAGCGGATTCTCCTTTTTTATCCAATTTAGGTTTCAGATATTGAGGTTTAAAAAGGGAAAATGCAATAAAGTAACAATATCAATAAGATTATAAGAGTATACCGATGACATTTTCAACACAGAAGGGCCAGTACAAGCTGCATGCGTATACCTTACATATAACTTGTAACTATTTCTTACCTTTGGGAAATTAAAAGAACGCTGATCATATAAAGAACTAGGCCACTAAACTGGGAATACAACAGCGTCCCAAAATGACTGGTCACAAAATATGTAACAAGTATATGCAATGAGTTGCATTTTTATCATATAACACAAAGTGAACAAAAAAATAGTGTGACTTATTATTATTTAAGTCATTTTAGCTCCAATTGAATAAGCCCTTGGTAGGTGTTTTAATTGACTTGGAGTATCCTTGGCCAAACTTAAAGAGTTTCGATAAATATTAAAACCAAACTCAAATCGAGAAAGATCTAAATTAAGTGGTTAAGATATAGGGCTTTTAGAATTATCGCAATCAGTGGAGTAACGAGCCAAAAACTATGAGATATGACGTAATCGAGTAAAATTGATAAAAACAAAGTTGCGAGCGAGCGAAGCGAATGTCTACATTTTTACTACAAATCAAATTTTGTGATAAATTTTGAAATAACATTCAGAAAATGATATCATATTTCACTTTCTCTCTTTCCCTTTCTTTCCCATTCTCTCTCTCTCTCTTTTCCTTGGTCGTGGGTTTTTTTTCGGGGGGGGGGCAAGTACCCCCAAGCATCCCCCACCTGTTCGCCAGTGACCGCAATATGATTATGAGTTTAATTTGAATCTATTGTAATCCTTGTAATACGGGGGCTCAGGTCATTCACGTGTTGATGAACACTATAGTGGTTCCCCAAAGCATCGGAAGGTCAATCACTTGCTAAAGTGTAGAACTTTGGCTGAATGATATTTTCATGATACAGCTATGATATTTTGAAAGTCGACTATACTGTTCACATAATAGAGCTCAACCCCGTCCCATCGTATCACATTCCTTGTGTCTTCAAGAATAGCGTGCTGGGGAGCGTTTCATGAGAGGACTTGTCGGGCGTTTTATCCGACAAGTCCTGTTTTATCCGACAGTTACCATAGTAACAATGCTTATCAGCCAATCAAAATCAAGGAAAGTTGTCAGGTCTGGCAACTTGTCGGACAGAAATGTTGATGAAACGCTCCCCTGATCATGAAGATGACGAATTCATCATGAAATCGAAGAATGGTGTGCGAATTAAAATTTGAGTGATGACTTATTTGCTCTCCTTGGATTCTCACTTCACTTTCGAACTTTATTGTAATTCGGGAATTTTCTCTCCACGGCGCAGGACAGATTTAAGAATATAGAAAATGTATTATCAAACTCACTTCATGACAAAGTATATAACCAATAATAAAAATAATATAGGTATATTTACCCAGGGTAGCCACTTCAGTTTCGAAAACTTTTCTACCAGCGGGCCCTGCTATTATTATTACCCCGGCTTTAGCTGAGCTGCCAAGGCGCTCAATCATTCAAGGAATTTCTTCCTACCGGGTACCCAGTTACCTCACCTGGGTTGACCAAGAAGTCTAGGTCGATAATTGGTGAATAAGATCAGCAACTTCGACTAATTGGACTCTGGAAAAACGACTTACTATTATTTTTATTTTTCGTCAGGTCCGAAACTAAGCACGAAACTGCTGTGTCGGTTCACCAGTTTTCGACACAGACTGACTTTTCTTTGTCATATGGCGAACTTCTTCAATATTTTTACTGTGTCCTTGAATCTGTCCCCGTTGCAATTGCGAAAACTCCCCAGTACCACGTGAAAGAACTTTCCTAATCAAAGTGACATTGTTTGTCTTAGAATTAGTGTCACAACTTTGTTCTTTCTTAAAGGTTTGAGTTTCAACTTTGCAAGACGCAGTGTTGTTTTTACATTCTTCTTTCTGACACTTTTTCAAACACTTATGCATGTAAAGAATGTTCTATTAAATGGGAGGTTCAATCATTTGGCAAGAGACTGGCAATGCCTTTAGGATCACTCTTAATTGATGGCATCAGTTGCACAATTTATTTACACACCAGCTGCATGAACAGAGCAAGAAGCTGTCAGCTTGTAACTTGATTAAGAAAAAAAACGAGATTTTACATTTTGTCTGAAACATTTTTGTCTAAAAAAATGCTCTTGTAGATCGAGTAATGTTTTTGTTTTATTGTCGCTGTGATAATACAAAAAAATGCACTAAAACGTTGAGTAAAAATGCATCTTGCACCTGTGCGATTAGGGAACATGTTATGTCGGGTATTACGGTGAAGGTTAAAAGCATGTAGATATGAAAAGAACTTCAATTGTACGCTTCATTTGGTGATTTTTTTTATATGTTCGCTTTAGTTTTCCCTTATTGGTTAAGGCTAATTTTTTTAGAGTATATATATACGAACGTACTTCAGCATGGTATGTGTCAATCGTGACGATTCTTCGTCCTATCGATTTCATAGAAATTACAGCATCGATGTTGATAATCTTTGTTATGTCCGTACTCTATAGCAGTACGCAGGAATTTCTTGGGGACAGGGAAGGGGAAGGACGCAAAAAAAATCGAAGAAACTCGTAAGCGAGGGGGCGAAGCGACCGACTTTGTCACGTGGGCTTTTTGACTTGTCTAAAATGAAATTTGAGGATTCTGTGTCCACTTTTGGTGATTGTTGTGAAAGTTTTCAGTAAAGAAATGTAAGTTTTCATACTTTCTGGGGGAGGCAACTGCCCCCTAGCCCCAATTCTGTGTACGGCCAGTCGTACATCAAATATATAAGGAATACAAAGATTCCCTCATCGACCCTCTCCAAGACTATATACTTTAACGAAGAAATAAGCCAACTGCTGAAAAATATCCCTTTACCCCTAAAAAATCATTCCATTTACAAATTATTTACCTCATCTTCATGCAAATAACCCGAGGAGAAATTTGCTGTATATGAACGAGTTGTCTTGATGTTAAGTGCATGGTCCTTCTTCTCTGTCAATTATTAGATTTTTTGGTTCCCTAAAGTAAACTCCCTGAATTTAAAGAAAAATCAAATATGGTATTCCTCGCCTCGAGAGTAATTCTATCAATTTTTTTTCATTATCGGTAGGAGTTGTACCCCGTGGTAAAACAAGCCATTAGGAAATCGAGCAAGATTCATCAATATGTAGTCACTAACATAAGGCATAGAGTGTGACAATAATGTCAGTTTAAAAAAAAAAATAGTATGGATATTTATTCTAGACCTCAGCGTGCGGGAAATCATCAATAAAAATTGTATACTACACAATATACCTGTTGTTTTGTCAGATAATATTTAGGACTATCATGACTATGTGAAAAACTTTCAGGTAGAAAATACAAACAGCACATCACGCGCATTAATACTTTCCTGTCCGAAGTCTACTAGAAATCTATTTTTGTATAAATAACATATGATTTTTTTAAAATATTTATAAAAAGCCCGTCCCTGCTGATAAGAACACAGTGTCACAGTGTGATCACAGTGTGTTCTCATAGTGGACTATGTGATATTATTTACACTGCTAAAATGAAGATACTTTCACACTGTGGACACCTCGACAGTGTGACTGTTCATAGCGTGTTCACATGGTCGACTATATGAATATGTGATTCACACTGTTGAAATGTTCAAATATAACAGTGTGAAGGTGATTTCACATTGTTGTCCACACTGTGGCACACACAGTGTGACACTGGGTACACATGTAGCTGAAATTTAGCCAAAATGCTAAATGAGCCAAGGTGTTGGTAGATGATCTAGTCATCGACGAAATGAGAATAGACCTTGTGGGAATTGACCAAACGGAAAGTGGACCAAACAGGTGTAGACCGAGTGGCAAATTACATTTAAATTCTTTTATTGATTTCCCAGAACTATATGGTTAACGCTAGATCTAGTTACGTATATAGATACAATTTAATCTCTTCCCCATTGGCTTTGTGGCAAACTAATGATAAAACCATTAAGACTTTGATTTCGTCATCAAGATCATCATTGTCCCATTAGAGTTATCTTTGGACTCGTTAATCCCAAAATTAAATAATGAGCGGTAATTGGTTGACACCATATTTAGAGTCAATCATGGAGGCTGTTTTTTATCATGTGCAGGATTCTTTTTTTTGTGAAAAAGAACGTTTGTTGTGGAATTAGCTAGTGCCTCTTATGTGTGATGCATGTATCGCGTAGTATACACACGTGAATGTCAAAACTTTAAGAACTTCGAGAAACATTCGAAAATTTACAATTTCAACATCTCGACTGTGGAATTATAGCGCTTCGGATTCTCCTGATCAGTTTGGCATGTAGGATGGTTTCGGGCAACACGTGCATTGTATCGCAATCCTCTTTTATTTTCAACGGCTTTATTGTTTCGTTGTGAGTTTGCGTGTATCTCAATTTCAGCTTGCATGTAAGGTAAATGCAACTTTATGTCTTCTCATTCTAATGCCAACTGTTTCTTTTCATTCTTTATTATACATTTATTTGAGAATCCAATTAGTATATTCAAATTAAATTGACCTTTCCATATAAGCTTGTTAATGAGATATACTGGTCAGTGGCGAATCCAGGGGGCATTTCCGGCCCGTGGATGCCCCCTTTTGAGAATCATAGTCAATATTTTTAATGTGAATATGTCGTTCATACACAAATGTGACCCTCCCCCCTCCCTTTTGAGAGTCACAGGAAATATTTTTACTGGGAATATATATCGTTCATACACAAGTGACGCCCTGTTTTTTTTTCTTTTAGGGGGGGGGCTAGTTAAATTTTTACTTGGGAAAAGGTACCCCCCCTTCGAAAATCCTGGATCCGCCCCTGATGCTGGTTAATAAAGGCATCGTATTCTTCAACACGTTTAAACAATTTACGTACGATTACAAGAGGAAAATGCCTCAGCTAATCGCCGGTTCGCATACATGAAAACATGTGTCGAACAAAAAAATTGGCTCACTGTTTCTCTACTTAAAAGTGTACTTCCAATATATAGTATTGGCTCGTGTGATCGGACTTATAGTTTTGAAATTCTAATTCTTAAGATTCCAAGCTCCAATTTTTACTCGATGTACTACAACTATACCATGCTACAAAGGGATAATGATTCATATAATTTTTGTTTGTAAAAAATGTCGTATATATATATATATATATATATATATATATATATATATATATATATATATATATGAATGCTATCCTTGTATATATATATATATACGAATATATGAATGCGAATATATGAATGCTATCCTTGTATATATATATATATATATATATATCGAAGGATATCTTAAAATGGCGGGTAACAATCTTTTATTCCTCTGTCGGTTTTGCTCTTTGTTTGCAGATACATTCGAGTATACGTACAGAGGCCACTTTCGCTCTATATAACATTTTAATTTAAACCATTTGGCCTATATACAGTGAGATAGAAAGATGGCACATGCACATAAAGCCAATAGAGTCGCAACACGGTAAGTCAGTAGGGGAGCGGACGACCTAAAGATAATTTTTTTCTCATTTTAAGTCATAGCGGGTAGTACACTTTGTTGTACACTTTATATATATATATATATTTGCAGCCCTTCTTTAGTCCACACTTGCTAGGGTATATCCTCTTCCATGTCAAACGCGGTGAAAGGTATATTTTCAATTGGAATATCCTGGCAAAAATCTACCTTTTTTTAAAGTAGGACGTTGCTATCGATCTATTCTATCAGATATTATCTAGTTACATCAATTCATTCGCTATATTCCTCAATCAATATTGACGATAGTATTTCTGTCCTTTGTTCGGATTAGCTGGCGAACCGATATCTTTGTTATTATGGAATATGACGAAACTCGCCAAAATGAGCGTGGTGGAAGATCAAAGTTGTGTATACGTATAACCATCAATATTACATGTATATATTTGTTCGTCCACGAAAATAGTTCTTTAAAAGTTTCGTGGGCTTGACCCAAATGGCTGTAATCCGTTGCCTGCACATGGTGTCTTAAGGCAGAACACAGAATTATTTTCAGGGGGGGTTAACATTTTCTCGAAGAAACCCAAAAGCGAGAGAGCTAAGCGACGGAGCTTGTCATTGTGGCGTTTTTGCATTTCGTTAAGTGCAATTGGAGGGTTTCGTGCACACTTTGGTGAAATTTGTAAAAACTTTCATTAAAATATGTCAAAATGTCTTGGAGGCATCCCACCCTCCGCTGGGTTGTGTGTAGTGTATACTACCCGCTTTGACTTAAAACGAGATAATATTAGGGCGGGACTCAGCTCCCCCTACCGAATTACCATGGTGCGCCTCCATTGGCTCTTTGGTGCATGTGTCATCTGTCCTCTCAGTGTCCAATGTAATAATAATAATCCGCTTTTATATAGCGCTTAATCCATCGGAACGACATGTCTAAGCGCTTTACAGATATATTATTACCCCGGTCGTCGGATTCAATCAGTCATTCCCGCACACAATGTGTGCACATCCTCCACTCTCTGGGGAGTATTCCAGTCAGTCGCCGGTGAAGCGCACGCAGTACGGGACAAGCTACAATGACTTTCACATCCTACCGGATACCCATTTAGCACCTGGGTCGAGAGTGGCAAAGTGTAGATTAACGCCTTGCCAAAGGACGCCAGACCGCGGTGGGATTCGAACACACGACCCTCTGTTTACAAGGCGAGAGTCAGAACCACTACACCACGGCTCCCCCATGTGAACTGTTAATATAGTCATGTGGCCCCTGTATGTATACTCGGGTGAATCTGCAAAAAAGAGCAAAACTCAAAGAGGAATAAAGATTGTTACGTGCCATTTTAAGATATACTTCAAAATCACGGTCATACGCTGTAACAGTAATTCCTATACAATGTGCAGGATTTTTTTAATCTCGGAAATTGTAACTCCATGCTCCCCGGGTTAGTGACTAGCAATGGTTATCCTTAGACTAACTATATAGCGAGTCTCCATTTTCCTCAAAATGTCATACTCGCCTTACTGCTAATCTAATCTCGTCTCATCCATTGCCCATCATTAGGTTAACAGTGTATGTGCGGATCCCCCGTCACATACTGTGTACATCACATCATCATGTAACACTGTCTGCACTCAGGGTAACCGGCCAACCTCCAAACTATCCCCGAAAATTGAATTACAGTACAAAATGGCGCACCTGCTATCCGCAGATGCGTCACTGAATGTTCTCCTTTTATGCTCTAGTCAGACCAATGCGACAGACTCCAAACCGAGCGATGGTATGTCGTTGGATATGACGTGATATATTCGGTCGGGCTGGCGTCAGGTTTACCGGTGTGACCGAACATCACTCATCTCGCTTTTGCGTTTGAAACTGTAGTTAAGTAGGCTGACCCTGTTGTGCTTCTATAAAAAGTCGTCATTGGACAAATTTCGATGTCAACCGGTTTTTCTGACTAGATGTCGAGGAACAAAACTTTTAAAAAGGATAACAATGATGATAACGACATAGTCCGGAATATGTTGATCATCGTGGTAGGAGAAATATCTAAAAAAAAATTAAAATGTTGTCACTTGATGGGGCATGATGAAGCAAACAAGACGTTTCGACTTCTACCTGCTAGTCTTCGTAAAGCAATGTGGGCAATTTCGTCCAGGATATATAGCCACTTCAGTTCCGAAAACTGTTATCACTGAGGGCCCTGCCTAACATGATAATATTACGGATTATGAATCACGAAATAAAGATGATTTTGAAATCACTATGTGCTACTGTATTTAAATAAGATATGACGTCCAGTAATTTTAATTTCAAAAGCTCTGAACGTGTGAAAGAAGCACGGAGTAAAATGAATTGTTTAGTACATATCCCACTTCAGCACCCATCCCTTACCAATCTTTACTCTGTCAACAAAAATATACTTTTCTCATCGACTCAGATGCAAATTTAAGTGGTTAAATTATGTTATAAATCATGTAAATGCTACTGTATATTAATTGTGACACAAGTAGTAGAATAGAGAACAGTGAACGCTTAGAAAAGAAGGGGGGTTTGGAGGTGTTTACGAATGGAAAAAAAAATCACAATCGGTTAGAAGGGTAGAGGGAAACAGAAAGAGAGAGGGAGAGTAATAGACAAAGAACAAGGAAATGAGAAAGAGTGATAGAAGCGAGAAGGAGAGAAAAGGCAACGATATAGAGTGAGAAGGAGATGGAGAGAGAGGGAGGGAGAGAGAGAGACCGGGAGTAGAGAGGGGGATAGAGCCGACGAGAATGCTTTGAAGATTAATTTTGTCTATAATGAAGAAACATGACTCTAGCCCTAAGGCATTATTTTGTTTGTTTGCTAAGCCCACTTTGATGGATGGCGATCGAGAATTCAAAACATTTTTTTCTCTCTCTGTTTTCCTGAGGTACCGACCTTTACTTCGAGCTTAGAGATGTTTGCACTGAATCAAAGGTATTTGGTAATTTCTTACAGGCATGAGGTAAATAAGGTTTCATTTTTTTTAAAACATTGCAGTCTTTAGATAAGGGGTTAATTTTAACGATTAAAAAAATATTCGATAGCGCAGACGGATGTACCCCGCTTCTTAAATGTATGTTATTTTATTACTATGAATTGAATAAAAATTATTCTGTCGGATCAACATTAATATTCAAATGATAATGGTGATTCTTGTTTTCATATTTCAGTTTTCTCAAGACTATTATCATTATTGCTATTCTTAGCAGTACAAGCTATTTTTATATTAGCCTATTCGTTACATTGTTATCACTATATTTTCATTATCACCACTGTTATGAGTATTAACATCATCATATCATCATCATCATCACCATTATCATCATCACCACCATTATCATCATCATCACCGTCATCATCATCATCATCATCATCACCGTTATCATCATCACCGTTATCATCATCACCATTATCATCATCAACGCCATCATCATCACCATCATCATCATCATCATCACCATCATCACCGTCATCATCACCATCATCATCATCACCATCATCATCATCACCACCATTATCATCATCAACGCCATCATCATCAACGCCATCATCATCATCATCATCATCATCACCATCATCACCATCATCATCATCATCACCATCATCATCATCATCATCATCATCACCGTCATCATCATCATTACACCTATGAACATCACCATCATCATCGTAGTGTTTTCATTCGCATTGTCATTATGACTTCCATGACCATCGCTGTTATAAATCGTTGATATTATACCTCTCTCTCTCTCTCTTATTCTCTCTTCTGCCCCATTGTGATAAAAAAGATATACAAATGATGTAAGAATTCGAATCCTTTAAATAAAAATCCTACTCGATTACATATAGACACATAATTATACGCTATTATGAATACGTAGTACAATCTACGGTAGATGTGGACATAGTGGTTTTAAAGCCACATTTCTATACAGTCACATTAAATACTATACCAGCCTGAAGTACTTAGGCTTTTGACGATTCTCTTCTCAGAATGCAATACTTGAACCCATAAAGTGCAAGCTTTCATCAAGTAAAAATCTCTTTTTATCCCAAAATTGGCAATTATCATTAATTTCCTATTGATTTTCATATATTAAGAAATTAATAAAAGATGAACATAACATGAGTCAACATTAACAAATGATAAATTATTAATATACTGAAAAGTTCTCAACTGTTTTTAAAAATCATTTTTTTTTGTACTGCGTTGCCAGTTTTAAACGGCAACGACACTACAAGTGTATCATTTTTTCAGTATTCATTTTTTTTCTCTCTAATCCTTTTCATTATTTAAGCTCGTTAATCATGATTTAAATAATTATGTGCCCGAAGAAGTACTCCAGAATATTCATAACCGCAGATATTTGTATTTCGTTTGTTTATAATATGGCAAGAGTGCGAATTAATGTAAACAGGAATTCGTTGCGTGTCTTTTCCACGACATACGGTGTTGACATCTGAGGGGTTCTCAATATTTTGGGTTATGCATGTGCAATTTATACTGTCACAAAACAGATTAAATTTTGCAAAATATGTTGAATATCAAATCAATTAGATATTACTATTTTATAAAAAAAATTATGAGATTTATAAAAGGAGTGAACATGGTAAAGAGAGAATTAAGTAAGATTATGCCTGCTCTATCTGTACTGGAAACAGAACAAAAATCAAACATCTTGATGCAAACGTCGTTACTTATCCACGGTGCATTCCGGAAATGCGGCATCGCATTCGTGAGATTTATAACAGATAATGGAGTTGATTACCCATGAAAATCACATCACCACCGACCACCGCATTTGTAGCAAGACAAGTGGAGCAATGTGATTGAATAAAACGGGACTCCTCAACTTCACCTTTTAAAGAGCTGTCGAGTAAAGGTTAGACGGAATATTATTGAAGGCTTCTAACAGCACATGGTACATCTTCATTTCTGTAGTCTTTCAATGTGGTTCATGATATTGAGATTCAACATCCTTCTATTCATCTTTCATGCAATCTCTCCCCCTCTCTCTTCCTCTTTCTTTGTCTTTTTAAACAATTCTTATCTTTTCTCATCACTTGTACATAAAGTGTTTTACCTTTTTTAATTGTGCATTATTTAATTCATCCTCAAATGTTCCTCACATGTTTTGCATTAATTTCTGAAATTGTTTTAAGAGAATTATTAGCAGATGCAAATGATGTGCCACTAAGTTCAATTCAATCTGATTCATGTTATAAATCCAATCTTGCCCCACTCCACGAAACCTGCAATTTACCACGTTTTCAAGGCGAGTTCTATCTAAAAGGATTTGCATCTTTTCTAAACCATTGGTTTACAATCTTTGGTGGCTTTTCAGCTTTAAGTACATGTATATTTTTCTTTAAAAAGGGGGAAATCAAGTAATGTAAAATTAAAAAAGATAACCTATCCAACTTTTATTACTGTAATACGATGAGAGACACAGGAAGGGCATAAAATAAATAGAGAGTTCGGGATAATGACCGAGGGAAATGTTCACATTATGTATTCGGCTTGGAACATTATCGACTTTTATATGGCTAGCCAAAGGTCATTGCATTGTAGTAAGTGAGTTGTCGCATCTTAAATAGAACTTATTCGTTTTTTGTAAGAGAAGAGAGAGAGAAAGAGAGAGAGGGGGGGGGGGTGATATTAAGAGAGAGAGAGAAAGGGAGAGATAGAAAAAAGTATAAGGATGTGGGAAAGGGCAGAGAAATTGAGTTACCGCATCTGTAAGGATGGATCTCATTCATCACTGTGTTACCGAATAAGGCCTCCGAAGGGGAACATTCGAGCATATTTTTAGGAGACTGCATTTGGAATTTCGAATAATGGAAATAGTGAATTCTAAAAAAAGAGGAATGGGTTGGAGAGGACATTGGCTTATCGGGGTATAGTGAGCGAGACTTTATCCTATTCCACTGTAAAAACTGTCGACTTTATATTCTGCATGCGATCTCACAATAATCAAAGAGATACTCTCTCTCAATATCTTTCCTCTACATCTCACTCTCTCTTTCTTTTTTTAATATCGGATCTCCCCCCCCCTCTCGCCTTTTCCATCTGCATTCTCGTCCTCAAACCTTATATCACTCAGCATGATGGGTTTTTTTCTTCTTCTGAACGTCCAATATCATTCTAAATGCAATCTTCTGAGATCCTATATAATCACATTGATCATGGCCCAGATGGGGCCGCTCAAGCGTGGATTTCAAATCTCACATCTTTTTAATAATCTTAATCGTTCTCTCTAAATGCAAAAAGAGCTTATCTAGTCCCTAATCACACTTCTCTCAGAGTGGAAGTAGGAACCAATCCCTTTGGAGTGAGCTGTACGTCCTTATAGAGTAAATCGTGGCTTCTTCTGGAGTGAACTCTGCATCTTTTTTTTGGACACTTTCACTTTAAAAAGAGGTTAAATCCACTGTAGAAAGATGCAAATCTTACTCGAAAATGAGCGAGTTCGTCTAACGCGGAGAAAAGTATGATTAAGGACCAGATTAGCTCTATTGCATTTAGAGAATTGTGGACAAGCATGATAAAGGGATTTCACCCATCCAATTAATACAACATCCCTATATGGAAACAACCCAAAGGAATTTCCATTTCTTAAGTCGGCATCGTTTGTTACCTCGGAAATTGCTCGTGAGGCTTTATCGTCGCAACGTGTCGGTTTCTTGCACGAATAGTGCGCCAACTATTTAACGTTTTTGAAACTAGAGCCAGAGGTTTAAGATTTAAAATAAATCAAATAATGATTCAGGCTATTAAAGTGATGTTTCTTTATTTTGCCAAGTTTATATACAAATACATACAAATGCATAAGGTATGCCAGTTCAAATAACTTCACAGGATACACCAACGAAAGCAAAAAATCTTATTCTAAAATGGGATACTCTAGAAAGAGAAATGTATCGCAAAAGACAATCAAAACATTTACTATCATGTGAAAATATAAATTGATTAAATGAAAGAAAACTTATATATTAAAGAAGTAAAAAGAAATAAGAAGAACAAGGAGCTAAAAGAGAAAAAAGAAATAAACAAATAGCAACCCTCTCTCTCATCGCACTTTCGTTTTCTTTCCTTTTTTTCAAATTGGGGATATGAATAATGGTTTCATAACGGCCATATTGACTGGGTCATTCAACTTCACTTTGCATCCAATCATACAGGAGTCCTCCATTCTTCTTGATAGTTAGAGTGTGAAGGAGGCAACAAATGTACACTGTCACGTGATACTGAGGAATCCACTTCAGCCCGCCAAGAGTTTGTAATTTGAGCATGTGTAGTACTATTCTTGAATGACCAGTTTTGTCCCAACACGGCGCGCCGTCTCCATCATTTTGAATTTCAAGTAAGTACATTTCCGTTTGGAGGAGAGGGGGGGGGGGTTACAGGGGAGGACGCATGCGGATTTCATTCAGTCTGAAAAGTAAATGATCCAAAATGTGTTGCTTTCAACCCGAATATGGTAAATGGATATCTGGCAGGAATTGTTTCCTTGAAATGTTTCCCGCTCTGTATAGACTGCAGCCATGTATTGTTATACGCAACATAGGTTTCATTGACTTTCCTCTAATGTTTGGAGATGTGACCATTGTACACGCAATGTTGATTACAAATTAAAATGTTAAAAATCTAAAATTTAGCATCGTTTGCGCCGGCACTCCGTCATGTGAAGAAAACTATACCCCAAAGTAGTAAAAAAGAAAGAAATACTTTATATGAAAAAAAATTGTCTTAACATGAATTGTATCTTCCAACGTGTCGACAATATTCATTATGTTTTGTACTATACTTTATTTTTATGCATTTCTATGAAAAAATAAAGGCAATTAAAAGATATTTAATTTTCCTTAAATTGAATCTAAATGAGCAATAATGGCATAAATGAAAGTTCTTTATTTTTATGCCTAGTATACACCTCTGATATGCCTCAATAAGTCGACTGCTTCTCCATCTGTCGTAGTTTTTTTTTTTTGCAAATAGACAATTTTATCGTGTTTTGCTGCTAGCGGAATATATTTCAAGTAACTTCGATTTTTTTAACTGTTTCATTTTACAAAACACTTCACTCCCCTTTTCCGCGAAATGCTTTTAAAACATCCTTATCTTCCACGCATTTCTTTTTGCCCTAAGTAGCTCCAAAAAAAAAGATAAACAAACTCTCTATTGGATTGGTAACCATTAGACGAAAAATAAATTTCCCCGAGGCATTTTGATTGCGTCTTCTCTTTTCTTTTTGGTGACATTGAATTTCTTCGTGAAAGCGGAGAGACATCATTGATTAGATATTTTATGCTCTAAACTTGTTTACCTAATTTTTGAGACCATCGAGGAGAAGCAATCAATAGTATACCCATGATTCTTTTATTTGATGATTTTTTTTAGAAGCCTAGAAATAATTCGATTTCTTCAATTTGCCAAGCTACACTGCGACATAACGTACCGCAAAGAATGAATAACATCGCAAAACAAAATGTGTTGTAGAGAAGCTGAAACATTTAAGATGTTTAATTTTCGAAGAAATGTTTTTACAAGTTGTAGTGCAGAGTGTGTAGGACATTTCTTTTGGCAGACATAAAGCTGGAACAAATTATGATAAAACAATTTCAGATACAACCAATGATAAATTTTATAATATTTATTATTACTGTACATTTGACTGTAGCTTGATTCGAAACGGGAGATGACATGATGTCTCACATTTATGGCAAACATTATATCCTATTATAACTCCTTCATGATCATGATGAAATACCGCGATATTTTTTTTAATCATTTTCTTATCAATTTCTTATCTACTTTTGAATATACGGATCTGTCTTATTGTTTAAGCGAGCGAAATGCACCAGAGAAATCGTTGTAGAATGGAATGCTAGTACTTTCAGAATGATATTTTGAAAATGACCAAAAAGAAAACAAAAATGAAGTTGCATGCGTTTCTTAACATTTTTCCAATTTTTTCTGTAACAATGTCTCGATTATGATGGATTTCAATTTTTTTTAACAATACATTTGTGAAGTCTTGCCTTGCTCACATTATTTTACTGATTTCCCATTTGAATTATACACAGTAGATATTAAAATTATAGTAGCGATCGTGTGTTTACTCCCGAAAATAGAAAACAAAAAGAAAAGATGTTTCACTTAAGGAACTATATTCCTTCTATTTAAATCGCGAAAGGCGCTGTGGGGCAGGTCCTTCATGTTTTGAGTAAAAATTAAACATTGGTATCTGGTTATGAATGGAGACATTTAAAGGGTAAAGAAAACTCTTATGAAGCAGAATATTTAATTTTCTTCATGTACTTTGAGGGGTGAAAGAAATAGGCTATAGGGCTGATAATAGAAAGGGACATGATTTTGAAATTCGCATTGAACGAAAAGGAGTAAAAGAGCGTGCTTCTACCTTAAATAAAGGTGGGTTTACTAAAGCTCCAAAAGATATCTCACTATCAACTAAAACATGTTTCCTTAAAACTACATTTTTTTTTCAGTGAGAGTACTTTGATATTTTATTTCATAGACTTAGATAAGTACTTGCATCTATAACCATCAAAAGCAAAAGAGTTTTCATTACCATAATTATTGTCGAATCTAGACAATGCACGTAAGTGTTGGTGGTCGATGGTGTTTTCGACCGCTTATACCATCATTTTAAATGAAATTCAAAGTCTCGCACTCATTCAGCATAACCAACTACATTTCACCGTTCTCATAACTCATCTGAAGTATGAATACTTAGCTTATGATTTCAGCCACGACTATTCTTCAATATTGCACATATACTTCTCAAAAAACCGCTGGAAGTTTATCTATAGTAAATCTTCCTCTACCGCAATGAGAAGCAAGTTTGGAAATCGTTATCCAAACAAGTCTGAAGCTTGAGCAGGTTGAGAGGAAAACGCGGTTTAGATTAGACTCTTTATCATCGTCTGCTGTTTTTTTAAGTAGTACACAGTTGCAATAAAAAAAAGGTGAAAGTTATATCAAAGCCATTTTTCCAAGTTCATCATCTTAATAACATGAACATCTTTGGACTTTTCGTGCAATGTTGCTATAGTTTTATGCTATAATAATAATAATCTTCTTTAAACATACTTTTATATGTATTGATTTTATCAATATTCCTTACTATCAGTATAATTATCACGAGTAGATATTAGTTTTGGTTGTAATAGTACTTTAATTCTTGTTGATATAAATTTTTATTTTTTTCTTTGAATAACCCTCTCGTCCTATATTAGGAAGATGCGACTTACGAAGTAACATTTGTATTTTCTAAAGATTTTAAAGCCTTTTTATGCGACTGCATCTATACCTCTCCCCTCCCTTGTTTAAGAAAGTATGTATCCTTACACTCCAAACTGGTTGTAACTTGTACCAATTGAAAGTTTCGTAGTCTTTAAAAACATACGAAGAATTATTTCCTTCATTCATCTTTCTTCTCGGGATGATTTCCGTAATGTTCATTTTTATTGTTCTTACAGATAAAAACGCTTGGACACACGTCAAGATACGTCACTAAAGGTAAGAGGAAACTTCCATATTATGACTAATGAAAATTATGCTTTCCTGACTGTGGTTGTATAAACCTATGTATTTATGTATCATTCACTGTTTTGAAGGTGAATTAGTTCATAACAATCGCAAAGATTCACGCCTATGTATAACGGTATTGCCCTCTCTCTTAAGAAAGTTTCCTTTCTTTCTATTGAAATTAGCATACCCTAGATATCAATTTTTATAAAAGCATACACACGCACACACACACGCACGCAAATTACCATGTACCACTCGACTACCCTCGGAATCCTTACCAACTATGCGACATGCTGGGGACAGCTTCATCAACATTTTTGTCCGCATGTTGTGAGATCTGACACCTATCCTTGATTCTGATTGGCTCAGCAGGACTGTTACTATGGTAACTGTCGGATGAAATGGGACTTGTCGGATAAAACGTCTGACATGTCCTTTCATTAAACGCTCCCTTGATCGAGTTAACTTATGTTCTACTTAATCACAGTTACAGTCTGCTGCTCTTTATTAAGTTCATATAAACACGAAATATGGCACCAACATGACCAATAAACAAATTTAAAGGAATAGAACTCGTTTCGATGATCACGCCCAAAACAAAGGGCGTCGCATTATACGTCGGTGTTTAGCGCATTGATCACACCACCCCTGTATACGAAAACAAGCAATTCTTACATCTTCTGTATTATATATAAAAAGCCAATACACAAAAGCTCCTTTCCTTTTTTTTCGCTAGGAATTTATTTTCCATAATCACCGATGATTCAAGTAAACATCACACCATTTAGTCATGATTAATGCCAGAAGGAAAATCGGTTTATTTTGCTTTTCATTATTACCGCGCATACAGCCTGCGGCGTGGCTCTATAGTCGTGATGCACACAGATTGCGAGCTCTGACACACTTTAAAGAGCTCGACTTTCAACAGGCCTCAAAACAGTTCGATGTAAGGCCGTGTTAACGCAACCACTCTCATAACATCGGTATTTTTCATGTACAAATACGAATTTATGGATCAACATTATGCATTCCATAGGTAATTCTAATATTCTAATATGTCTCATGTTCTCGTCTGAATCTGTTTTAAGAGGCTCCAAAATTTATTCAGTGATTAAGGTATTTTATTGACAAGGTAGAACAAGAAGCTACAAATTATTATTTCAAGTACAAATATGATAATGAAGGGAAAAGACAATATATACGCGAGGGGAAGCTCAGATATTCATCACCGCATTACAAAGCCCTTAAACTGCGCGTTATTCCTTCTTTTACATCAGTACTGTCTATACTCTCTAAATGCAAAGGAGCTTATCTGGTTTTCACTCAAAAGGAGGTAGTAAAATCACTTATAAAAGATTGAAATCTCATTCCATCAGGACTGGTCTCTCATCTCAATCTGAGAGGAGTGTAATTAGGGACCAGGGAGCCGTTTCATAAAGCTGTTCGTAAATTCATCAAGAGCGACTTTATAGGAACGACCGGTGAACCTTCCTTACATGCTAAACCATCGCAAATTCAATATATACCATTTACGACAAGAAAGGATCACCAGTCATTCTTGAAGACGCTCTTAACTTACAAACGGCTATATGAAACACCCACCAGAGTAATCGCTTTGCATTTAGAGAATATCTATAGTAGATATGGAACTACTTCCGGATTATTCAACCTTTTATTTCCTCCTCCATGGTAATCATTATTCTATTCAAATCAAGTCAGTGATATAAGCCATTGGCGCATACATTCGTAATTCCGAAACTTCGTTATTCCGAAGGTTCGGATATTCCGAAGGTTCGTAATTCCGAAGCTTCGTTAGTCCGAAAACGATATTAAGATTCGTAGTTCCGAAGGTTCGTTAATCCGAAAACGAAATGAGGTTCGTAATTCCGAAGATTCGTTAGTCCGAAAACGAAATGATTAACGAACTTAATTTCGTTCTCGGATTAACGAACCTTCGGAATAACGCCACAAGTGTTCAGATTAACGAACCCTTCTACGTTTTCGGATTAACGAACATCGAGGTATAGACAATTTACGTGGAATTACGAATCTTCGGAATTACGAAATGTAACCGCAATCAAATTCACAATCATTTTTTTCTGTTCTACGAGCACCTTACCTGCATGATACGAAACTGTGTACCATTCAGGTACGAAAGATGCAAAATTGCACCTTCAAAAGGTACTTCGAGCGTAATATTGCCAAAGGAGCTAAGTTGAAACTTTTTCCCTTTAGGAATTATGATCTTTGTGTGTTCATTGACGCATTTACCCTTGTCATTCATTGTGTTTTCTCTACAGCAACATACTGTAACATGATAGTGAAATGGATTGCTCGCCTTGACGTGATATGGAAAAGAGTAGTCTTGCTCACTGACAATACAATTTATGAAATTATTAGTTTAAAGCACGAGATCGTGGTATTGTCCGAATTACCTCTCTACCTCAGGTAATTAACCTTCAAAACATTATGCATAATAGGCCTACGGGTTGCAAAATAGTTTATTCAAATAACCTTATTAAAATCCAGTTGCTTGTGGTTAGAATAAAAGCACCGGATAATAAAAAGATTAAAATGGGGCCTGGATCGTAGCAACGAGGCATCAATAAGAAGGAAGTCGCAATCTACTCTGGATTTGGCGTGAAGTATAGGGATCAAGCGCCTGCCAATATCTCATCGTGTTGGAGTCGGAAAGTGTATTGAAGTGCGCGACGCCGTTCAATCATCAGTTACTGCTAGAGCTGACTCCCCGCGGTGTTCATTTTCAAGGGTGGTTGGCTAGCAAGCAGCACGCACCAAACGCTCTTCTGCACCGGCGCATAATGTGGGCTTAGATTTCCTCGACTTTCGGATGTCTACTTTTTAATGTGCTCTTCAACCGCATTTTCTCTTGTCCTCTCCATTGCACATGTTGCCTTTTAAGTGTGAATTCCTACAGAGATACACCCCTTTCCATTCTATACGTCGTCACCAGCAGTCAAGATGGATTTTATAAATGTTTTCAGAGGTTCACATCTATTTCGGTGAGCTTGCAAATTAGGTCGTGACTTT
The DNA here is from genome assembly GCF_018143015.1 of Lytechinus variegatus. Lineage (NCBI taxonomy): Eukaryota > Metazoa > Echinodermata > Echinoidea > Temnopleuroida > Toxopneustidae > Lytechinus > Lytechinus variegatus. The sequence goes on from NC_054750.1 coordinate 2,786,011, forward strand.
CTTTGGTTTTGGACATTCCACCCACACAGAAGCATTCATATACCTTCCAGAGACACACTTACAGAAGACTGTCTTTGTATAATTATTGAGGAAGGTAAGACAACGTTTCTTTTCGTTTATATTCCTAATTTCTGAATATAGATTTTTTTTTTAATACTTCAGGTCTTATCTGCCGATTAGTATCCGTTGTCGATGTAAATCCCATTAAGTGATTTTTAAAATGACCTTGAAAATGATAATCTGTTATGCACCAATGTTATAAAATGCCTAAATTTCTTGGAATATACTTGCTAAACTATTTTTCTTAAACGCATGATCATCATAGCCATGCAGGGGCTACGTGCTTACCACTCTTTTTCCTCAAATGTCGATGGACAAATAGGCCTTTGAAGTACCGACCCATTCGGTTATAACATTTTCATTCCTTCAAATAATTATTGAATTATAATGAAAGAAAAGGTACATAATAAGAGTAATTAAAAAGCATTGGAAAGCTCGTCCTGATGCCTGTGCGATAGAGTCCTTCGCCATTGTAAAAAAAACCCCAGTTTTAATGCATCTTGGGTTCATTTTATATGTAAAAAGTCATTAGCAGCTCGAGCTAAAGCCGGGGTAATAATGATAATAACAACGCGCCTCGGAGTAGAATATTTCTAGATAGATGGCGCTATATAAATGCCTATTATTATTATTATTAATTTTCATTGACAACTGTTATAAACTTCTGGAAATCATTGCGTCTGATTGGTCGAGATTAAATTGGTTAATTAAAATCACTGACAGAGTGTTTCATGAAAAGCCCCACTTATCCAATAAGTATTCAAGCATGTCTCGCTCCAATAAAAAAATATTCTTTATATCAAAGGCATCAAAGACAAAGACCATCCAACAAAAACTTTAGTTGAATGAAATGACAAATGACAAAATAATTAAACATTAAACATATCTAAAGCTAAATTTATTTTTAAGAAATCGGACTAAGGTAAAATATTTTACATTTTAAGATTTCACTTTATAAAACAAAAAAGTCTTGTAAAAAATTAGTAAAATTCAGGTCTTAGAAACTTCTCTATTTAGATAGTTGCATTCACTGGAATAACAGGAATATAGCGAGTATGATAATGAACTGCGGACTTACACTTCACTTGGTCACAACATTTTTCTAATTGTGGCTTGGACTCTGAAAATAAGAAAGACAGGCAGAACAGTCACATTGGGTGACACTATCTCAGCAAATCTGAAGGTTATATCTAGAACAAAATACATGCACTCTAAAAACAAGAAATGTTAACTTAACGTTTGAAAGGTTGGAGGAGTGACAACATTTTCTAAATGTTGTATTTACCACTTTAAGTGGTTCTACCCAACATTTAAAATGTTGGATTCAGCTTTATACAAGGTTGGATTTAACATTTGGAAAAGGTTGTCACTCCTCCAACCTTTCAAATGTTGATTTAACATTCGAATTTTTAGAGTGTGGTGTATTCTTAATAGGATTGCTTTCTTGAATGCCAACCTATTGAAAACAATTAAAAACAAGCAAAAAATAATCGATAAAAGAAAATGATTTGATTTAGTTTTTAGTATTCCGACTTTTCCAGACAGAAGGGGCAAAATGATATAAAATGTGAACCGAATAAAGTGACCTGAAAATGATAATGTTCTATACTGTAGAAATTAATTTCTCGTATGTGGTTGGTAATGACTGTAGCAAATGCTGCCAGGCGGCGGTCTAATCAGGGAATTGTGAGTGTTCGTATATCCATGGTAAGACTAATACTGCTTCTTCCATGAAGGAGTCTATACCAGGGATAAGCTTTAATGGTTGCAGATATATACCCCTGGTGGTTTGGCGGAAACCCAACGACATACGTTCCTCTGCACCTGTGATAACGTGTAATCCTATGCAGACACCAAACCGTGCCCGTGTCCCCAAGCACTTCTATTGATCACACACTACCCCTGATTAAATCGCCAATGAAGAAATAACAATCTCCGTGAGAGCCGATCGAAAGCTTATCTTTTCATCCCGTCTAAAAACAAACCAGGCAAGGCGATGATGGCGTGAGATGAAGAAGGGATCGTTGAGGAACTTTGTAAAGTGGTTGACCCGGGCGAGAAGATGGAATGTTATTCTGCAGCCTGCATTAACCCATTTCGCTGGTATAGTTTCATTGTATTCCTAAGTCCCGTCGAGCAATCTCTTGAGAAGCGTATAAATCATCTTGATGGCATTCACTTAACCCTTTTCCTACAACCCCTTCGGTAGGCCTACGCCACTTCTGTATTTAAACTTCATTTCCTTGCCCCTAATATATTCCTTAAGAGACATCATGGCTATTCTCTTTCAGTACCGCCAATGACTTGAAGTGCGAGCTCGTATGTGAGCACGCGTGTCCATTTAGGGTGCATTCATGTTAACCTTTAGACATAAAAGGTGTTACTCAATGAATAACATGTGTCCCCTTATTATAATTATAATGATATTCTTAAAAGGAACGCGCTAAAGCAATTTATAATTCAACTATTCGATACTGCAGACAGACACATTTCCGATTTCCATTTTGATGAGTTGCTTTTGAAGAATATTTCTTAGAACACGTCGGGTGAAATAAAGACAGTGGCTTACAAATTCACCCAAAGGATAAAAAGAAATAATTGTTAGATTAAGTTTAGATTTAAAAAGTCTAACGTTCTCCCGTTTGCGGTTACCATTTTTGTTTTTTCATTGTTGTAAGCTTCACATATCCTCAAGGACTATTTGTCATAATGAGACTCTTATTATGCTCTCGGTTTCTTTCTAAGGTATTCCCAAAGGTGGCACACCTAGGGCCGGTAACGCGAAGCTTAGCAAACATCGTAGAATATCTTTACAACTGATTGCAATTTACAAATCACTCATAAAAACCAAACGTTGTGTCACGGGGCCTACATTCGGTCATGTAAATATCATAGCTCTATATTGTTTTTTACTCTGATCGCACTAGTCACAATGAAGGCCATCGCACACTTTACGAATGGTCTGCGACCCAAATCGAACGGTCTGCGACCCAAATTTGGAATAAAACGTAGTAGAATTCAATGCTGATAAATTGAAACATGGACTATTTTACTGTCCAATGTTCTAAATCGTCGTAAGAATACCAATATTCAAATCTATGACTATGCTATCATCCTTAATTGAATAAAGCAAATTTGATATATATTCGAAATGACGTCATAGCCGTCGTACGACTGGCTACGATTTGAAACTAATTTGGTCCTCACTACAAAGTGAATTAGGCTTGCAATCATCCAAATTGTTATATTAGTATTTTTTTCAGTTGATTTGAACCTCAAATAGATGGTTACTTTTCATTTACATTTTTTGTTATGAAATGAGCTAAATGCGATTTGTTTCAAAATCGGATCGTAAACCAGTCGTAAAGGTGTGCGGTGGCATAAAAACCTACTCCTTACTGACCGATGGCATGTTGAGGCGACCGCACACCTTACGATTGGTCTGCGACCCGATTTCAAATGTAGTAGAATTTGGTGCTAGTATTGAGACTTGGAATATTTTACTGTGTAATGTTCTAAATCATCGTACGAATACCTCTGTTCAAATCTGTGACTATGCTATCATCCTTCTTAGAATAAAAGCAAATTAAATATCTAGTCGTGATGACGTCGTACGACTGGCTACGATTTAAAACAAATTTGGCCTTTACTCCAAAATAAACGCTTGTAATCTTTCAAAATGGTTACATTAGTATTCTTTCAATTTATTTTAACATGAAATAAAATGATATGTTCCAATCACATTTTCAGAAAATGAGCAAAATGCGATTTATTCTAAAATTGGATCGCGAACAGTCGAAAGGTGAGGTGGCCTTAATAAAACCTCCTTACTGACCGATGGCATGTTACTGGGTATCGGTTTTGAGTCGGATCCGTTGGTGTGACCGTATAGCCGCTACGTAAATGATGTGTGTTCCGATTCTCGAGTGTTCAGCATGGTTAGACGATAATGTTGGCTTAATTTACTTTACATAGTTAAGAGTTCTTAAAAAAACATCAAAAATCCGTCTCAAGAAAAATATTAGTAATAATCATTCATCTCACAAATGAAACAACTATCCCCGCATTTCTATAACAGAAGACATTACGCAAGCACCGAGTACGATTATTGTTTAAGTTCTGGGCCCCGTCTTAGAAACAGTTGCGATTGATCCAATCAAACGCAATTATGCAAAGTCAACATATAACATATAAAATGTTTATTTAAAAAAAATCTAGCTGTGAATGAATATCCATAAATTCATTGATTTCTTGACAATTTGGTGTGATCTATTTTGTTTACAAAGGACATTTTGCAAATTTCCAGTAGAAAGAATAATGACACTGGTGGATTTCCATAGAGTTACGATTGATTCGATCAATCGTAACTCTTTAAGACGCACCCCCGATGTCATACCGTTCCTATTATCAAACTGCCGCTTCTATTTTCAAGCCACAATTGAAATTTAATTTTACTTTCATAAAGTGAGATCCACTTCTCTATTATTGAATTAGAAAACGATATTTTCGCATATAAAGTCATAATTTGCATTCCTCGTTTTATCTATTTTCGTCGTTAACATTGATCATTATTCAATAAAGAAATGTACGAGGATTGTGTTATGTATATCAAATCATTTGTAATTTGATGAGTGGGATATGCCTAGTGGAGACAGATATACATCTGGTAATCAGATACTCAACTGATGCTGACAACTTCATTTGATTGAAAGATGTTTAAAATGTCTGCTGCTCAAACGAGTATATACCCAAATGCCAATTATTTTTATTACAAGACTTAGCACATGTTATTCTGGATTAAACTAGAAAAATAAAAGTGATCAACTAGACCGAACTCTGCTCAATATAGATTTGAATCTGATGTGTTTGAACCCACAGCTGATAATTTTTAGATCGTTTTAGATTTTTTTTTAAATCGTTCGTTGGGATTTAACTCTTTATCCAAAAGAAAACTTGTTTAGGATTTATTGGTCTCTATTCACACCGATGTGGATTTATTTCATAAAATGCACGGATTCAAATTGATAGAAAAATATTAGTTTTATCGGACAATAATTATGCAAGCAAATATTTTCTAGAAATGCTAGAATGTATTAAAATAGTACCATTTCTATATATTGATTTTTTTCTCGTAATCAGTTCATGGCTTCACGTTTTGTTATTTAAATGACATGAATTTATAATAAATCTAGATGGACTGTATAGTTAAGGACCAATCGAATTCTGGATTTAGTTTTATTCCTAAAGATTAATTTTCAAATCTCGAAGGATTTGAATTCAAATCATTTGAGATTTAAAAAATAAAAAAGAAAAATCTCGAAGGATTTGAATTCAAATTCTTTGAGATTTAAAAATATTTTTAGGAATAAAACTAAATCCAGAATTTGATTGGTCCCGAACAACAGTATAACTAGATTTATTTTTTCAAATTCCCGCAATTTAGATTGTAGAGGGGAAATCAAGTTGGTTTTCCCGACATACATTAATCTGTGCTCCTTCCTACGCTCCTTGGGGCCCCTTCAATTCTTTCTCTTGGATTGAACTGCATGGCAGCCCAATTTCCCATTGATGGATGGATAAATTTTTCGGCGGCATTTTGTTCTAATATTACCTATTATTGTGTCAAGATCTAAAAGTGCGTAGGGTAACCTATATCGAGAGTCGATCTTATAGATGAAATTTGAAGGGATCGTATACATCTTGATCAAATCGGTTTTATTTTCAGACAACTAATTTTGATGAAAATAGGATTTTCCTGCCATCACAAGAGGGATTTTTCCTATTTTGCTGCAGTAAAAAATATCTATATTCTTTTTGACAGACTGACTTTGCATGAATTTATGTTTACAAAATATGAAGAACTTTGTGAAATAGAAGAAGATGAATGTTTATATGAAATAAAAAAAAATCATGTAGATTGATTACAGTAACTGATGACAAAATAAGCATTTGTAATAAGTCTCTCCGCGAAAAAATATGTAATAGCATCTCTTTTTTATTTATTTAAATCCAAGTGATAAATGCCATTTTGGTTCTAAGATCATACGAAGCAGCTAAGGATTCAGTTTATTCAGTTTCACGTTTGTATCACAAATTGACTTACATTGGTGCGATAAGTTTATGTAGACCGAGATATTTTTGGATAACCGTACATAAAACGTAAATCATCGAGATAATTCATGTGACGTTTACCGGTTTTCGGCAACACACCCATGTTCAAAATTCGGTCAAGGTATATTACCACCATGATTGAACAGGTAACGATATTTGAATAATAACCGACTTACTAGACATGTGACAGAACATCAAATATTCTGATTGTGAGCAAAATATCCACAGCTGATTGAATTACGTCATTTCCGCTTGGTTTAATAGTGTCTATTCCCATTAAGGCTTGTGAGAGTATTAATCAAAGAAAAATATGGGGAGTTAAAGCACCTTGATGCAGGACGATTTTAAGAACATGGAAAATGTATTGTCAAATTCCCTTCGTGACCCTTGGCGACAAAGAAGGCTTTGTCGAAATTTAGTAAATCCAATCCTGGACTCTGGACAAACAACCTAGTTTGCAGATTTCGTCAACGCCGACACTTAGGACGAACATCAATTTTCGACAAAATCCTCCTAGCTGTTCATTGTCACATGACGAGTATTTTCAATACATTTTCGGCGTTCTTGAATCCATTGTGCGTCGCGGTGCCGAAACTCGCTATTGTGATGAGAGGCAGAATGGTCTAAACATGACGTCATTTGTCCCTCTCAATTAAATGGGGGTATTACAGTCATAAGAATTCTCTTATACTCTCCTCTTTTCTGGTCATTTTTTTCTCGTCCTCCCCCCCCCCCCCTTCTTTTTTGACTACCTGAAAAATCATAGGGGTGTCACTCCCTCCCCGATGGCGGCGCCTAAGAAATTATTTTCCTCAGTCTGAAGCAAGAAAGACCTATCATCCAACAGAGTGCCGCCATCTTGCCTTGAAATGGAGTAGACGAGGGGAGTGTGGTCGCGAGCACATGGTGCCGCATCATTAGACGAATTAGCCTCTGTTGACTGAAAAAATGCAAGCATCATAACGATTGATTAAACCCCGGTTTAGATGAGGCTTGGCAAGCATACTACGTTGATAAATGCGCGAAGTGGCACTCCTGAATTGCCGATAAGCACAAGGTGGTAATAGCATGAAGCCGAATATTGAATTATTAAACAGAAAAGAATTAAAAGGAGATTGTCGATGAAAAAAAAAGCTTCACTAAGCACACCTTTACTTAAGAAGGTACAAGCAATGAATTGGTACAGTCGTGATTGCACGTTGGAAATGTAACGAAAATTGCAACCATGTAAAATGTTTACCTTTGTGAGGGAGATGGCATAAACGGTAACTGATGTGTTTTTTTTTCTCAGTGCATGGATTTTTTTAATATGGTGTTTGGGTAAATGAACGAGATGATGATTACAGAGGTTACTATTCCAGGGACAGCGGAGCCAGTGAGGAAGGTAGGCTTGGGAACCTGAGCCCCCTTCCCCTACTTTATTTAGTAACCATATGCAAATAATGAAATTGATTTCCATCAATTTGCGACTTTACATGTACACCCCCCCCCCCCCGTTCCCCCTTTCGAAATCGTTGCGGTCCCTTTATTTCGTGACCGAGTGGAATATTACAACCACTCTAGAGTAGATTCTAATACAGTACACTCATATCAGGCTTAGATAATACCATTGCATACTGTCGATATAGATATAAATCAAACATTAAGATGGGATTATTCTATAATCGTGTAAAGACTTGTACAGATCATGTTGAATTCAAAGTAATAACTTTCAGTTTAGCACAACGTAAATTTGCGATAGATATAGCAGACCGCTGTAAAATGAGTCAGTGAAAATCGATTCCTTATGAGTAAAATCAGTCCCATTGCATTCGTGAATTCGATTTTTAACGTACAAACTGAATTTTTAACAACATATCTAAGTTACTAATTATCAAATTTTGTCGACTCTCCAATAGGAAATGCAAACTCAGTAGTAAGTTTAAATTTACAACAAAGAATAAAAGTTTTCTTATAGCACTAGGTTCACATCAGCGTTAGATAGCGTATGTCACTACATGTACAAACAAAATGAACAATTTAGGCAAAGTCCACTCCGACAAAAAAAATAATTTGAATATAGAGAAATGAATGAGCGTAGAATGAATATTTAATCAGTAGTGGATGTTCAAGTCCCGATAATCATGGTATTATCAGTTTTGCCGGAAATGACGTCATCATTAAAACTCGATCCTTGCATGCTCCTGTCAACAGTACCCATGCAGTACCCCTATATGCAGATTTTATGAAGTGAGTGTTGAGTGTTTCTAATAGAATATACAGTAAATTCATATCAAGGCATCGAAGGTACTGCTAATACTAGATTCACATCAGCGTTAGATAGCGCAATGTGGATGAGACATTAAGAATGACATTTTATTGAATAATGTTCTAGTTACATAAATGTAAACCTACATCAGAGCAATAAGTTTCCTATAGATTCTACTGCTTTTTAATGAACATTGCATCCCAAGCTTTAAGTATATATGAGAAGAGACAGTTATCATATTTTATCAATATTTTTAAGTTGTTATCAGAGTTAGATATGAACTTACTGATGTTAAGTGATGATGATAATAATGATAATACTCATTGTTACAATAATAGCGAAAATACTACTAATGATAGATGGTCATGATAATGATGATCATAATAATATTTATAATAATGTTTATCATAATGATAATGAACAATATTAATCATATTGATAAACTTGTAAAGCGCAGTTTTAAACAGGTATCTTTACCTGGACTGGCTCTAAACTCTAAACTGTAATTTCTACAAAGCACACTCTCAATATGATTATAATTTAGATTTAAAAATATTCAGTGAAGAAGGGTTCAGATAATGGGGAATTAACATCCACAATGATAGCTTCCACTCTTTCTGGTAATATACTAAAAATATTATTTTTGACGGGTAAAGTTTGATAGGCAGGTTGTCCTTCTCCTTAATTTACATGCTAAAATGGTTAACATCGATATACATTACGGCTCGATGGGGAAACCCTTTCGGTAGTACAGCTATCCAATTTGTATAGAAGCTCTCAAAGATATAGCTGAACCAACTTTCAGTTGGAAAGGGGGTATAATAGACCACAGGCGCAGTAAACATAAAATCATTCTCAGTTCACGTTTCAGGGACACGGGAGAGCTGATGAGGAAATTAAAAAAAATATATATATCATCGAAGCTCATATTCATGGAGAAATTCGATCTTAGCTGGTACAAAAGCGGTAAACTGCTAGTCGGGGAAAAAAACTATGAATATGACAATATTCATGTTGTTGGTGTCATTCACGTTATTGGTTGTTTTAATCATTACAAAGTGGAACCAATTCAAGATCACGCCGTCATAATTTGTCCACCAAGTATGGACACTTAGCCAACTCTCAGGACATAGAGATATCGCCAAGGGATGTGACTTAAAAGTATAGCCGAGTCAGGTAAACAACACATCAGGAAAATCAACCATGACGGCAACCTATCATCAGGCCCCAAAAGAATCTTTAGCGGGGAGATACTTTCCATTCAGACCTTGAGGCGATATAGCTTTACATTTATTATGGATTAATGGAGGAACTCGGGCATAAACGAACGGACTTCTCTCCTATTCATAGCCTTGGAGATTACCCCTTCATCGTCTTTTCTAACCAAGTCAACATAACTCACTCGATTTCTTTCAAGTTGATTTCCCTTTTGTAATATACAACGCTCTAAAATCTACTGGAAACCTATTCGATTGCTTTAACTCATAAACAGAGTCCACCAGAGTTCATGTCTTTGTGAGAGAATGTGTACTCCTGCGTGAGGGAGGTTGTTAGTATTGTCTGTGTCCTTAAAGTACCCGGTTTGCCTTCTGGTGAGATGACATTTCCGTGACGATGTTACGGATAAACGAAGGATTGCCATCATTAGATCTACTTCGTTATTTTGGTTGCCGACTTTGTTAGGGGGCGCATAACCTCGCCCCAGGCACAGTTCAAGTCAGTATAAAGACCGCGTTATGTGGGAGAGTGGGCATGGTGGGGGGGGGGGGGGGTATGGGGAGGGAGAGATGGGGCGATAGAGGCTAGAACCTGGAATAGTGCACGAGGAAGGTCGAGTATCCTTTGCAAACACAGACTGTACAGATCAATAGAGCCAAGTACATGATAAGGGTGTTTAAGAGACTTCACACACACGTACGAAGAAGCTAAAGATGGCGCGAAGGAGGTGCTTTGGCATGCTGAAGAAAGGCATGACGTAGAATATATCTTCCGAATAGTGATTAATAAGAAATACAGATGCTGCGCGTAGGAAATGTAGGCCCATGTAACCGTGGCAGGGAAAATGTTAATGCTCTTGGTGTGAGGATGTGGGTTGAGGATAACCCATGGAACATCTTTTTCTCATCTGCAAAGTGACCACTAATCAGGCTAATGGACAAGAGAATCAGCCGCAGACAAAATAAACAAGACAGGTTGTAATTTAGTGAAAGAGGGAAGCGGAATTGTTGCTGGGCGCATGGTACATGGTGCCATGTTATAATGTACATGCGTCTTGTTCCTTCTCTTTCTCCAAAATGATTTTACAATTTTGATGGGTTGTTAGTATAACGCGATACGCAATTGCCATTATGATTTATTTCTACAGAAAGCTATTGCAACATGCATGGTATTTATTTTAATAACGGAGAAATAACATCGCTGGTGGTCGGTGACGTACGCTAATAATCTGTAATTAATTTAGTTATCGATAAATTAGATCGTAATGTTGCAAAAAAATTATAAAGCAGTTTGTGGATGCAATTGAAATCAGTGAACTGTTTTGTTAAAATTCCACCTTATCTAAATCACCCCCATCAAAGTATTTCGTATTTATCTCAGAGATCACTTTCATGAAGTCTAATTCGTAAATAAGAAAATCTCCACAGCTAAGAGTTAAGAAGAACTCGATTATCTCCGGACGTAGATGAGCCATGATTAATCGCCGCAAATGAATGGATGATGATGATGGGACGCAATTAATCAAACCCGCTCAAGTGACTGCACTGCAAAACCTCTGGTGTTGAATTAACACCATCCTGGAATCTATATATGTTCACACAAGAGAAGTAATAAACAACATTAGTTTGGTTTTGGTCTAACACTAGATAGGTGTTTATACAACACCAATTATTATAATTAAAACAGCATCGGTTTGATTCCAAACTGATGTTGTTCAGTACTTCTCTGGTGTGGACATAATTTATAAATTCCGGTCTGGTGTTAAATCAACACCGGAGTTTTTGCAGTGTGTATGTTCAGGAATATTACATGTATGTGTCTTACATATTCCGTGGACCCACAAGAAGGTCATCCTTCGAGGCTCAGTTTCTTTCCCCTTTCGTATCGATTGGTTGAACGGAATGTCAACAAGGCCTAAAGATAGTGATAATGACGGAAATCTGATAGCATTTTAACCGTAAAATGATCATCGTAGAAGCTGTAGGTAGATATTATTTTCACCCCGATATCATGATGTCGATTTTGGGATGAAAAATCAACATCCGTCAAAGATGTAATTGCAAGCACTTATCCTTGGGAATAACCACGATAGCCAATTACACTTTTGGCAAGAAATCGAACAATTTTCTGTCCATTTGAAAAAAAGATCAGATCTCTTTTAAGAAGATGCCGCATATTCCATCGAGGAAATACACTAGTCATCTGTTAGAAAATAACTGTCTTTAACTCTTCTTTTTTCTAAAGCAATAACTAATCTAAGAAAACTGATATGATTGCATATAAAAAAGAAATAATAATGAAACTTTATGCGTTTTTGGACATATTTTTTGGCATCTGAACATACAAGGGCTGAAGGTTTAGTTTAGCTATTTATTCACTTGTTCAGTTTGTGTTGTTCTGCTCCCGTAAGAATTTTGACTTGGTAATACAGTTAGCCGGTATGAAGTAAACAAGTGAAACTTGGGAGAAAGTACATCGTACCTCTTCATGGAAAATTATGTTTGATCAAGATAAAGCTTGCCGCCAACATGGCTAAGTGCAGACAATGGTGATTTTATTCATGTTTCCTAAACAACGGCCTATTAATTAAGTGACATCCTAGTGAGTAGCCCTTGTATTTAGTAATTTAAGACCCTAATGTTAAGTGCTTCTTTCTCGTAGAAACAAAACCAAAATTGTAAAGATATATGAAGAAAATATCATCGCCATTCCTGATCTCAAGCTATGTGGGTGGAATGACATCTTTCAATTTCATTAGATGAAAGAATTCGTCTCTCCTTACATTAGTCTGTTTGGAAACAGTCATAACATACATCTCAACATCCCAACTTCTATAGATATCTAGTTTATTTTAATTCTCAATTCCTGTAAAACACGGATAGTATTGTCTGGGAAGTTATTTTACAATCATGTAATCTATAAACTGTATTTTGTGTATTTTTTATGATTCCAAAGCCTGAACTGTATTGTTTCAATAAGAATTGTCCCTAAATAAAATATATATTATACTTGCCATCCTCCTAGAAGCACCCTTCCAACTTTTCTTTGGTCCCCTTTCCAGTATTTAATATTCTCCCTCTAATCTCACTCCTTTTTCTTCCTAAGTTTGATCATCCTTCACCTTTGCCATGCATGCGTGCATGTGCTTTCTTCCTTTTCTCTCATGTTCTTCCCCTTCTTTCTTTCTCATGTTCATCTGTCTTTCTATCCCAGGGCAATTGTCCTTAAGATTGAAGGTCATTATTTGCGAGAGAAGGTTAGGCATTAGTAAGCCTTGTTTGTTTTGTCTCCATCTCGATTGAAAGATGAATAGGCAATTACCTTAGAATATGCCATTGCACTGCAGCTCCCTTTCCCTTAAAAGCACATGGGAAAATGTTGCGATCCCACCATATTTCCTCCCTTGATTATGTAGTACCAGTGGCCCGTATTCTGAAGTCGGGTTTAACTTAATATCAGGTTTAAAGTTGTGGTTTAAGTATGGATAGCCAATTGTTACATAATTCACTAACAGTAGATATATCATATTTGGCTCTCAAATCATTCATAATTGTCGAGGAAGTATAAATGAATGATTGCCTTCATCACTGAAGAATCAGGTAAGACCACAGTAAATATAAGAAACATACAACTTTAATAACAATTTTGACACTTTTTGGCTTCCCATAATTTTAGCACAGAATTAGACCATGGTCTAAGTTAAACCTGACTTCAGAATACGTGCCAGTTAGTCTACTCCAAACTCCCGGATAGCTAGATCCATACCTCAGGAACACCACTTAAAGCGAGAGTTTTCCTAACCGCCTGAGGAGTGAAGAATTGCTTCCTAAAATAAATATGTTTAATTTATAATTAGTCCCTCAGATGCTGCCGCCTGATTGAGCAGCTCCTATCATTCTGCAATATTTGGAAGCCCATGTCTCAGTTGCGGCATCAGGTGACGTGCTTAATGTTGCTTGATATTTCCGGAGAAATAATATTGTGCAATCCATGCATCACTCAAGCAAAATTCATTATTGAAATAACAGTATTCATTATCAATAACATGTGTTTGTAATTATTTCAACAGAGATTCCCGACGTCACTATATTGTCGACTCTAAATAATGTTACGAATTGTCGAATGGAATAAATTGATAGAGAATCTTAAGGGGTAATTATGTCTCCAGATGAATGAAGAATGATTATAGTACTATGATAAGACGTTGTGACTACGTACATCATGAAAAACTGTGTCTGAAAAGTGAAAAATCTTCCTTTTGTGCTAACTCATAAATAACCTACCGGCGCTATTCCCTTTTTACTCAGACTAAAAAACATGACAGAAGTTAGTCGAATTAGGGACATTTTTACTACGCTACCTGGCTAGTAACTATTCATTTGAAAGTTTTCCCTTTTTAAGGGAACTAACTGTGTCTTGAAAGTCAGATTGTAACAAATTGGAAGCAAAATGGATCAGGGATTAGTCAAACGTAGGTGGGCTTCCCTGGCGCAAATGCTAACATGGCAAAGATGAATAGGCAATTACAACAGAGCTTTCCGTCGCTCTCTATCACGTCAACCACTGACATTTGTTTTAAAGCTAACTGATGCATTTAACGACGATCAGATGATGCTGTGAAACGACCCGTCAGGTTTCCTTTACCATAAATGATTTCAGAGGTCTTAATCTTAAGGACATGAAGGAAATGGGGTAAAAGAAAGGGGTGCATGCAATTCGAGGAGACCATAATTATCCCCGTCCCTAGTTTAAACATACCCTAGAGTTAAGCATAATAAACACACCGTAATGGAAGTGCCACCGTCTCAAAGGTATCTGTTCAAAAATAAACATACAAATAAATAAATACGTAAACTAAAAGAAAACCCACTAACCTAGAAACAAAGATATTGTCACAATATTTTAGACAATGTCTGAAAAGCAAGGACGGATTATCGTGATGACCAAGTTAGTGAAGGTTATTAACTCAATTCGTCCTCCTTGGGTTAGAAAATACGAAGACATAATACTAGAGTGATCCAATACCCCTATATAACCAGGTCATAAGGAACCCGTTGCTTCAGGAAACTATCTGCAGGATAATGATGGATGGTGGCTTTTAAGTAATTTTCCAGAATTGCAGTACATTAATCTTCCCCTTGCATGGATCCTTTACGAAGTAAATTTAAGCCAGATTTCAAGGAGTGGCGTCGGAGAGTGAAGTGCCTTTCTGGGACTACTCGATGTCAATATAAATTTGCTACATGAAATGACAAGGAAGGAAGCTTTTAAGGATGTATTTAGTACCAGATTCCACCCCCTTTCCCCCTTTTGCTCTTTTTTCTTTATCATTTTGCTTCCCTCCAGCAATCGTGACATAGAAAGTAGAAAGTAGAATTTAAAAGCCTTTTTGCGTGGACAGAAGGATGTTCCAGGCACTGGCATATAAGGGAGGGAGTTTTAAGATATTTTATGAGAAATTGTAATCTTTTTATTTATTTTATATACTAACAAAGATGTGAGCATTATATACCAAGCGCGCACACACACATTTGATCGCACGAATACACTTCATGCGTACGCATTCCCCTATTTCTACCCCTCTCTATCAAACACACAGATGTACTACGTACACACCCACGTAGTCACACACACGCTCACATACATAAGCACCCTCGCGCACACAACTGGCCCCTCAAAGGACTAATGCAACGTTATCCCCTCTCCAGCATTTTGAACTAGATGAGTGAATCCGTGAAACACGTATTGAGTCCGCGTTCACTTGATTTATAATCTGTCGCCTAACAGGTCTCTGGTGGCGCAAATAGAATGCAAATGAAGCGTCCTGTCGCTGCTCATTTCACCAAGGGATTCATCCGAATCTGGAACACGCTGCGCCCTGTTAAAGCCCGAAGAAGACCAGGGACTGCTCCATCAGGCAGCTATGACGTCTGCAGCAAAATAGACAAAATAAATATCGGCATTGCTCCTGGAGGAAGTGCGAGTATAATTTTTTTCTCGAAATCGCAGTGACAAGCGCGAGGAGTTGTAATCCCGGTAGCTGAAGGGTTAATGCCACCATTCTTGAAAAGCTCGTATACCACCCTCAAGTGTCCCTTTGCACGATGATAAAAAGGCAGAGCGCTGGAAGCACAAATTTGGCCTGTATCGTCTTACCACCTTAGAGAGCTCCCACTCTCAACCCGATATCATATTTTTTCAGTGATGATGAGGAAAAGGTCCTATAGGACCAAGGGTACGATAAGATTTTTATCATTATCGAATGGTTTTTCTCTTTTCGTTTGTAGGGGGGGGGGGGTATTAGAGTTTTTTCTTTCTTTCTCACCGCCATAACCGTCTGATACCTACGTATTGAATGCGCGTGGAAAGAAGAGTGATTTCATAAAAAAAAACAGCTTAAATTTCTTCATTGTATGTTAGGAGAAGCAATCTTGATCATGTTCAATCCGTTGCCCGCGCGATGAACTTTATTGAGAGTAGATTTCATGGTCCTTTCTCACCAGTTAACAGATTAGAGAGATTCCCGAATTGTAATCTAGATTGTCTTTTCTCTCAGTCCTCAAAATTCTCTCTACATAAATTACAATCTTTATCCTCTTAACATTTTCCAATCGATATAATAGCTAGCCCCATGGGTGTCGATCACGGGGGGATGGGGGGATATATCCCCCCAATATTTCAAGTGGGGATGGCCTATATTATCATCCCCCCCAATAATTTAGGGTAGAAAAATTATAATAATGATGATGAAAAAATGTAAAGTTTGATCATGATGATTATAGTATGCCATCAATCAGTTTGTTTCCCTCGCAATTTGTGTATATTGTTATCAAATAAAAACATTCTTTATTAGGACTATTCGGGGACTATTAAACAGATGAGTGGAGGTTCAAGATGAAAAAGAATGAAATGTTTATGTATATGATATTTTTTAACACATGGCATAAAAGGACCCCAACGAAAAACAACTTTTGTTGATAGGGTGTTCCATCCCACCAGTGGCGAATAAATTAATTTTGATAAATCAATTAATTCAAAAGGGTGGAAAAATAAACAGGAGTAAAAGGGTGGCAAGATAAATCGTCTAAGCGGTAAGCCCGATGGTGCACGAGAAGCCATACAGTTTGAAATTTGTGCTAGTCTTAATTGGTCCGAATCTGCATTTTATCATCGCGCATTAAGAAAAAAGATACTGCCAGTCGGGTTGTATACACAAAGGCGTTGATCCTCAATAATTCTGCATGTGCCACTAAAAAAATTAATAAGATTGTAATGTAACACTGAAATCAGAAAGCGAGATTGAGATACCAACTCGATTTTGATTCATAAAATTGTGCTCAAAATGTCTGCTTTTCAGATTGGAATATAAAAATTTTCAGCTCGCGCTTCGCGCTCGCATCATTTCTGTACCAGAAACCCATACTTTTCCTGATGAAATAAGTGAGTAGAATGTCCCGTTTTCAGTTCTAAACCTCAAAAGAACTCCTGCTTCGATTTGTAATAATCTTTTGTTGGATATATATCTTCTTCTTTATTAAAAGCGTCCAATAATCTGTCATTTTTTTCCAGATCGAAATATCAAAATTTTCAGCTCGCGCTTTGCGCTCGCATCTATTGTTCTTCTAGACAAACATCTTAATCATTGGTACCAAAAATGCATAAAATATCAAGCTTTCAGGTCAGAATATAAAGAAATTTCAGCTCGTTCTCTAGTCAGATACATGTATCTATCCTCCTCATGAGTTACAAACAAACCTAAACAGGTACATTTTTCCTGTTTTCATGTCATACTAAAAAATTTCAGCTCGCGCTTCGCGCTCGCATTGTTGGTGAGGGGGAGATATGTGTCTCTTTCTCATGAGTCATATATATATTTACATATATAGGCCTATATGTGTGTGGGTGAGTTTGTTTGTTTTGTGTGATAGAGCGCCTTTGGAACGTTGATTCATGATTTTGCCCCCCCCCATCTGAAAAATGGATCGACGCCCCTGTGTATACATCATGCTCAATAAACAGATCACTATGTACAATTGTACATGGTCCAGACAATTTTTGTCATTTTTTTCTTTCGCATGAGTTTAGAATAGGCTTACTTGTAACACAAATTAATTTTCAAAAAATTATATAAGTAAAGTACACTACAACAATGAAGGAATTTCCAAGAACACCATGCATATCACCCACTCCCAAATGTCCTAACTTGTGATTTTAGTGGGGGTAATGTTGAAAGATCCCCATCCACAAGAAAATTTGTGTCAATCATCCCCCCCTCCCCCCAACCAAGAATACCGATCGAGACCATAGCTAGCCCGGCTCTTTCTTTCAAATATTAGACTTTTTAATTAAATAAAAATTATTCATAGTGCTGGATGTCCGTAAATGTAATCCTTCCTCCCCCTTATACAAAAAGATATTTTAAAAATTTAACCAAAACAGTAAATACATGTAGAAAGCTAACTAAAAGTATGTTATAATACATGAATAGTGAACAAATAATTGCCATGGGTGAAATTTTCTAGGCGAATTGGTAAGATGTAGCTATCTTTTCGAAGCAGATCTGAGGTTAAAAATATGTCTAGTGGTAAGAAATTTTCGTCGCAACATTCCAGTCATTACGTAGCAAACAGTGTGCGTGCATTGCCCCCACCCCCAATCTCTTTCTCTATCCTCTCTCTGTTTCCTGCACCCACCCCCCCCCCCCCCTCCTTGTGAGTTTCGTGTGTCGGCATAAAATACACAAAAGTTTATGTTATTTCTGAAAATGCTTTTCCACAATTCCTTAGAGTTCTCTTGCGTCATCACCTGAAGGTTTCTCGGATAATTCGATGTTTGGAGACGCAAGAAAGTTCACAGAAAATTCGGACGGCTTTGTGGACAGATAGGTATTGTCAAGGGGGAGCGTTTTCTTGAAAATCTAGAACACATAATTTGTTCACAGATTCTAATTTCCGCTTGTTTTGTGCGATTTTGTATCATGGCGAAAGAGAGTCTATACTGCTTATGTTGTGTTGTCACCTCCAAGACTTTGTTCGTTTCATTTTTCCTTTAGTTATATATATTCAAATAGTGGCGTTATGAGCCAAAACAATTGAAGGGGGCTAGGTATGGTATCGCGTAACATTTATATAAAGTTGCGAACGAGCAAAAATTTCGACATTCTTATAAACATCAAACTTTGTGAGAGATTTTTACATAATATTACAGTATTTTATTTCACCCTTCCCTCTTTCCTTTCTTTCTTTTTTCTTGGTCTTAATTTTTTTTCTGTAAAAAAAAAACATCTCCAAGACCCATATCTACGCCACTGTATTAATCTTACAACCGGCAGTACATTACCCGCCTCGCATTCAGCCCAAATTATCCTTTTCTTCCCCCTTCTTACTCTCTCTTTACCCCCCCCCCCCCCCCTCTTTCTCTCGCTTTTTTCTTTGTGCTGCTTTATTGTATCATACTCTTTATTGAGTCGCTGAATTCATCTTTTACTTAACCTGTCACGACCAAAAAAAAACCGCATAGGCTTGTTGATTACTATGTTACATTTGATAATAGAGGAGAGTCCAAACGTTGCCTTGGAGTACTTGAAGTACATCAGGGTATGTCGAACGCTGGATGAATTACCTTTTCGTACAAAGAATATATGATGCAATGATATTCTTGATAGGCAAAGTGATAGATACTCATGGGATGAAATCTATACCCATTCCATCGCTTGTCATTTTTGTTTATCGCTTGGGAATATGAATAGATGAATTTGGTAACGAGCCTAGCGTCCAGGTACCCTGATGAAACGTAATCTTCTTTAATCCAGCTTTTTTAAGGAACACCAACAAAAGGTGAAAATAGAAGCAAATTGACAGATTCGCAATAATTGTGGATTTTGTGTGTGTCGTTGACCACAGATTTTTTCCCCCAACTATTCCCTTGTGAGGTGCTTTGGCAGCTTGTCTTCTAAAGGACAGTGATGTACTGATAGAGATGAAAAACATGATCTTCCAATTTTTATGTCATAGTTTCGTGAAAGATTCTGGATGATTTTCTTTGATCAATATTTGGAAGAAATGTCTTATAGTCAACCATCTTGCCATTTAGCTGTCAACTGGCTCACATGAAAAAGTGTCTATTACTGTGTTTTTCTCCGCACACATCCGCCCCAGAAATATAGCTCCACAATTTCTGGTGATGAACTATACAATGTATCATTAGCTACTGTTCATCATGGATAGGATGACTTTCATAAAACAAGAAGATTGTATTATATTGCTTTAAAGTGATAGCAGAGTGGAAAGATAATTCAGTATAACTTTTTCGTCACCAGGTAAAAATTAAGCTCACATTCTGTTGTAATGTCATTGATCGTGACAATGGTGTATCGAGTGTGTTTTGATGAAGACCTAGTTATTTGCGTGTTTTGAAAGAATCTCCACGAGCATTTCTATTCTCATCCAACATTGCAAATTCTTCCACTATCCCTATTAAACGTAATATAAATGCAAATGTATTGTGAAAGACATGGACGACATTTCTATTTCCCTTCTTATTTTTGTGGCAAAGGAAAAAAACCATTGCTTTGAACCCAGCTGCTAAATCGGGTGATTTTCCTTTATTACCATCCACGATTGCTCCTGTATAGTCTTTCTGTGATCTAAGAGAGGTTCAACAATTATATCTCACCACGAAAGAATTCCAAAGAGGTAACAGTTCTCCCGAAGCCAATTCGACAGAGAAGATGAATGATGAGTGTGAACCCTGGGCAATTCCCATATCCAAATTAAGGTTGACTATATTTACAAATGGCTCTCTGCACAGAGATAAAAACAGAACAGCTCCCTACCCGCAGTCACAATGGACAAAATCGACACAGGTTATTGCATTGGTCCTAAATGGCATACCATAGGTTGGATTGGGGTCGGTTTGGTTGGTGTGACTGGGCTTTAAACACCGTAATGGTCAATATAGAATTCCTTTAAACTTGTCATCTGTATATATATATATATATATATATAAAGTGAGAATGTGTGATGGAAAACAGAATGACAGGATGAATGGGATGATATGAATTTTGAAAATATTTTATTTCAACTTATCCATATTCATGAAGGAATGGCGCCTGGATTGTGAAGCACGACACAACTCGTTAAAGAATAAATCATATCCCTCCAGGCCTGAATGGTGTTCGTTATCTGGTAATTACATACGATTCTGTATCGCTGGCAACTGTCCGGAAAATAATACGTCGCTCGGAACTACCAAACATTGAACATTTTGGCAGTGAGAAGGAAATTTACACCAGAAACCGTTTCGACATGTTTCGTTTTTACACTTCTACAACTCGCTAATGTCAAATTTTGAGCTAACCATGCATGGTTCATTTCTGTGATTCGAATAAAGTGGTTAATTCTTGTCTTTACGTTTGATTCACATTAGCGGTATTCTTCCCATTCATACGAGGTTCTTCTTCAATAGTAATCTTTGAAACCTGAATCTACCATATCTGTCGCAGTGTCACTGATTGATGTTTCCCAACGTAAAAGAGACACAGCGAATCCAGGCTAACGAGAGAATTCAGAGAAAATCAATCTACCATCATCTGTCAACTCACAAGTAGACATTACATCGATTTTCATTTGTCACGAAGAGTGGTAGATTTTCAAATTTTGTGTTTTCTGTGTTTCGGTTTAATAGATGCCAGCAGTAGGTGAATGTTTCAACTTACATTGACGAGTGGATACCATGCGCGACCAAAAAAACACGTAAAAAGGATGTCCTTTTCACGATAGGGCACGTTACGTACGTAACGTGAAAAGGGTGTCAAAAACACAAAAATAATGAAAAAAGGGTATCTATTTCGCTAGTAAAATTACGTGTTTAGGGTCGAATTTGCGGGATGATAAAACAAAATTAAAATGTTTTATAAAGGATGTCCTTTTTGCCCCAACACTACGTGTTTAGAGTCCTATTTGCGCGAGGTGTAGAAGGTGGGTCGTACTAAACCAAATAACGTAAAGCCGACAGAACCCGTAACAATAAAACAAGGCTTTACTTGTTTAGGGGTTCATTTCAGGGATATTTGCCAAGAGTATCGTTTTGTTTCCAATACTTGTTAAGGGTAGGGTTTCACACGCCAATACTTGTTAAGGGGTGCATTTTCAGAATATGGAAATTACGTGTTTAGGGTGCTTTTCGAGACCCCATGGTCGCGCATGGTATCCACTCGTGAATGGAAGTGGCCCCCCCGGTTTAATAGATGGCAGCAGTAGGAGAATGTTTCGACTCATAGTGACATCACGCCAAGAGACTTCTTGATAATTCAAAGTATTTCTCTAAAAAGTAAAATATGAAGCAGGTGCTGTATAACAGTATAATCATACTCATTATAAGCTACTAAATGTATTTCATTCATACCTTAGTTCTTGACGTGCTTGAAATAGTAATGAGATGGGACAAGGTGATTTTGCATGGATACTTGATCACAAATGGAGCGTATCTAGAAAAAAAAAATCACCGCCTGTAATTTCTTCAGCTTGTCAAGACAACAGCATACTTGAAACAGACTTCAATAAGATTTCAGTATTGTCACAATCCATTGTAAGTGCTTGAATAAATGATCGAATACTGCCCAGAAAAAGGTGGAGGTGCCATGGGCGAGTGGTCTAAGGCGCCTGACTTTACATAGAAACTCCGGGGTTCGATCCCCGGTCGCGGCACCTATGCCCGTGCTTGAGGAAGGCATTTAATCTACAATGCTCTTTTCTTCAAGTTCCTTGAGCAATCATTGCTGAAATTTGTCTAGGAACTTCGTTCAAGTGCAAATCTTGCGTAAGTCAAGGGTCAGAGGGCGTTGTATGGAAGCTGAATTCCTATTGATTTAACGCAAATCAAATGCATGCGTTCAATCAATAGACTCGCGCTCGGTGTTTTTCTACAGATGAAAACACTTCATCTGATAGATCAAAGAAAGAACATGAACATGTCTTTATTGGAATTGTTAATCTCTAAGTTTTTTCCTGAGGCACTACTGAAAATTGCGGAATGTAATCATAATTCAAAATTCATAAAGGACGACTATTTTAGATGATAGGTCTACTGAATAGTGGCGTTGTATACAAAGATACAGAAATAATTTGACCTGATATTACGGAAATTCGAAGTTTAAATTGTTTGCACGCTGATGTTGCAAGTTTGCACATTCGTACAATTAAATGTCAACAATCTTAATATTTAGTTTTCTACACTAACTTTATATTAGAGAAGCTAATAAATGGCAAAAGTTCTTGGACAACATCTATATAACAATCATCAGTATCAATTGTTCAAAATGGAAACCTTGATTCAAAGAAAATAACATGGAAGCAGTTGTCATTATCATTCCCCAAAAAGTAATTCAGCATGCAACTTTTGAAACAACTTTTTTGTAAAGTTCAAACAGTAGTTGATAGTGACGGGCTTAAACAACTTGCTTAAAATTTTAAACAACGTTTTACAGTGTTGCTGACTGGCTGTGAAGTATTTCATTACAATGCCAGCGCTGATTTGTCTCTCATTAGAATTATCATTTTGTTTTCGACGAGCATTTTCTGTTACTCAAGGTTGCTTTACGTGAAACCGTTAACATGAGTTCGCATCTTGATGTAATGCGATGTATTCTGGCTCATCTGAATGTTTTTTAGGCTGTACATGTATGGCAAGCAGCTAGGCATAGGGGAGATTGGAAAGCAAATGCAAGATCGAATGTTGAATTCGATACGAGACGAATAAAAGGAATGGAGTAAGAAAGATAAAGTAGGACGATGTCGTGTTAATGATAGAAAGTCAGTCGAGGAGAGAGCGGCGAGAGGCGAGCCGAGGAGAATAAAAGGAGGGTGTTCTAGGAAATAGATAGAGAAAGATATACAAAGATAAAAAAAAGGAGAGTGAGAGAAGATAATAGAGGGAAAGGTGTATGTGAGGGGTTTTGAAGTAGTAAAAGGATACAGGAAGTTGGACGGGGTGAGAATTTAGAGACTGAAACGGTTCAAGGAGAAAAAGAGGGCGCTTTAAAGGACAAGTCCACCCCAACAAAAACTTGTTTTGAGTAAAAAGAGAAAAATTCAACAAGCATAACACTGAAAATTTCATCAAAATCGGATGTAAAATAAGAAAGTTATGACATTTTAAAGTTTCGCTTCATTTCACAAAACAGTTATATGCACATCTCGGGCGGTATGCAAATGAGGGAACGACATCACTCACTCACTATTTCTTTTGTATTTTATTATATGAAATATTTTGATTTTCTCGTCATTGCCATTGTCCTCCCTGAGCACGTGGAATTCCATTATTTTAACCTTTTGTGCTTCAGGCAAGGAGGTCCTAATCATCAAATTCGTAACAATTGAAATATTGTTTAATTCAAACAATAAAAAACAAAAGAAATAGTGAGTGAGTGACATCATCGACTCTCTCATTTGGATGTAACTGGCTCGTTCATATAACTATTTTGTTAAAAATAAGAGAAACTTTGAAATGTCATAACTATCTTATTTTACATCCGATTTTGATGAAATTTTCAGCATTGTGCTTGTCTGATTTTTCTCTATTGATTCAAATCAACATTTTTCTGAGGTGGACTTGACCTTTAAAAAGGAAAGGGCGATGAGGGGAACAGAGGTTGATAGAGAGAAGGGGGTTGGGAAATTTGAACAGGCATGATGTGTGACCATACAATACGGAGAATTTGAAATGCATTAAGTGAAACATGAGATGAGACTTCATTCAGATCCCCAAAAGGGAAGCACTCAGGAGGAGAACCAGCTAACATTACCTACTCTTAAGTGCAGGCCTTAAGTCAACACCAGGAAGCTGTGGAAGAAATGTATTTTCATGAATAACAAAAAGACGCAGAATATTTCAGTGTTTATAGAGGGTACCATATAAGCCTGTATCCCAGAAACTTTGAACTAAATTTACATAAATGGTGCGTTTTCGTCAATTCGAGTTCTGTGTACGAACTTTCTCCATTATCCTTTTGATAGATTTAAGTTGGAAACTTACCTGTATCCAACGTAGATGCAATCGTTTAGTGTTGCTAATTTATTGAGTGTTTATTTCTACTGTCTTAACGCTATGATATAGTTGTATACGTATTGTATCATTATATCTTTATAAAGAAGAAATTCCCAGAATAGCTGAAACAAGACTAATCGAAGGAAGGTCTGATCATCGTAAGTCATCATTGCCTTTCAGTTTTGACCTTACAGTCCATGTTTGAAGTGCAATAAGTCTTTATGGTTCTTTTCGAAACAATTTCAGATTTTACCTTTTACGTTATCTTCTGCAACAATTACATGAAAACATTAGTAAGCTATAAGCAGACAGTTCATTCATGAATTTGTTTGGAGGATGATACGCAATTTGTGAGCAAGATATCTAATGACGATGCTAACAGCTGTTGGTGTGCATTAGTTCTAGCTGTTAGAACAACGTCCACAAACACTTTTTTTTGTGAAAGCTCTGACTAAAAATGCGAGAAATAATGCTAATGTCATTAAATGAAAAACTTCAATGAATTTAGTACACATGCATTGAAGCCGTGTAGGCAAGTCATCAGATTTGTCTTATCTGAAATTTAGCGTTATTTCATGAATAATCTTCCCGACTAAAGGAGAACGGTATATGATGGCGATGTAAGGAACAGAAGCATTATATTATCCTCATGCATAAACTTAATTAGCACATAACGCCATCAAGTTGGCGCGTCTTGTGCAAAAACATATTTGTGTCGTTCGAAACTGCAATACCGCCACCTGATCCTTGTAGCAAACAGCATAGCAAAATTTCCAGTTATCCTAGCATGGCGAATGGGAGAAGAAAAAAGTACAACGCCTAAAGAGGACACGAGCCGCAGTTCTGTGAACCCTGACTCGCTCGTTGCAGACATGATCAAGGCCTAATTGTAGGCCATTTACGTCTAATGATGCTCTACGATGGGATGTTCTAATGAATCTTTTTATAGGGTCTGCAGGCCAACCCTGGCTGCCAATGCAAATCTGCCAATAAGCAACATTTTACCATCCCAAGGTCTAGATTCGGCGAGGGACGCCTGGCACACACCATCGTGGAATCAAAATGTGCATATCATGAAATCGAATGCAATGAAATGAATACAAAGAAAAGAATTATTACACATCACGTGGAAAGTCCGTCGAAACTAATGCATTTCAGATATTGAAAGTATTAATATTAACATGATTATGACTTGCACGCGGAGTAATTTTAACAAAGGGGTTCTAAGAGTCTTCTCTAATTCCTTCTGAATAGCGTAATGGAATGCATAATGAAAATTACTTGGCCCCTTGTGAATCTATTTCTCCCCGCGTATGTTTTTTAACTTTTAAAATACATTTTGGAGTGTTGCGGTGTAGCGGATATTGTTCATTATCATCCCAATCTAATTCAAACCCACTACTTAATCCAATGTGGGGTTACTTTTATATGAAATGAAAAGTGAGTATAGTATGAATATTTGTTTTGCTTTTTTTATTTTCAGAAATCAAAATGGGCCAGATACCGGAAGTGATAAGTTCCTGAGGGGTATAGCAAGTCAACCTGGGTCAATTCGGATAGAATCTGATTACATCTACGGTAAGTGGTTTACACCTTTTATCATACCACGAAGCTATGGGAAAATTGTTGTTATTTCATAATCAAATCTTAAAATTTAAATATCATAGAGGCGAATATTGATGTCGCATGAAAAGATTTTTGCTTAAGTTTGAAAATTCCCTATGTCATCGCGCCCTTCTTATGTGTTCTCAAACATAACTGCAATATTCTACCAAGTTGCCCCATTAAGTCCCTGGTAAAGGTAGCATTCAGAAAGTGAGCTATTCCTATTAGACAGGAGGGGATACAAGAATCACCATGTCATAGACGGAGTACTAATCAGATGGGAAAAAGGGCTCAATATATTAACCATGAACGTAATGAGCTTGCAAGGCTCACGTTAATACCAGCTGAACATTCGATGCCGTATTCTGTCACACTAGTCGGATTGGGCTCACACCAATACCGGAAATGAGTACAAGAATGCATGGGGTTGATATCGGTTAGGGACTGCGTCGTCGTGGTGTGACGGAGGTTTTATTTTGATGCTTTTCCCCCTTGGGTTCGAAATTCAGACGGACTAGCATCATGACCACGGCCATCTCACCATCGATCACCCCACCATCCCTGATCTATCTTAGTCTGGCCCTCCTGGAGGGTTATCCTCACACCGGATTACTGCAGGAAACAAACCCACATGTTTCTTGATCACGAAACAGTAGTTTCTCTAGTAGGTACATGAGAGGACTGCCTGCACGTTCGCTATCTGACACAATGATATGCGTGACAGCTTGAGCACCGAATTACAAGATACATTTTCTTAATGTATTATTATAAATATTACTTAATAATAATAATATTTAGTGAAAATTTTATAATATGTATATAATGCCCATAACAGAATTATCAAAGAGTGAAAGAAAGAGAAATTGCACAGTAGGGGAGGAGGGCAAAAATTGAAAAAAGCTCCTTTCTGCTTTCGTAATACACAAAAATGTGAAACTTTATTTTGTATAAAATTGAATTTGAAATGGCACTAATTCTCATTTCGGTCGCATCAAGTTATCAAAGAAAATCAAATTCTTTCTTCTTCCTGAACTACAATCCATCTTCCCCGCTCATACTGTTGGCCTCACGCTCGTCTACCCTTGTGATATTCGCGTCAATCTTTTCCGGCATTCTTTATCCCTTATGAAAATGTCAATACCACCGTTATTTGCTTCGGGGTATATTCCTTTTCAACTGATTTTATTCTTTTATTTGACTCAACCAACTAGGTTATTTACAGATCATTATTCATACCTTCGGGTGATTTTTCTTGCCTTTCCACCAGTTTGCTTGAAAGATATGGAAATGGTCTGCCATACTAATGGGGTGTTGCAAGAAACTTGCGATCAATAGCAAGTCTATTTTGGTCCCTAAATCAATCTTATGTCTTGTAGTTAATTGCAAATTAGTGATTGATTGCTAATCTGTCCCTTGAAAGAAGAAGTTTAATCTGATTTGCTACAGCTAACGTTGATCTATCAGTTGTTAAATTGCAACAGAATATTTGCAATTGATCGTAAATATTTTCTTGCAACACCCCCTTAATGAAGAAAGACTGGTCATCATCCTCCCATATCTATCGGATTCTTGAACCTCAATTTGCTGAATATTTACAAAATGTAAACCATTGAAATTTATGTAATAACCCACAAGCGCCATATACAACAATAAGTGTACTTTTTGCTAAATATATTTCCCCTTTGGACAAGCGATTTTCAAGTACCAAAAATCTCATTCAGATTTTTTTTTTTTTTTTAGCTTTTACCATTTTATTTCTGCATGTGATTTGGGCAAAATATGCGCAAAAGTCACATTCACGCGTCACAAACTGCCCGATTACCACCCTCAGCACACACACACACCGGCGGTAAATTAACACACACTCGCACTTGCTCATCTTGTAAACGCACACACACACATTGAACCCACCCCTATTCAAAGCGTGTTTTGCTTTGAACGCCTGAACGCCTAAACCTAAGTATAGATTAGCACGCGCATGTAAGTTTTTACTATTTTAGAATTGAGGAAAAGAACTAGTGAGAAAATGTATTTGGTAAAGAATCATAATAGGAACTAAGTTAAGATTTAAAACACAGTGGAAACTTCAAATTGATTATATTACAAAGTATTATTATTAAGAACATGAAAATGTAGCTAAGTTTGTAAACGTGATTCGTATCAATATTTCGTTTTAATCCCCACATTCTCTCCCTCTCTATATATCTCTCTCTCTCACATACACACACACTCACCCACCCACACTCCCATTCTTTCCCCTTTTCTCACACTCTCCCCCTTATTCTCTTTCCTTTTCTCCATCTCGCTCTCACTCTCTTTCTCTCACTCTTAAACACATAATACACTTCCAATCCCAGTACAAATAAATCTTCATGTTCATGTAATGAAATACCCACTCCGGTTCAATGTAATCTTGTTCTTCTGGTATCCAAAGGAAATTGGTTTCATTTGGCCTAACCCAACAGTGATACACGTATCCGCTATTGTATAAATTGAATACATTTTCGTTCTTTATATAAGCCAGTGCACTCTCGGAGAGTATTTGGAAGAAGGTATTGACATGGTATTTTTTAATGACAGCATCATATTTTCGTTTTTCGGCGCACGACGGATTCAAGAACATGGAAAATGTATTAATGGAAGTTTTTATGGTAAACACCATGTATGTAGTCCTGAAAAGGACTGTTTGTTATTCTTTCTTGATTGTGTGTTAGCTCTGAAAAGAACTGGTGATATACCCGAGTTTTCGAGTAGATCATCATTCCTGATGACGACCAGAACGCGCTGGTTGAAACGCCGTTAACACTTCATTTCAGAGCAAACATACAATCAGTCCTTTTCATACGTACATGGTGTTTACCGTAAAAACTTGGATTATTCTCTCCACCATTGAACCTTCAAAGATCATAGAAAATGTATTGTTGAATACCCTTCATGACAAAGTAAAACCAAGGAGGCTTTGTCGAAAATTGGTAAATTAAAACGGCAGTTTCGTCCGGGATTTGAGACAAACGATATGTTTTCAATTTCTCGTCAGCCTCGACAAAGACCACCTAGCTGTTCCTTGTCATGTGACGGTCATATTTACAGTGTCCTTGAATCCGTCGTGCGACGCAGAGCCAAAACTCCCTATTAAAGAATTGGGTAGGACATGCTCTTACTGTTGCTTTGTGATAGGATGGTGCAACAACAAAAAGAGCGGGAGCATAATTTGGAAATGGCGCCTCCATTCAAGACTGCAACCTCACTACCTCTCTACGCACATCCTGCTGTGTATGAGGAAAAAATGAGCGGTTAGTTGATTCCCGCGAATGACGCCTGCTCGATTCATTTGCCAAATCTTGCGTGATCTATTTTGGGGGCGGGGGGAAATGTGGCGTTGAGGATTTATGTATGAGTGTGCCATGATTTAATTTGGAAAATTAAAGAAAAGTGGCGTTGATTCAGGTGGTTGGTGGTTGGTTGGTTGGTTTATTGATTTAATGGGTGAAAGCTTCACCAAAGATTACTTTTGTGCTGATGTCACACATGCACTGTTGGTGAAAAGGGAATTAGAACTTTGGAAAGTGCTTTGGTAACTATAGAAATGAAACAAACATAAGCTGATTGAGTAATACCAAAAACAATGCGTCCCAGTCCATCGTCTATTTGAAAGAATATAATATTACTTTTTTCTCTCTCTCTCTCTATTTCATGAATGATAAGTAAGAGATGAATCAAAAGAGGATAGAAAATACAGTAAAATTGATCCAGGATAATTTGAGAGGCTACAATTTAGCTCATATTTTCAAAGACTTCTATGATTCTCAAGATTTTAAGATTCCAATCTTAAATTCCCCCCCCCCCCATATCACCATCACAGCTTTTCGATTAACATGTTTGATATGGATTGAGGTAGCCGTTCGCAGTTCATGCTGGTCTTTGTGGCGGTATATGTACGGGTATAATTATACTCAAGTTGAATGGGAATGGGAGCCATATATCTGATGAAGAAGGGAAAGGACACAGAGTGCCAGACGGAATGAAAACAGAGTTGGGAGCCACGACACAAGGCAGGAAACGAGCTTGGAGCCCCCCAGGATGTGGCGGATAGGAAGCTCAATAACACGAATGAATCGTGGAAGTCAACATATTATTGACATGAAGTAGTTTTGGGTTTGCCGGAAGAGGCGGGTCATCCCTCCTGCCGCTTCGGGGCGGCCACCTTTTATTTCTCATGTATTTCTTATGTATTTAAATAGGTTGGGGTTAAAGAAAAAAAAACACAAGAGAAAACATGGGAAAAGGGAAGAGAGATGGTGATGAAAGAAGGAAATTGTAGAAAGAACGGGTCTGGGCTGTGTCGCTCTTTACTAAACCCCTAAACCTCCAAATTGATTATTTTACACATATCACCTTCAAGTCATTTGACCCCCTCCCCAGTCCCATACCAACATATCCCGACTTTGCACTGTCTTCGGGCAGCATTTTCTGCACAGTTTTAAGAAAAAGATGAAGTTTCAAAGTAAATAGGGAAAAGAGGAAATGAAATAATTGACCATGCATGAGATAAACAAAAAACGCAAAAAACACCATCAATATGGGTAAAATTTTAACTATTTAAACAAAAAAGAATTGACTTGGTTAAGACAGGGAAGTGAGAGGGAGACGTCCCTGGTTAAGATGTAGAATAATCCATATCAATATACATTTTGAACAATATTTTGTATTGTGAGAACGTTTTAGGAAAAAATCTGAGTTTAATACTATGTGCCTAAAGCTTATCATATCACTTTTGTTTCATTTGCGTATTTTTACTTCCCTCAAAATACAATTTGTCCGATCTCGTATGCCTAGTAAAGTCACTTTTAGATTTATTGATCATGTTGATAGTTACTCTATACAACCAACAGTATCCCTCAACTGAGCATAACAAGGAAAATATGATTTGATGCATCAAAAGCTAATCTTTTTTTCTATTCGCGTATTTTTACTTCTCTCAAAATACAATTTGTCCAATCTCGTAGGCATAGCATGCCTAGTAAAGTCGCTTTTAGATTTATCCATAATATCAATTAATTTTATTTATTTATTTATTTATCCACACATATTTAAACAGGTTCACAAGATCAGAGATAAAATTACTGTTTTGCATCTTGGTCCTGGTGTATAAAAAGACATGATAAAATAGTAATTACAAAGATAGGCATATATCAAAGAACAGGGTAAGACATAAAAATATCAGCGTAATACAAATTCAACATGAAAACATTACTGATCATCTTATTATTAATGGTAAAAAAATAGATAGGCTTATATGAATAACAAGGGTAGGTATACGTATAACCTTATCAACTACAGTATATAAACAATTGCAAAAAAGAAAGCAGGGGCTAAAAGTGAATTATGAATAGACAGAATAAAATTGTGATGTAAATAACTGAAAATATATAAGTTCAGGGATGGGAATTATCATGACATACATGTGTTAGATTTAGATTTTTTGTATAGAGACTTAAAGGATTGACAAAAGAGTTGAATGTTAGGTTTTGGTAGTACGACATTAAGGGAGTTAGCATTACGAGTGTTCAATTGTATAGGGGAAGGCGGGGTAAGTTGAGCATAGGGGCAAGTTGAGCCACCAGTCCCAGGCCAATAATGAATGAGTCAGACATTGTGGTGGTGTCATGTATTGATGACCCATAGCATAACCCCTAACCCCACCACATAGTTTTTTAGAGGGAAAAATATGAATTTCAGCCAAAAAAGTAAAAAAGAGTGTGAAATAGATAAGTGCTTTATAAACACACACGTCTTTGAATATAATAAAGACATGATAACAATATTATTAGTCCAGGTATGGATCTTCATTCTTGTCATAGTCTTTTATATGATGAATGCATAATAAATGTGTGGATACAAAATTATCGCACTAAGTTCGGACTGGGGTAAGTTGAGCCAAATAGCATGGGGCAAGTTGAGCCATGGTAATTCCTATGGTAATGTATCTTAAAAAACAAACAAACCATAAAAATAGATTGAAATGCAGGCTGAAAGGAGCAAATTTACATGACTGCTCTTTTCCTTTTACAGGATGTTAGTATTTATAGAGAATTAGCAAGTGAAAAGACTTTAAACAAAAAATTGACATGCTGGTTCTCCCCCATACATTTTGTACATAGTTTTGTGGCTCAACTTACCCCAGAAGGTGGCTCAAACTTACCCCATATATGGGGCAAGTTGAGCCATTTGACATCGTTTTTTTCAAAGGTCACGATGACTTTCAGTGTTGGGGTAGAAAGTTATATATAGGTGGAAAATATTTCAGAAGAATGAAATTTCAAGGCAAGGTACTTATTTCGACAAGATTATTAATCATATCAATTCTAACATGCAAAAAGCAAAAACTGTCACAACTTACCCCGCCTTCCCCTACAATGTATACAACCGACAGTATTCCTCAACTGAGCATAACATGCTGATAATCTAACACATTATAAATATCTCTAAACATGCATGACAGCTTAAATCCGACTCTCTGATATGTCTATCCTGCATGCCTCTATTAAATACGACATTTATCACATTTGATAAACTTTTTAAATTACTCCAAAACTAATTGTTTCCATATACAGCTAAATGTGAAAAAATACCCATACATACATACACACACACACACATACATACATACATACATACATACACCCATACACACATACATACACACATACACCCATACACCCACCCATACATACATACGTACATGTATATATCTTCCTGAACTTGAAAGGTGTTTTTCATTCAGTCCTGTATGGCGTACCTCTGTTGAAAAGATCAGTCTCTTCATAAAGAACTAAAGGTGACATTTCGGGGAGAATAATCATGACGAGGGATGATTTTGGAAATGACGTCACAATGTAAACGCCTAAATGAGATCAGAGAAAATCCCCCTTTCAGTCAGCTTGCCTCCGCACTTACGTCCATGGTGACATTATAATACATGAGCTCAAGTCCTGGCAAAAATGCGGGTGTTGTACACCTCCCCCCCCCCCAAAAAAAAAAACCCATTATAGTGCCCTATGAAAAACAAAAGAATTTATTGCCTTGTTTTATAAATCAGCTTCTTAGTCATGGAATGGCTGGCAATTTCAGCAAATAATTTTTGTAAGTAGCTTCGTAATATCTAATTACTCAATATGTTAATTAAGTGCTCAAATGGCTATCTTAAATACAACACGGCAACACTTTCCTAAAACAATTTGTACAACCCAAATAGGGTCTTCAAAGATTTGTCAGGTGTACTCTGCCCCCCCCCCCCCCGATAGGCTGTACGCTCGTGTTATTTCCATCCCTTCCCCAAACTATCCAAAATACTAAGGCCCTCAACGTTTTTTTTTCTACGGGTACGCCCCTGGATGGTAAAGAAGCACATTTTGCTTGCTTCCAGTGGCATCCTCTATTTGATTTTTCCCAGGCGGGTAATATTGGCGCTACGTGCTCAATCGATCGTGCTTGGGATTTAGGAGATAAAGATGAGAGCTCAATATGCACTTAAATACAGAATTTGAGTGGGAGATGCAGGGAAAGAATCGAGAATGAGATTTTCAAGTTTTGAGACTTTACCATTTTAATCATTGATACATCAACGCGTGACGGATGTTTCTTGATACTTAATCAATAGTTTCACATTGACGCCCGCTACAGCAAGATCATATCATATCTTCGGCATACCAAGATCTTTCCTCTGCTGTTTTTTTTTCTGCTTTTTTTCTGCGATTTTTGCATCTTAGTGCTCATTTCTGTGCAAAATATTTTTCCCTATTCATATTGTCTATAATAGTGTATACAACGGCATATGGCGGCCATTTTGAATATCAGATAAATCAATATTTTGTCAAAAAATATTTTTGAAGTTTGTATTTCACTCCTGCCACACAATTTTATGCATTTCACTGCCAATGTGCGGACAATTTTATGATTTTCATGGGTAATTTGCATATTTTGGCGGCCATATTGGATTTTGCCAGTTCGCGAAAAAATGCTCAAGGTTACACTAGTGACATCGTAATCAGCACCCTCGAAATGACAAGAAACCATCAAAAAATATTGTATATATAAAAAACAAGGTTTGGTCAATTTTCTATTGGGCCTATCCTAGTGCTGATTTACTAGTTTAAATTTGAACTAAAGTATCAGCACTCGTAGTGCAGTCACTATGCAAGCACTGTTAGTGCTAAATTAGCACTTCATTTTTTAAAGTGCAATGTGATATCACCTTCACAGTGTTAAGATTCGACCATGTGAACACGCTGTGGCCAGTCACACTGTCGAGGTGTCCTCAGTGTCTGACTCTGATCCAATAATGATCTAATTATAATTATACTTGCTTATATAGCGCTTAATGCTTACTTTGTCAGAACTCTCTAATTACCCTGGCTTTAGCAGTGCAGCTGTTACGCGGGCTGCGTTTCAAGGAATAAATTCCTGCCAGGTACCCATTTACCTCACCTGGGTCGAGTGCAGCACATTGTGGATTAATTTCTTGCTGAAGAAAGTGATGCCATGGTTGGGATTCGAACCCACGACCCTCTGTTTCAAAGTCCGGGGACTAATCCACTGGGCCACAACGCTCCACAATACTAATGCTGGAATGAAGACAGTATACCGCAGTGTGTGTCACCGTATCCACAGTGTTCACACTATTGGTTTAAGCATTTCAACAGTGTGAATCACATATTCACATAGTCGACCATGTGAACGCGCTGTGAACACTCTCAGTGTCGAGGTTTCCACAGTGTGAAAATATCCTCACACTCTTATATTTAAGCATTTCAACAGTGTGAATCACATATTCATATAGTCGACCATGTGAACGCGCTGTGAACACTCTCAGTGTCGAGGTTTCCACATTGTGAAAATATCCTCACAATTTGAGCATTTTTACAGTGTGAAAAATATCATCACATAGCTCACACTGTGAACACACCGTGATCACACTGTGTGACACTGTGTTCATTCAAGTAGAGTTAGTACACGTTTACACTGAATTAAATTTAACCACAATTTCATTTATTTGCACTGCTGAAACAAAATAACAGTGATGGAATGACAATTTCTGATTTCATATCAATGTCCACCCACATAAGGTTTGAATGAAAAATGATACGAGCCCTGTCATCGATTCATTTGTGACGTGCCTTACGCTACTAGGCTTCAGTCACACCATCGAAACCGACTCCAAACCGATCGATGATCAAGTATGCGAAATAGCGTAATTGCTGTGATCGTTCTGAGGTTATTTTCGTTGGCGTGACTTCAGCATTAGAGGCTAAGGAAGCATATTCTACATCACTGACTTTGCTTGCATTGCACTGAAATCTATTCTTTGTTTTCTCAAAGTGCACCTTCGGGGAAAACTTGAATCATTTGATAATTATTTGCCTCTGGTCACAATTACTTCTGTCTTATCAAATTCTCAACTTGCTCATTGTCTTCTGTCCTTTCGATTTTCATAATTTCCCGAATGAATTTCGGATTTTGAAGTCGTCTTACCGATGATGTGCTTTATTATTTTTGTTAGATATCGTAATTTAAAATGATAAATTTTTATGGAAGCATTATTCGTGTCTTCGAATTAAAACGTATACAGTATTTTCTTTACTCATTTTCTTTTTAATTATCATATTTTTCCACTACCTATACTTACCCCTGGATACGCAAAACAGAGGTTTTTCCCATTTTAGTGCTGAAATTTATATTTAATAAGTTATAATAGGCTTTAAACTCTCAAGGAGGATGGTCAAAATCAAAATAACATAATTCGTGCCCAACCGAAAGAAAGAAAATGGTCGAAACTGGCCAATCATTTTTTACACATATTCCAAACGGATCTATACCTTTAAATCATCCCGATGTATTCAACCCTAAATAAACGTAAAACATTATTATTACTATTATTAATTTTACTACTACTACTGCTACTACTACTACAAAACTCAACCTGTTATCATCATTATCATATCCTTTATGTGTTTATCTTTTGATACAGATTTCGTCACCACTTAGATCATAAGTCATCCTTTCCATCTACGATTACGAAAATGAGGTGATCGACCACCGCCTCCCTTGTTGACCACCTGTGCATAATCAGCAACGATGTCGACTTAATTCATTTTACTGCTAGGTGGGGCATTCTAGTGACGTCATGTCTATGAATGAAAGGAATTCGTAAGCGTAAACGTGTTGCGCGCATCAAACGCACCATGTGTCTGCGGAATCCAATCACAGGAAGAAGCTTTGTAAGTAATCATTTCTATTTATTTATTTCAGGGTAGCCCATCCAGTTGAAGAGCTGATTTACAAAGAGGTAACAATAAAAAGACAATACACATATTTTACAATGGACATATAAATAAGATGCAATCATACAATGAAAATAACATTAGGATACGTATATATATATACATTTACTTATTCATTTATTTATTTATCTATACACACAGAAAAAAGAATGGGGGCTAAACTAAAGATTCAGCGGAAAGAATTTTACATTTAGTTTTAAATATTGGAAGGGATGTTGAATTTCTAAGATTAGAGTGAAAGCTTATTCCAGAGGACCGGATTATAATATTAAAAGGACTTTTTCATGATTTCAGTTTTGGGTTTTGGAATAAGTAGAGGAGACTTTAAGGCATATCTGGTAAGTACACATAGCAAAAACTGTGGTGTTAACCGGTGTACAAAGAGGACCACACCAGTTATTTTACACCGGTGTTAAATTGGTGGTGTAGTTTTACACCTATAGGTGTTATTACAACACCTATGGTTGTTACATTTACACTCTTCGGTGTTATATTCAATCTCTAGTGTGTTATTTTAACACCTCAGTGTGTGGTCCTCTATTAACACCAATTGGTGTCAGTTTTACCACAACAGTTTTTATAGTGTATCAGGGGATATCACTTTATTACTTTATAAAGAAAATTATGGTCTATTTAGGAAACAGTAGCGTGGTGGGCCATGACACATGTACTGAAAGAGATTCTGATTTTAGTGTCGATTGAGGGGAGCCACCCTTATTTCCATCAAAGATAATCTTTGCAGCCTAATTGAAATCTAGTTAAACCAGGACTCTTTTTTTTTCCAGTGACGCATGTAAATGTAGTTCGATTATCTCTAGATGGCGCCCGATGCCTCATTTCAGTTTCAAAAGACCATAGACGGTCAGTCGTCGACGAAATTATAAAAAAGAGAAAGAGAAGCGGGGAATATCATCGACAAGTTGTTTTATTTATATGTCCCATTTTCGATTTGATCTTTTACTCTCTCCCTCAATGTAATCTTTTTATCTATGCCCCTTTTCCCCATTCCCTCTCTGCTCCTCTCTCTCTCTCCCTGTCTTTCAATCTATCTCTCCGCTGTCTTTCCCTCTATCGTTTTTTCTTCTAATGACGTCCTCTTACCCATGAATTATGTAATGGGATTTGTATCCTTTTGCTTTCCATCTTCATTCTATATGTTTGTCTCTTTCTAATTCTATTTACCTTGTTTACTCATCATTTCAAGTTATTTTTGTCCCGAAGAGTTAACACTAAGCAAACTTACGCATTTGACTGCATATGTGACCTGCTACCCCCAAACCAACAACAGGTATTCTTCTTCTTCTAGGTCGACCAAAAGGAATAATTAGATTTTTTTATTGAGCTTAAAAAACATTTCCTAAGCTTAAAAACGATATATAATGTGTTGAAATTGACCAACAATAATCATTACAAGTACTTGATTGAATACAGAGGTAATTCAGTTAGAGCTTAAAAAATAAGGAGAAAACAATGTGCATACTCTATTCTGAGTGCAGCTTCCAAGTAGTCCGAAAAAGTAGTGTCAAGAAACTCTTGTATCTTTTCTTCTATTCAACTTTATGAATTCAAATTTTCAGTGTGAAGAAGAATGGGTCTTTCAGATTAGCTTTTTTTTTAATTTTTGGTTTTTGGAGACTAAATTACTATTTTAGATATTTACAGAGAACCTTACCTGGCGAATCATTGGTGGTTTTGGGGTGAAATGAAAGAAAACAAAAACCCTTGGAAGGTTACATGTGAAACCTAAAACACTCGTCCAAAATTTCTGTCTGCCGATTTTGATGTTAAAAATTGATAAAGAAAGAAAATAAGCCAACAAATTTAATTTAATTAAAACAAGGGGCCGAGTTAATGAGCAGTTATTGAGCCCTACAAAATTTTCGAAAAATCAGTTATTAAACCAACTTCTTGTTTGTCTCTCCATTTACACAGGGGCCATGTGGGATGTTGATACTCGCCACGTTCTACTCCTTCATCATCTGCTTCGCCTACTTCTACTACGCTGAGAAGCAGGGAGCTCTCTCACGCGGAAGTTTCATGCTCAATTCACGTATCCCACAATGCAATCATCCCCGGTGCTACGTATACAACCCCACCCTCGTCCGGCGATCGCATCGAGAGAGGAACGAGACGTTGGAGAAAAGCAGACAAAAGCTACTGGTTCCTGTCTCTGTACCTGATCACAGGGTAAGTGTGGTTTTATAACTTACTATAGAAGATTTATTTCACTCTGACAAGAGATACTTGGGATTTTCACGCCACGACATACGACTGATTCAAGAACATAGAAATGTATTGTCAATTGGCCTTCATGAACAAATAAAAAACCAAGAAGTCTTTGTCGAAAATTGGTGAATCAAAACAGCGGTTTCGCCCTCGACTCTAGACAAACGACATATTTGCAAACTTTCGTTAGCTCCGAAACATAGGACGATACTGCTGTTCCGTTTCACCAATATTCGGCAAAGACCTCCCAGCCGATCTTTGTCATTTGACGGATATTTTTCAATACATTTCCTTGTTCTTGAATCCGCCTTGCGTCTAGGATCAAAAATTCCCTTTCATGAATAACGGACGAAAATATCTTCTAAAGACGGAGTTTAACGCTGTCCCCAAAGAAAGTTGACCAAAAATAGTTACCTTTGTTTTACACCCGTGGAATGTAAAGTGTTTTATCTTTCAAAAGATGGCTATAATCGTAATTTATATTAGCATTTTTCAACCATTACCGATTTTATCACAAATGCAAGAATTGAAAAAGTATGATCGTTCCATTAATTTCCGGTATCTGGAAAAAAATGTTCATCACATTTTCTTTATTTACAGAAAATCAAACTTAAAATATCCTATTTACAATGTTTCCTATCGTTCTAAGGAAAGTGATGATTCCACGTCCTTCTGGGCCCTGAACCATTAAATGGTTAGCAATTTTTTGGTAATTTGAAAGAGAAAATCTGATTGGTTCCTAGTCAGTCTAATGAGCAAAATGCGCATGCAACAATGATCTTGATTGGTCATTTCATTTAGCAATTAATCGCTAACCTTTGTGTTACGGGGCACAGGACTTGTCATCATCCGAAAAGGGCAGAACAATTCGATATTAACTCTTCACATTACTTCTCTCCAGCCATTTCTTCTACACTGTGACACGTGCTCTCTGGTAACCAGCTCCGGGCAGCTCTTGGGCAAATCCGCAGGCAAGGACATCGATTCCGCAGAATGTGTGATCAGGATGAACGACGCCCCCATACGAGGCTTCGAGAGAGACGTCGGCAGACGAACAACCGTCCGAGTCGTTGGACACTCCAACTTCCGGACCATCTTCCAGAACAAGCTGCGTAGTCAGTATGTGCATTTCAGGGATCCTCTGACAAGGGCAGAAAATGTCGTGATTGCTTGGTTGTATGCCACGAACATTTATAAAAACCCAGCCTACCGGCTGACTCTGAACTACTCACAGATGTACAGGAACGTAACTTTCTTTATGCATACGCTAGCCATGATGCAGCATAACAACGAGGTTTTTCACAATGAAACGGGTATAACAAGGCAAGTATCATTTAATCATATAACTTATGGGGTGTTGCGAGAAAATATTTGAGATCAATTGCAAATATTCTGTTGCAATCTTACAACTGATAGTTCCACGTTAGCTGGAGAAAAATCAGATTTAACTTCTTGTTTCAAGGAGCAGATTAGGAATCAATCACTAATTTGCAAATAATTGCAAGACTTTGTGATTGTTTTAGAATCAGAAAATTGACTTGCAATTGATCGCAGGTTTCTTGCAACACCCCATCAGTCACTTTTGAGCGTTGCAATAGTATGCAGAGTCTATCGTAATCAAATGGTTGCACGACTGACCAATTAGAACCCATTTCAAAAAGGAATTGACGAATGATAGGGAGTGTTTGCAATTGCAATGAGGGCAGATTCAAGAGCACAGCAAATTATATTGAAAATGCTCGTGAAATGACAAAGCAAAGCTGGGAGGTCTATGTCATATCGGAACAGCAGTTTCATTCCAAGTTGTGGAGCTGACGAAAAATTGCAAATATTTCGTTTGTCCAGACTCCAGGACGAAACTACTGTTTGATTCACTCATTTTCGTCAAAGACTTCTTGGTTCTGCTTTGCCATGAAGGGCATTCGACAATATGTTTTCTCTGTTATTAACTTTGTCTTGTGCAGTGGAACCGTTAACTCTCTAATGACTTCTGAGCCTTCCTGAAGATTAAGGGAGAATATTGAAGACCTCATTACTCACCAGCCTGCAGAAGTATTAGCGCAATCCATCTCAATGGTCTTCAAGACATCCATAAATTAAGACGAACACAAAATATGTTGGCTGCTCTAAACCGAATGTGGCGGTGCATTATGGGAAATTCAAGTATCTGCCTGTTTTTTTTCTTCCTCAACAGAACTCAGGCAAAGACATGGCTGACGACAGGATGGCACGCGATGCTCCTTGCCCTAGATACATGTGATGAAATCAATGTATACGGCATGGTCTACGATGAATACTGCCAGTAAGTACTTCACAGGTCTTCCGTTTAACGATTAATGTACTACCCAACCCATATGCCATGCGCTCGTTATTCCGAGAGTTCCTTATTCCTACAAACACACAAATTGCCAAGATTCGTTGGTCCAAATTGACTGAAGTTTCGTTATTTCGGAGGTCCCATAGTCCGCATTCTGCGAAACTACGAAAATAACTTATTAACTAAGCAAACCTACTAAATTCTCTGACTATAGGATATTCTGATTAACAAGACTATGCTCTTTGGGTTTTACATAATAAGAATTTCGAGCCTTCATTCATTTTCACCCTATAGCATTCATAGTGAACTTTCGGAATATAACGACGACACCAATAACTATCTCGTCAGTCAGTTTGGTCAACAACGTTGTATCAGCGTTCAGGATTTTGAAGGTTCAAGTAGGCGCTAGAAGCATAACACCGTTTCATTCTATCCACGCAGTATCTATGAATACTGTCTTTCGTAGTTTTGGAAAAACATTCACTAGATTGATATTACAGATTATTTGACTTGACGAATTAATCGCCACTCACACTTTTTTCATTTTTCCCAATTATTATATTCTTTATGTGGTTTGTATCTTCATCTTTGGCTTATTTTTTCGTCTGTTTTTCTTACGTTGCTTTCAGAGACCACCCTAACGACACAACTCCCTACCACTACTACCTACAAGAAGAAAATAAGACAAGGTCCGAATGTGACTATTACAGACGAAGCGAGGAACGCCTGAACAGCGGGCATCTCTTCGTGACCGAGAAATACATCTTCGGACGATGGGCCCAGAAGCACCACATCTCGTTCCACTATCCCGTCTGGAAACCGAAGGTTTACAACGAGACCAGTCTCGACACGCCGTTCATGAAACTTTACCGCGAGAAACGCGTGAAAGCGAAGAAACTTTCCGCGGCGGACCGCCACGATGAGAACAGTGAAGGCGAGAACGGTGGCGACCGCGCAGGACCAAAAGATTCACCGAGCAAAAGGATGCCCTCTAGCGACGATGGAAATAGATGGAAAGAGCGAGAACCCGATCCTTTAGAAGAGAAGGATTTCATGCTTTTTGGAAAGACAAACATGGGGATATTTGGAGTATTAAAGAGGTGATGGCGGGAGATTTTCCTGACGAACAGGATTATATTTACGAAATATTATTATTGTGAGGATTATTGTTATCCTAAAGGCTCTTCTTTGCACATTGGTATGATCATGTCATTGAATAATATCGTGTACCTGATGATATTCTACTATTTACAATTTATTTGCTCTATAAACGTCATGCGATATATATCAAAATGATATGATATGAATTTTAAACTTTTGTCATCAAAGATCATGGACTATTTTTGACACCTGAATTTTTTCATTTTTGTTAATGTTTCCTCGTCTTTTCACAGGAACGTTGGAAACCAACACAATCCTTTCAAACGTGTCGCAGCTTATTCACAAATCGATTGTTTGCTGAGCAGGAATTAGTAATCCAGTTATTCAGGAGGATAATCTTGAAAAATTTCATAAAAAGCAAACTTCTGTATGAATGATAACAATCACTATATAAATTCTCACAATAGAATCATTTCGATTACCAGGGATGTATAAGTAAGATGTTCGTAAGTTAAGAGCGACTTTAAGAACGACTGGTGATCCTTTCTTACGAGTTGACCCATCGCCAATGAATCTATCGTTTACCACAAGAAAGGATCACCAGGTCACAAAGAATAAACCAACTCCAAACCGACCAATGGTATGTCATTGGTAATAACGTAAAAGCTTTGGTCGGACAGGACTCGGCTTCCTTCGTGTGACTGAGACATATATTCTCCTAGATTTTAATTATAATTCATGCATTTCCAAGTCTTCCACGAACTTTAAGGAGTGCTTTGAAATTTAGAATAGGTCTCGCCACATGGCGGATTCAAAACTGGAACAGTAAAATGCCCGTCAAATGACAATGAAAAGCTGGAAGGTTTCCGTCAAAATTGGTGAATCGGAACAGCAGTTACGTCCAAAGTTTCGGAGCTGACAACAAATGTAAATATGTAGTTTGTCCAGAGTCCAGGACGAACTGCTGTTTTGATTCGCCAATTTTCGACAATGTCATTGTCATTAAGGGGATTTGACAATATATTTTTTATGTTTTTTAATCCGGCGTGCGCTGTGGAGCCTGCGAAAAAATCCCTCAAGAATGTAAAATAGAAAAAACAACTTCAAAATTCAAATGTCCGTGTAATAGGAATATCATTAATAATGTTTGTATTTTCTAATGATATTTGTCTCTTTTCACTAATTTTCCACTGATATTCAATGTCAATACAGATTATTTAATTCAAACCTTGGCACCAGCAATCATCTACATTCCATATAGTAAAAGTGAGGAGAATAATACTGATCATTGTCTATGTAACTTTTAATGACGTAATCACCCAAGAATCCTTTAATTATTCATCATAAATAACGAAATTCTGGACTTATCAAAAATGACATTCAACTTTTCCAAAGCCAAAGCATATTAACAGCCACAATTCGCACAATAATCATCGCATCTGTTT
This sequence comes from Lytechinus variegatus, assembly GCF_018143015.1. Classification (NCBI taxonomy): domain Eukaryota; kingdom Metazoa; phylum Echinodermata; class Echinoidea; order Temnopleuroida; family Toxopneustidae; genus Lytechinus; species Lytechinus variegatus. Next base: position 2,829,727 of record NC_054750.1, read on the forward strand.
TCTTTAAATGACTCCTCTTAAAAACTATAAGATCTATCGTGTGATGTTTTCGAAACTTTATTTTCTAATCATCTATTTTCATATTTGAGAGTTAGCTGAACTTTTAGGATTGCTCATACTTATTGTCACCGATACTTCAAGAATGAAGTACATCATAATATTAAATGTATTTCATTTCATACTATATACTTTTATGGGTAAAGGGACAATGGCGATTGTGAAGCATGAATGCAGTATTATGTTTTATTGTATTTTTCCCTCTTCATTCATTCCCTATCCGGGATGAAGATCACATTTATTAACTATTACATAATGTGTATATGCATGATTATTTTTATGCAAATGTTTACCTATACACTTGCAGGAAACCAATAAAACAGTGCAATTAATGAAATGCAGCTAATAACGTAGATAATATATATTTTGTACATAAAAGAAATGTATGTAAAAGTCCCTCGTGATTTTTTTTGTAAATTTTGATGTCTAATAATCAAAAGCGGAAAATGAATGATATGCAAGTATATTATGAATGCTAAATGATAAAAAGTTATATTTTACATGTTATTTAAATTTGTATTTAAATTATCAGACCGTAGGTTAAAGCTTTTAGTGAATTTTTCTTGTAGAGTTTGTAAAACTAGTGCACGATTAAAAAAATACACTTTCAAACAATCTACATGTACTTGAAATTAAGATGAGGATGTCTTAGCTATAATTTATATTAAAACAGAAATAAGTCTTGATAGAAATATTCTATTAAGTGCCCTTCTGGTAATAGGAATAGATCGTTAAGTCTGTAGAGTCAGAGGGGTATCAGTGTTCTTTGAAAAAATCCACGATATGCGCTCTCGTGAAAAGCGCTTTAAGGTATACGTTCCCTTGATTCCGGGCGCTGTCGGAATTTTGCGATTTAGAGATATCTGAGGGAAATTGATGAAATTCGCAACATTGAAAAAAAAATAATGATTTAATTGCAGCAGCCCCCTCCCTGCCCTCTGGTAGTATGTTTGTCAAATAGGCTGAAATTACAACCGATCTGTGTTCATTTCTATTGTGACATTTTGAGTGAATGAGACTAATACTATAACTCTTAAAACAATCTACTCAAATTTTAATTGAGATACCTTTCAGATTGGCACTTAATGATAAGAGAGGTTCCAATAAACACAAGTTTCATGAGAAATACTGTAAAATTAGGTTGCTATTATCACTTTATCACAGATTTAGGTCTGGTATAGTGACTTTAACCATTTATTAAATTTCGTGACATAATGAAATCTTGGCCCAAAACGATCAGACTGAAGATCGCCAATACAGATAAGCACATCTGAGACAGTGTATTACTATTGCTTTGGAGGTCATTATATTTCATTTGTACGAACTCAATTTGAAATCGCTAACGCAACTGGTATTTATCCTTAATAATATTTTTTTATTAGAAATGATGAGTTTCCTGTCAAAAGACAAGGCCTATGTGGTCAAGAATCTGTCAAAATCGTGATTTGATAGAAATCATGTTAGAAGCCTTCAACTTTTAGTACATTGCTTTTAAAAGTAAGTTTTTCATAACGGAAATTTAGTTGAACCATTTCGATCAGGTTTACGTCAGAAATGCCGGGGTTTTTTTAAACTGCCAAATTTATTGTTTATTTAAATTTTTATTTAACCTCTGAACGAGCTCAGGGTTATAAGTTGCTCATATCCTCATTAAATAACAAGGAATGTGCTTAATAAGTTAATGACGGTACATTGTTCAAGACATTTGCTGGTCAGAGAACCACCGCTTTTATAAATAAGCTTTTTATAGGATGTTGTATAAAAATCCCGTTAAGCGGGTCTTGGGAAAAAAATAATAAATTACTCTCTTAATTAATGTACATTTTTTGTTGTTTTGTCTATAGTTTGCAACTGGCGTTTTTTGTATCTTATAAATATATATTCCCACAATTGTAAATCAATCTTAATCAGGATAGTTTTGGGGCAGAACGACTTAAAATGATATTTTTTGTCAGTTGGGTACCTGGAATAACAATAATAAAAAAAAATACATTGTTAACAGGAAAAATCAGGGGAGGGAATTGTATTGTACATTTTGTATTTTTATATCTTAATGTTTTAGCATTTGCAAGAAAATATTATAGATTTAATGTACCCTTGACAAAAATACGCATACCGAATATTATTATAAAGCATAGGAACAACGGATTAAAGTACTAATTTAACATAATAGCGCTACACTGTTAAAACTATTGGGTAAAATTTTAACCAGCACGAGGGTAATTATGTGTCCAACCAATTGGGGCAATATTTTACCCAATGCCGAAGCATATTGTCCAGTATAGGTTAAAAAATAAGCAGCAATTTCTTTAGAATGGTCAAAATTTTCGTCACATTGGATAAATAAAAAGGCCAAAAAGAAATGCCTAATATTAGTTGGACACACAACCACCCTCATGGAGCATTTTTACCCAATATTTTTGGTGTATATAATGCAAATCATGGTTTCACTTCATACGCGTATGTAATTTTTACTCCCTCACCTTCTTGAAAACTCCTGTAAGAACAAACCATTACTAGTATTTATTTGCAAAGCTGTCTTGTCATGTTGAGGAGGGGTCAGGTTGGGACAACTATGAAATTCAGAGTCGTGTCTTTCACGCGGGAATCCCACAATCGGATTACCACAAGGGCGGTTCCATACGTGTCGTACGGAACATTTTGAAAACTATTTCTAGTCTCTTAGCTGATCGCTTGAGGAAAAGAAAATTATTTTCTGTCAATAATGGAGTTATAGTAGTCATCTGAAAAACTGATTACCAACAAAACATGTTGGATTATGCATGGATGAATTAAAGGTAAAAATGTTGTGTGTCGAACGGCACTCAAAAATGTCCTGACGACACGCAACATTTTCACTCCTAATTCACCCATGGACAACATATTTTGTCGTTTGTCCTTTTTTCATATGACTTTCCAGTAATACTTTATTATTACCACAAAACAAACTGAAGTTCTTCGTTTGTTTGGGCAGTAGGTTTAAAAATGTTGCGAAAAAATTTCATTTTTCTAGCATGGAATCGCCCACATGCGGATTTTTATTAACCAATTCCAACATTTCTTCATGCACATAACATGGGGACTGCAGGGAAGCTGCTATGGAAAGACACAATATAGTATTACTATTACAGCGGGATTTCTTCTAAAATCCACGGCACAGACTCTTGACAAGGTATAACTGCCAATGGATGCAAAAGAAAAATCCGATTTCCTAGGAGGGGAGTACACGCCTCGCCCCATCATCCCCACTCACCCCTCCCCCTCCTGCAGTACCGACAATGAGCAAGTTCACATCTCTGTCACGGCAAGAACGCGTGTCATCCTCTAATTCTGGATAGCTATCCACGATACTGATTTTCACTGACAACTGTCATAAACTACTGAAACCCCAGCATCTGATTGGCTCAGAGCGAATCAGTCATTGAAAATTATGGACAAGATGTTTGGTGAAACACCCCCTGATCTCAAAATCGGGGGTCAGCCCTCTTATATCAAAAATGCAAATATTGATCAAGTAAACACGATACCTCGTAAAAAAAAGCTTGGATATTTCGAATTCATATTTACAGTTTACAGTCATGTACGTGCTTGCGCAACTCAACTGCCTTTTAAAAACTCCCCAGGTGAATCTCTTCACCTTAAATCATGCCTTGCCCCACATTTCCCTCACTAGAACGGAAACAACCAGTCCTAAATAATCGAAATTCGAAGTCATTTTTTTATGTTAGAAAGTAGAACATGAAATTCTACTCTGTAGTGTTCTATTAATAATAAACTGTCAATTTTCTGATAAATCATCACCAAAATTTGCAATATTTATAAGGCTCATGTATGGAATGCTTGATATCGCAAGCATGATTGATTCCATTCATGATTCATATACTTCATTGATTATTTGAATTGTATAAAATCTGATTCTATGTGCAGCTTCAATATATTTCTTGCAAGATATACACTATAAACTATACATCTGAATCGTGACGTTCAGTTTTGTGAGCGTTGATTTTTAACCCCTTCCCCCTGAAAAAGAAAAAAAAAGAAAAACGATAATGGTAAATGAAAATGAATAGATGAAAATTAGTAATGAATAATATCGGAATATGTAATTGAATGAAGTCAAATTGAATGATATTTTGCGTGGAAATAAAAAGATGCCAAGTTTATTTAAAGCATGTAAATAGGACCGCCCAAATATACTGTATATACCCCCACCTTCGTCCTAATCATAGACAAATACTGTGCCTGCTGCAAGTCATCAAAACAAACAACGATGAAACGAATGTAAATAAATCAAAACATAATGTTCATATTAATCAAACATACTTCATTTAGAATAATCACATTACCTTTGTGAATCTAATAGGTTAACTGCCATCAATGGACATGTTATAGGAAGTTAATCATCATTTTATCGTCGTGAATCAATTGTAAATAAGAAGTAATTAGAACAAAAATTGTGTGAGCACAATTTTGATAATGAAAAAAAAACATTAATATAAGTGAACGCAGGATCAAGACCGCCATCGTGCACAGTTAAGCTTGTATTTTGAACAAAAACTCGACCTTTTGACCCTTAGATGACCTTTCACCTATCATCCTCAGCATCACACATGTAGTATTACCCAAGTGTCATTAGAATTTAGTGTGATCAAAATTGACGCAAAAATATAGAAAAGAGAGCAAGTTGAACAAAACCTTTGAAAATTGATAGAAATGGCCTCATAATCATCTGACCTTTAGTCCCCTAGATAACCTTTGACCCCTCATCCTTATGGTCACACTTGGTATTCCCCGAGGAACCAATGTACCAATCGTAAACATAATTGATGCAGAAATAAAGAAATGAGAGCCAGTTGAACAAAACTCAACCTTTAGCCCCTCTATATAGACGACCTTTGACCCCCACTCGTGGAACTACCCTAGAATCATTTGAACCAATAGTGATCAAAATTGATGCAGAAATAAAGATATAAGAGCAAGTTGAACCAAAACTTCAAAAAGGCTGGACATGACCTCATATCAATTGACCTTTTGACCCCTAAATGACCTCTGACCATCGTACTCTTGGTTCACATGTGGTATTACCCAAGGATTATGTGTACCAAGCATGAGCATGATTGCTGCAGAAAGACATAAATGAGGGCAAGCTCAACATAAACTTTAACATTTTTGTAACAGACTAAGGAGTGTTGCAAGAAACTTGCGATCAATTTCAAGTCAATTTTTGGTCCCTAAATCAATCATATGTCTTGCAGTTAATTGCAAATTAGTGATTAACTGCTAATCTCATCCTTGAAACAAGAAGTTTAATCTGATTTGCTATAACTAGCGTTGATCTATCAGTTGTAAAATTGCAACAGAATATTTGCAATTGATCGCAAATATTTTCTTGCAACGCCGCCTATGAGACTTACAGACCTACAGAAAAAAATGATTACTGGAACTTCTTTCAGGCGAGACCAAAAGAAAAATGACTTCTTTTCACACCGGTAAAATGGCGTAATATGTTTCCTTTATGGTTACACTTCGTAATTCCGAAGGTTCGTAATTCCGAAACACGTATATTGCCTATACCTCGATGTTTGTTAATCCGAAAACGTAAAAGGATTCGTTGATCCGAACATTTGTGGCGTTATTCCGAAGGTTCGATAATCCGAAAACGAAATAAGGTTCGATGTTCCGAAGGTTCTTAAGTCCGAAAACGAAATAAGGTTCGTTGTTCCGAAGGTTCGTTAGTCCGAAAACGAAATAAGGTTCGTTAATCATTACGTTTTCGGACTAACGAACCTTCGGAATTACGAACCTCATTTCGTTTTCGGATTAACGAACCTTCGGAATTACGAACCTCACTTTATTTTCGTACTAACGATCCTTCGAAATTACGAACCTCATTTCGTTTTCGGACTTATGAGCCTTCTGAATTACGAACCTTCGGAAATACGAACCTTCGGAATAACGAACATTCGGAATATCCGAACCTTTGGAATAACGAAGTTTCGGAATTACAAATGTATGCGTCCTTTATAACTATCAAAAATACATCTTGCCGCTGAGATGAGGCATTGTTATACCTTGATCCGTCTGATTTTGTTGACACTACTAGAGAATATTGACCCGTTTCTCCAAGTATCATGTAGTGGTATCAGAGACACGTCAAACCGAAAAGTCACTCAACTAGCAAGAGAAGATAAATAATCCAAACAATAATATGAAATGAAGTTATAAGTATATTTGAAATACAAATCAGTTTGATTCTGAACTTTATACTTCTTCACAATATTTACAAGTATTAAACAACTCGCAAGTATAAAGGCATTGAACTGCATGCTACTAGTCATGCCCCATGAAAACATCAATGTACATTTTGTGCTTTAAACAATTGTCTTGATTGTGCATTTCATGATTCAAACTATTCTACATAATTTATTTTAAAAGCGATGTACATATCGATATTTGTTATCATCATACGATTGATGGCATGGTGCAGGTCGGAGAACAATGACTTATTGGTTGTTCTTTGTCATAAATGACAATACAGTTCCTATGTTCTTAAATTTGCCGTGTATCTTGGAGCAAAAATGCCTTATTGATATGTTATGGAACGCGTAAACTTCACCAGAAGGGATTTTACTAATCATTTCATCCATTATAGAAATTCGATATCATTTGGTTTCATTAATCAGTTGTATAGGCCTACATTCAAGCAACTGAATAGTAGCTAATTGACTTACGGTGATAATCATACACTGTTAAAAAAATAATTTAAACAAAGCTGTTTACTATGTGAATCGCACAGTAGTTGTTTAAACCGTTTAAACAGGTGTTTAAAATCTTAAACAATCATGCTAAAATTATTGATGATTAAATATTTGAACTCAAACTTTGTTTGAATTATTTTTGACAGTGTAATGTTATGCAGATTAGAGCTGCAAATTAATTGCAGTTAATTTTGATTCAAATGTCCTTGGTATACAAATGAATGTTTAATATTCATAAAGAGTTGATTTTAGATATACTCGGATAAAGATCCTTTGATCATACATATAGGATTTCGCATGGAATGCTTTAATTCTGCATATGTGACTGGACAACTACAACAACAAAATCTGCGAGCTCATGAAGCGAGCGAGTAAAGATTTTTGACCCTTTTAATAAAAAAAAATCTATCATCTCTATGAATATTATTTTGTTATCAGAATTATCATTAATATTGTTATTCAATCCATTAACATTATTATTATTCCCATTTTCATTATCATCATCATCTTTTTCATTACTAATAATATCATCATCAATATCCCTTATCAGTCTTATTACTATACTACCATCATCTTTTTCATAATTGTATCTTTTATAGAACTATGATAAGAAATCACCATGGAATTATATACTTTAAAATCTCACCAGGGGGAAGATGGAAGAAAAGTAAACAGGAAAATTGCAAAACGGATTGGTAGACACGATGCTGCATGATAAAAATATACAACAAAAAAAGTATACAAGTAGCGATAAAAATAAACATTTGAAGTAAGAGAAAATAGAGGACAATGGCAATGAGTGGAGGGTGAGAGAGAGAGAGAATGTGAGAGAGGGAGAGAAAGACAGAGAGGGGGAGACGGAGAGATAAGAGGGGCGGGGAGATTTGTTTGAAAGATCTGTTGATAGTACTCGTTTACCTCCTTGTATCATTCGATCGAAGTTCATAAATCGAATGAACTTTCCCCTTCTGTGTGATCGTTCTCAAATTATTATCATGCGAAATGCGGGTGTGACATCTTTTCATAATAACATCGTCTATCAGCATAGGGTCTTATAGCTCGGATACATGTGAAAGGAATATTCATAGGGTAATGCGAAGTGTGTCAGTATGCATCTTGGACGGATGTGAGCAGCTCCTGGAAGATTTTCTAAACAGAAATAATCTGGCTTTGAAACATCGGCACTAATCACTGTCATTAGTCTTTCGATCTCAAATTCAAAATATCTAATGATTCGTAGCTGCGTTTATATCTCTTCGTAGATATTTCTAATCACTAGACTCTTTTTTTTTCTTCATAGCTTTCCGAATCACCAAAAGTTGTTATTTTCCTATCCAGCTTAAACTAAAGTTTTAAAGCAAGGCTGTTTGAGAAAGCAGTGCTACCGCAACAACAATTTGGAAGGGCTAAAACATTTGTGACGATGTCGCGCGTGGAACCACTTTCGTTCAACGTTTAAGGTGTAGAACCCAAAGACGGGGTATAGCAGAAAAAAAACTTCAGAAACCAACCATTTCAGCCGTTGCCTTTAGGTCATTAGTTTTGGTATTTTGGTGTGTTTCGCTCGAAATATCTGAAGAAAAATTATCATCATTGGATCATCCTGTAATCGACGTTCGTAAAGATGGGCAACACCGTTACAAACGGTAACCTCGAGACCTGGGACGTCGTCATCATTGTGCTCAACTTCGTCGGCGTCTTCGCTTTCGGCATATGGGTAAGAATATTTCATGATACTCAGATAGACACACTGGTCCGAGATATCTATGTGGAAGTTACTATTGTAACATACATGGAGCAAGATAAAGTGTTACTCCAGGAATCTTGAAGTATATAGCTGTACCCCTGAACGTAGGTCCTCGCCCCCAATTTAAAAAATGCCCTCGCGGAACCTAAAATAGTGCACTTAAGGATATTTTTTAATGCTGTTTCAAAAAAATTAATTTTCGAACATGATGAATAACTTTATGACAATAGCATGGAAATTATGGTTGTCATTTGATTTATTGGGAATCAGGAATTACCCTTCCCTTTGAAATGAAAGTAAAAATATACAGGATTTTATTTTCAGAAGTAAAGTTATGAAGAAACTTTTAAAAAAGTTCTTCATCATTTCACCTGAGAAAAAATGTCCAGATGTTTAACAATTTGTGAAACAGTTTTGTGCACATCTTCATGAATATGCAACGAGCAAGCTTATGGTGTCACATCCCCACTATTTTGTTGTCATCCGAGAATGAAAAAAGTGGATTAACTACTGATTTATTTTATAAGATAATCATTGCTGCAACTTTTGATGCAATGGAGACATATCATACATACATGTCTAAAAATATGAAATAATAATGATCTCATGTCATTCATGTGATAACATATATAAGAAAAGGGAAAGTGGGGACATGACATCATCAGCCCATCTGTTGCATATTCATGAGAGCGTGCATATAACTGTTTTCAATAAACATTAAAATTCGATAACTTCATTGATTTCAGATTTTGATGAAATTTTCAGTGTTTAGTTCGGTAATTTTGTTTTACTTTCATTATCTAAAGATAAATGAATATCATCAGCCGAGGTATTCATTTGATATCAAATGAATTCACATACCTAATTGAAAATACCGAATTAAGAACAATAACAAATTAACATGGATTGGAGATACAAATGGAATTGGAATGATAAGTTACTATTAAATGTTAAGAAATTGGTGTTTGTTGATTACTGAGAAATATAATTCCAATAATCTTTATTCTCCCATCACCCCCCCCCCCCGTCTCTCTTTCTCTCTCCTCGTTTTCTTCATTATTAACCTGTATATTGTATCTAATGTAGATACTCTACATGTTTTTTCGTGGTTTTAACACAATTCATTTTCGTCGACAATGGGATAAGAATACATAAATACAAAATAAACCAAATAGATAAACCATAAACTTATATTATACCCTAGAAAAATACAACAGTGAATCAAAATGACGGGACCGAATTTCAATATTTAGAGATACAACAACTATTTCTCATGGTCCTGCGTATGTTTACAGTACACGCCCCTCGTGCACTCCAGTTAAAGACCGCCATATAATATTGAACAGAGGAAAGTTCAGTTTGTACCCCTTCAAACCCAAGTGCCGCCCATGATCAGAAAATAAAAGCAATATCTTACATTGATCAACAGTCAAGCTTGTTGATATTCGTTCAGTTTGACTGGCCTCTCGTTCCTTCTATTTATATCCCAAGACCAAACATAGTCAATTTCAACTTCAGACAACATTTTGCATAACGTTTATCACGAATTCTAAAATACAAAAGTCTGACATAACACAACTTTATCTTTCTTATCTTTGATTTTTTTTTTACAAAGAAAACAAAGTGCACGTAATAAAGCGAATTCGTTGTATACCATATACAGCTGATAATAACATGTTTGCAATGTGTTCATTCTTTATCAAACAAACAATGATGATAATTCAATTGTGTCTAAGTAGAAAGAAATGGTCCCGGTCAAAGTTTATTGGTATAATAAAAACTTTGATCGGCAGTAAACGGTTCTAATTTTGTCGTGTTATATAGGTTTAATTTGAGGCAATTTTGTTTTATTTCGTAAATGTTTTGCAATGTTCTAATTGAGCATAGAGTAATATACAGAACCAGAGAAATGTTTAAGCATTGTTTAAATATAATGACACCCTTAGAATACTCAAATTAAACGTCGTTAAAATAAAATATACAAGTACATGTGCAAACAACATGCATGCTGGAAAGTCATTAGTTTCGTATGCAAGTAGATTTATCACTTTGCTTAATGTTCAAACAACCTATCTCTTTGTCACATTTTTGCAGAGTCATCAGTCAAATCATGGTATTCACTAATCGTATGATCTAAACAAATTTTGTTTCATTGTATAATAATAACAGCATTATGCTATTTGAACATTACATCATCATAACCACATTGATAAATGTATTGGACCTCCCCTCTCTGGCAAACTTATGCCGAAAGACTGATTTCAAATGAGAGGGTATTTTATCTTATACCCCCTCCTAAGAACACCAGAACTTTGCGCAAATCAAACACAAGAGAACAGTTAAATGTAGAACTAATAGATTTCGGATTTTTTTATTTCTTGATTTTTGATTTTTGAAAGGAAATCTGTCTTGCGCATATATACATGTGCGGATATAAATCCATAACTGTTTGACACTTTTATTTCAATGTACTTACTTATTGATGAACTCGTATGATCTCTGTGTTGTACTTCTCTCTTCCTGTTGTTTGTCTTTCTCTATCCATATTTCTCCCTCTCTTTCTTTATCCATCTCTCTTCCTCTCTTTCTTTGAATCATAAATACTACTACTTTTTTCACTTATGACACGTGTTCTTAATGTCCAAGAAGTATATACTGGTAAATGATAATCTGGACCACTATATATAGTGGTCCAGATTATCATTTATTTTACTTTCAAATTCTTATAACTTTGTTTATTCTAACGTAAAGTTTTGCAGGCTTACAACTTCATTTTTTACCTCTTTCATAATGTTTGTACCTTCTTTTCTTCTGACCTTCTGCTCCACTCCTTCCCTTCACTCCCCCTTTCTTTCTCTCTATCTCCCTTTCCATCCCCATCTCTCTCTTACCTTTCTAGAATTCCACAACACAAGTAGTTTCAATACCATACTTTATCCGTATAATTTCTTTTGTAATTATCTGTGTTATTGTTTGAATATTTTTTGTGTCTTTATTACCTTGGGAATACATCGCAATTCGGCCTTAGCCGCGATGATGTCTTGATTTTTTATTAATAAGCCATCTATCTATCTATCTTTCTATCTATCTATCTACGTGTATATTAATGAATATACATAAATAGAGATTAGTAAGCATTTACAGTAGATGAACTAATTCTCTAACCCACATACATGATATAATAGCGATAATCTGGTTAAGATGCGCTTAAAACATGATGATTATAATATAATATTCCTACTACTATACTACTACTACTAATAATAATAATAATTATTATCATTGTCATTATTATAATTGTTATTATTATTATCATCATTATAATTATAATTTTTATTATTTTTATTATTATTATTATTATTATCATTATTATTTATCCAACATTGTGCTGCACTCGACCCAGGTGAGGTGAATGGGTACCCGGTAGGATTTATTCCTTGAATGCTTTAGCGCTTTTATAATATGGGGGCTTAAGCTACAGCCGGGGTAATAATGATACCAAGTATCAAAGCACAGTTGAGTATATGCACATAGTAACTGCGCTATATAAATGGACATAGTTATTATTATTATTATTATTACTATTATTATTATTATCATTATCATTGTAATAGTAGCAACATTTATACAGCGCTTATTACATTGTGTCTCTATACACTCTTAAAATAGTTGGGCAAAAAAAAAGTTACAATTTTAATCAGCCGGCACTGCCCGCAACATACTGTCCACACAACTATTGGTTGAAATCTGTCCAAATTGGGTAATAAAAACTAAGAATTGGGTATCAAAAACTAAGTATTGGGTAATGAATTTGCTCAATTGGATGGTAATTTCCCAGAATATGATATATTTGTTTACCCTTCCAACAAGAGTTCCAAGACTCAATTGCAAGGTATACTATATGGGCTTTCATATATACCGGGTACCCATTTAGCACCTGGGTGGAGAATGGCAAAGTGTGGATTGACGCCTTGCCAAAGGACGTCAGACGGAATTTAAACACACACTTAAAATGTTAGGCAGCATACTGTCCACTGTATTGGGTAACGTAGGTTAGTAAGATATATATATATATATATATATTCTGGGCAATTATTATCCAATCGAGCAAATGTATTACCAAAGTATTAATTTTTATTAAACAATTTGGACATATTGTAACCAACTGTTGTGTGGACAGTATGTTGCCAAGGGTTGGTAAAAAGTTGGGCATTTTAAGCCCAATTATTTTAAGAGGGCACAACTCTCTGATTTCAAGGCGATAGTCCGAACCGCTAAGCATATACATTGCATGTATCTAAGCGCTTTATTATTTATCATTACCCTGGTCCTCGAATTCAATCAGTTATTCCCACAATGTATTCGCAACGTATGCACATCTTCTACTTCCTGGAGAGTATTATGTATATCTATATGTATCTTTTGTTTATCCTATTATATTTCAGGCATCATGTGGAAGCGGTAAAGAGAGCACCAGTGGGTATTTCTTAGCAGGTCGACAAATGCCTTGGTATCTGGTAAATATGCTCTATAAATTATGTTTACAAAACCCTTTCAGGTGGGAGTATAAAAGCTTCATTTTTAATGTCGTATTGGTGATGGATTGTTCATGTAAAGGTGACATTAAACAAACGCATTCCATTCGTCAAAAGTTTCTCAAAAGAAAACATTTTCATAACCGCCAATATTTTAATAAAAAATTAACTTGCAATTGGGCCGAATTCTTCTACATAGTAAATCTAATGAAATGCCCGTCAGATGACAATGGACAGCACAATACATGGTGTCCCAGAAAAAAGAAGAACAGTGGATATCAATTCTTTACCAACAAATATTTGATTTTCTTGAAATGATACTTCACTTCTTTAATGATCAAGTCATCATTCTGAGTCAGAAGATGCTTTAACCAAACATTTTCAAGAAAAAGTCTTTAAAATCCACCGCTCTGGGTTTTTTAAGACCTTGTATAATTTATCCTCTTATTTCTTGTAATTTTGTCATTTTCAACCATAGGTGGGTTTATCACTGTGGATGACTAACATTGGTAGTCGATCTTTTATCGGCATAGCAGGTTCCGCTTCCGTAGGAGGATATGGAGTAGCGATTTATGAATTTCAGGTAAATTTGCAGTACGTTTGAGCTTTATTTTAACTATCATCTTTGTAGAATACCAATAATAGTGTTTATGATATTCCACAAACTTCGATATTTCATTTTTGGACAGATCAAAATAGTTCTTCTTTTCAAATTTCCTAAACAAACGCAGTATTAAGAGCTTTGATCAATGGATGGATATTCAGCGAACGTAAGGCATGTTATAGGTGGGCTATGTGAAAAATGATGGTATTTTTACATTTCATTATTCATTCCTAAAAGTGCGTTCCACTATGTAATATGATACATAAAATTTCGTGGCACTGTATGCTACATTAGGCATACCTATACGCAATGGGTATAAAGCACAGCTAGTGGCATTTTCCTCGCATGATTGATGAAACACATGAGCTCACTAAAAACAATAAAAAAATCATTCATTTTGAAACTTATATTTGTTTTAAGATGTTAATTTCTCTTGTACATATACATTGCCAGGAAATAGACATCCTCACTACGAATTCTTTTTAATTCCCTTTTTTTCTTATGCAGGCGTTGAACTGTTTACTTCTGCTAGGATTTATCTTCATTCCTATATATTTCGCATCTGAGGTATATAAAAACCATTCAATGATCACATTAATATTAATTTTCATTATATGAATATATAATATATATAAATATATACCTGGTATATATTTCAAAACTGCCTGGTCCAGGCAGTTGTGACTTTCATTGACAGAAACGATTGAATCTTAATAGCCAGGTAGGTTTAAAATAAATTCTTCAATGAACCACCTACGACAGCACTGCGGGAACTGGACCCCTCCCCTATGGGCGGAATTCCTAGGGGCACAGGGGGACGCCCCCCCCCCCGCCCCTACCTAAAATAGTAGGGGGACACAATATCAGATGCCCCATACTATTTTTGGTTTCTTATGATGGAAAGAAATGCATCATTCAAAATCGAAATGCCATCACTTTTTTGGTGATAACTTTTTTTTTGCCTGTCAATTTTAATCTGGTCATGAGCCCCTTACCTTTGGGGAGAGATTTCCGCCCTTGCCCACCCTGCCCCCTCCAGAAAAGTCACACGGCGAAGAAAAACAAGGGAAAAAATATGAAAGCAAATAACTAAATTCATCAAACAGTTTGATTTTTTCATTAAAAAATATTACAGATTTTCCGCGACACCTTAGATCTGTTGCTCCGTACGCCATGTTGAATCCCCTCAAAACAATTTTCTTTCCCTCATGATCACAATATCAATACTCAACATCAACATGCAGTTTGATAACAGTCATGAGCCAAGTAAAAAAAAGACCCCAAAATACAGGATTTTTTATCATAAGAATACAAATAGTTTTACTTTAACTGACATTTATTAAAACTAAGATTGTTACAATTTGTTCAAAGTAAATCGTGATTACATCCTTCTGCTAAGAAGTCTATTCAACAATGGTTTAAATTTTATTCTGTCCACGAAAGGTTTCGACCGTACCCGAATATCTCAAGCATCGATTTGGCGGTGATCGTCTTCAGATGGCCATCGCCATCATCAACCTCATCACAGCGGTCGTCATCATGTTAGCGGTATGATGTCCTTCCTCAAGCCCCCACTTTTTCCAAAATCGTGTATAAAAACGTTGAACAAAATTAACACAGTACCGCGGCCCTTATTTAAACATGAACAAGTTTAATTGATAAAAAGTGAATTAAATGACCAGATTATTAATCAACATGATCAACTCTTGAATCAATGGGAATTGGCATGGTAACGCTGATCAACAGCCAAGCAATTTAGTTTTCTTGTCAGTTTGCATTGATGCAAGTAACGATCAATTCAGCGTTTTTTATCATCAATTTTATGTGGATTCTTTATGGCCTCTTTATTAATGATGGTGGAAATAATATATATAATCTTTTCAAATAAATCATAATATGAAATAGAATAAAGTGGAATGAAAAATCATATATTTTTCTCAAGGGATAATTTCCCTTCTTGCTTTACAACAAAGCTATTCCAAAAAGGTAAAAAAAATAAATGTTGCTATGAGAGAAATGCATCTAAGAAACTTCAGGAAATTAGTTGATCTAGCCGAACGATGCTTGTAAACCCGTTTCCTATATTATAATTGGCTATATACATAATTATATATAACACATTTTGTCTCTATAAACTTGATTTCTTGGATATTTTTAATACTTTTTCTCCTTTTATTCATAAATGATTTTTTTTCAAATCGACATTCACAGAGTGAGATGTACGCTTCTTCCCTGGTGATCCAGCAATCCCTCGGATGGGATCTATATACATCAATCATTGTTCTTCTTCTAATGACGGCCGTATATACCGTAGCAGGAGGACTCAAAGCTGTCATATACACCGATGCCATCCAGGCTGTCATCATGATGGTCGGCGCATTTGCTCTCATGGGAATCGGTACTTTTCATATTGTTTTTGTAATTTGGTCCTAAATCGCATCGTCATTTGTTCATTAGAAGGAACGTCATGTTCAATTAGTGATATTTTTTGTTTTTGATAATTATTTGAAGGAAGTTTTTGTGCTATTGTTCTTTTTTATTCATTATGAAACTTTTTAACCCATATTTTCATTCCCGGTGAAAACGGCTTTACAGTACAAAAAACTTTTAAAAATTTATCTTCAATCATACTTCTACAGCCTGTCAGTGAGTTTCATTTATACTTCTACAGCCTGTTGCATAAAACTTTTTACCTGAGAAAACTCCGCAAAAACTGAAAACTAAGGTTAGTCTGATTTCTGCCATTGACTTTAACACAGGGCAAAAACTCAGGTAAAAAAATACTTCAGTTTTCTCAGGTAAAAAGTGTTATGCAACAGGCCCCTGACGTAAGACAGATATTCATTATAATACAACAATTACAGGGCGTTTCATTGAAATTGTTGTCTGTCCAGAATCCTTGTTGGTGTTTCATAAAGCTGTTCGTAAATTAAGAGCGACCTTAAGGACGACTTTCTAGTGGCAAATGGTATATTCATTGGCGATGGTTTCACCAGTCGTTCTTAAAGTCGCTCTTAACTTACGAACATCTTTATGAAACGGCCCAAAAGACAAAACTGCGGTTTTGATTCCCCATTTTTCGACAAAGACCTCCCAGCAGCTGTTAATTGTCATTTGACTGGATATTAAGTATACTCACTATGCATCGTGGTTGACAAACCTCATGCACTAATACACGAGTACACGAATACAAAAGATCTTCTTGGTTGTTCATTGTGATGAAGGGCATTCGACAATATATTTTCTATGTTCTTGAAAGCGTTCTACGTAGCGGGGCAAAAACTCCATAATGTCTCATGATTCTACTTTACCCGTTTTCTTCCCATCATTATCCAAGCCTTCTCGGAAGTCGATTGGTCAATGGAGACGCTCCGGTTGAATTACATGTCAGCCATACCCAACACCACCCAGTTGTGGGGGAACACATCGTGTGGTATCCCGCAAGAGGGGACGTGGCACATCTTCCATCCCGCCGATGACCCCGGTCTCCCTTGGACAGGTTCGGTCTTCGGGGCCTTGGTCCTTGGATGTTACTTCTGGTGTACTAATCAGGTACGTAGACGGAATTGTTACTTTATTTTCTTCTTTCTTTTTCTTCGTTGATTAAAAATCATAAAAAATATGACGGATTATGGATTGTGAAATAATGACCTTTTGTACAATTCATCTGACATACATGCAAAATACATATGATATATGAAGCGAAAGAAACCACCAACGTTTGTATATTGCAGTCAGGAGGCCTTTGAGCTCAATAAGTCTCAGTCAAGACGCAGATGTACATTATGTCCCCCCCCCCCACACACACACACACACCCTCACCCAGGCATTTAAGGACACGCACACACTCATATTAATAGATCCCCATTAGGGAGCATGATTTGAGCTTGAATATCACGTTATAATCCAGAATGTATCATTTTTTAAGGATTATATTATGTTGCTGAATAAAAGTTTGATCCCCAAGAATGATGATCGATTGGGAAATTACAGTTCATTACGTGATATATGCCACCCTGTATAAAATTCATGAATAAATATATAAACGTTATTTTGACCAACACTAAGCTATAGATTCTTAGAATGAGGAATGCACTTTTAACATCATATCTAAAACATTTTATTCAGTCTCCCCTTTCTATTAAGTATGGATTACTCTACAAAATGATGTAGTATCATTGCTACTTCAGCCCTTGTTTTTGTCTCATTCGTTCTTTGTTGTGTTAAGGTGATTGTACAACGGACACTGGCAGCAAGAAACGTGACACATAGCAAGGGAGCATGCATCATGACTGGTTACTTCAAGATCTTACCAATGTTCCTTATGATCATCCCCGGTATGATCAGCCGAAGCTTGTGGCCAGGTAAGTATCTTTCAAGATCTTACCAATGTTCCTTATGATCATCCCCGGTTTGATCAGCAGAAGCTTGTGGCCAGGTAAGTATCTTTCAAGATCTTACGAATGTTCCTTATGATCATCCCGGTTTGATTAGCCGAGCTTGTAGCCTGATTGGTATCTTTCAAGATCTTGCCAATGTTTCTCATGACCATCACCGGTATGTTTAGTCAAAGCTTGTCGCCAGCTAAGTATCTTTCACGATCTTAGTAATGATCATCCTCGGTATGATCAGCCGGAGCTTGTAGCCTGGTAAGTATCTTTTAAGATCTTACAAAACTACATGACTTTTAATTTGGTTCCTTAGAAAAAATTTACCTATATCATTTGGGGGCATACTTGAACCACGTATGTACCAACGTTACTCTATGTAAAGTTTACTGACAATTGAAAATTGTCTTTATACTGACTGCCGAACCTCCTTACATTTAGTAAATTTAATTTAAAGAATTCTTCCTGATTAGAAGTCTTTTGTAGGAAATAAATCTTCCTGATCTTTCCATTTTTATTTCAGATCTTGTAGCCTGTGTTGATCCCGATACCTGCGAGGATGTTTGCGGGAATCCCGCTGGGTGCTCCGACATTGCCTACCCGAGACTTGTCGTTCAGCTAATGCCAACAGGTTTGGAGATGAGTAGTCCTAAGACATTATAAACTGACTAACAACCAATCAGCAATTCAAGATCTCAAGTTCTCACACTATAAGATTCTTTAAAGAATGGACACTAGTTCTGAGGCCGGTGAAAAGCACAATACAGCAGCTATTGCAGCTTTTCTTAAGCGAAAGACTCAATTGAGAACCGGTGAAAATGCTTAAAACTTGTAAAATTGTGTTTATAAGCTTTCGATTGATATATGATCTGCCAATCTCACATTTGGGTCCGGTCGTGAACTTCGTCCTCCTTAGGTGTTAGGTCCTACAGCATATCAAAATGAAGATACGAGAAATGTATAGGTTTGATGTAAAAATCAAGGATTATTTTCCGTGTTCAAATGATTTCTTAATCTTGTCATTGACCTTTATGATAATTATGTTCATGATCTACCGGTCATTCAGCTTATGTTATCAAGATTTGAAAAGAGGATTTCGTTATGCATGTTAAAGCCGGACATTTTCCAAAATGGGCAGAAAGCAAATCAACATCAACAACTCTGAATACAATTATTATCAGAATCTCCTAATAGTACAGGACAATATACAGTCCAGCACTTTGCATATCTGACCACTTTTGTGTAGTTTTTAAAATGCCATAACTTTTTTTGCCATACTCACACCGGTCAACTTGACTCCAGAACAACGAAAGGCACTACCTTATTGCCAATGGCTCGGTTTGGAGTCGGTTTCGCACGACGGGTTTAAGAACATAGAAAATGTATTGAACAATGCCATCCATGACGAAAAACAACCAATAAGTCTTTGTCGAAATTTGAGAATCAAACAAACAGTTCCGTCCCGGAATCTGGACAAAATACATAATTGCAATATTTTCGTCAGCTCTGATACTCAGGACGAAACTGCTGTTCGTGTTCACCAATAATTATTGACAAAGACCTCCCAGCTGTACTTGGTCAATTGACAGGCATTTTCAATACATTTACTGTGTTCTTTCACAGCAAAAACTGTGGTGTTAACCGGTGTACATAGAGGACCACACCAGTTGTTTTACACCGGTGTTAAATTGGTGGTGTTAGTTTTACACCCGTCATGCCCGTAGGTGTTATTAAAACACCTATGGTTGTTATATTTACACTCTTTGGTGTTATGTTCAATCTCTAGGGTGTAGTTTAAACACCTCACGGTGTGGTCCTCTATTAACACCAACTGGTGTCAGTTTTAACACCACAGTTTTTACAGTGTGAATCCGTCGTGCATCGCGCACCGAAAACTCCCTATTTTTCTACGTTGTGATGGAAATATTTAGTGTTTGTCCGATTTTTCTCTTTTGGTTCAAATCAATATGTAGTTGAGGGTAAATCGTTTTGATACTTCGTCTGAAAATTGGGCCAGTATATCTATCTGTATTTTCTAACGAATAGGTCTGCGAGGTTTGATGCTCGCCACCATGCTTGCCGCCATGATAAGTTCGTTGACCTCCATCTTCAATGCAGCCAGTTCCATGTTCGTACTTGATATCTGGTATAAGATCAGGCCGAGGTCGACCGAACTCGAGCTTGTAATTGTTGGAAAGTAAGTATCAAGTAAACTCCCGGAAAGAAGTACAAAATTGATAGATTTCTGACCATGGTCATTGACGACTCCATTATCATCATCAGCTCACTCATCGCATATTCATGACATGTAAAACAGTATTTACCGGAAGTGATTCATACTCTTTTTTCAATTTGTGCTTTTTTAAATTTCTTTTAATCACTTGAAAATTTAAAATTATCATTTTCAGGACTCCGGCTTTGAATCAAAGTGATTACCCTAACTGCACAAATTGACAAGCACTATCCGAACAACGGAAAAATAACATAATATGCACACGATGGACCACGCCCTCCTAAGGACAGGGTCATTTCAACTGTATGCCTATTCATTTCTTTCCTGTGAGTGGCAATTTTGGTGCTGAAAAATTCTAGAAGCTTATGTGTTTGATTCTTATATGCCTGTGTGATATCTTCGTGCAGACTATCTACAGTGATCATGGTAGTTGTTGGAGTGCTATGGATCCCGATCCTTCAGGCCTATGGCTCTGGAGAACTCTTCACCTACATGCAAGCCATCAACTCATACCTCACACCGGCCGTCTTCTCAGTCTTTACTGCTGCCATCTTGCTTCAACGTGTTAATGAGACGGTAAGAATATAATGATCCCTGCTAGAAAGATCACACTGCCATACAGGGTGCTTACAGTGTATTCAAAGTGTTTTCAGTCATATAGGGTGTTCACGGTGTGTTCAAAGTGTGTTCAGTCACCTAGGGTGTTCACGGTGTATTCGAAGTGTTCAGTCACATAGGGTGTTCACGGTGTGTTCAAAGTGTGTTCAGTCACCTAGGGTGTTCACGGTGTATTCGAAGTGTTCAGTCACATAGGGTGTTTACAGTGTATTCAAAGTGTGTTCAGTCACATAGGGTGTTCACGGTGTATTCGAAGTGTTCAGTCACATAGGGTGTTCACGGTGTGTTCAAAGTGTGTTCAGTCACCTAGGGTGTTCACGGTGTATTCGAAGTGTTCAGTCACATAGGGTGTTCACGGTGTGTTCGAAGTGATTTCAGTCATAATAGGTGTTCAAGTGTGTTCAGTCACATAGGGTGCTCACGGTGTGTTCAAAGTGTGTTCAGTCACATAGGGTGTTCACGGTGTGTTCGAAGTGTGTTCAGTCATAATAGGTGTTCAAGTGTGTTTAATCACATAGGGTGTTCAAAGTGTTGTCAGTCACATAGGGTGTTCATGGCGTGTTAAAAAAATTGTTGCAGTCACATAGGCTGTTCACAGTGTGTTAAAAGTGTGCTCAGCAAAGTGCTTTCAATCACATAAGGTGCTCTTAGTGTGTACATAGTGTGTTCAAGGTGCGTTTTCATATTGTGTTCAAATTGTGCTTAGTCATTTACTAGTAGGGTGTTAATAGAGTGTGTTCACATGATATAGTAGGCTATGTGGAGATATTCATAGTGTCAAAATGCTAAACACTAACATTGTCATGATGATAATCTTACAGTTTGTGTACATAACATTGCGAGTGTCCACAGTGTGTTCAAAGAGCGTTCAGTCACATAAGGTGTTCACAGTGTGTGTTCATAGGATGTTCTCAGCGTGTTAACAGTGTGTTCAAAGCGAGTTCATTCACATATGGTGTTCACAGTGTGATCAAAGTGTGTTCGGTCACCGTTTAGGGTCTTAACAGTGCTCACAGAAATTCCCGATGGCCGGAATCACACAGGGGTTACCGATGAAGATAGGAAGAAACTGAAATTTCCTTTTTCATGATATAATCCTCCTTCAGGGAGCTTTCTGGGGATTGGTGTGCGGTTTTCTGATCGGTCTGACCAGGGCCATCCTTGATTTCGTCTTCGGCGTCCCCTCATGCGGTCAGGTGGACGATCGACCAGCAATGCTCAAGAATTTCCACTTCCTACACTTCGCAGCCTTCGTCTACGGTCTCACTCTCATCCTCATTGTTCTTTTCAGTTATCTCAAGGACCCTCTTCCCCCTTATAAGGTAAGTGATAATGGAACCTGGGGAACATACCGATGAAATGTGTTTTGATGTCTTCTTTTATTTCATCATTTATGTTTGATGATAAAGCTGATGATGGCATTTATGGTATTGAGGGCTTAACCCTAATTAAGCTGATAGAACATTCCTAAATATATTATGTGTTCTTACAAGGCATTCTAATATCGAGAAAAGTGTAGGTAGATACATTCCTTCTTTTAAGGGCAGAAATCTTAATCTTTGTTCTAGGCCTACAGGGTATCGAAAATCCCGTGAAGATGATCGAAGTATTTACGTATTTTGTCCGTACATTGGATTTTATAATGTATATCTGTAAGATTTGTTGCAGGCAGAGAGACCCCAGATTGTTTGTTCAGTATGTTTGTAGAGCGTCCGTCTCATAACTGGGAGGTCGGGAGTTCAAGCCCCAAGCCGCGTCAGACCAAATTTAAAGACGTTAAAAGCTGGGAGTTGCTGCTACCCTGTTGCTACCTCGATCTGGCGCTGCACAGTGGCTACCGCCCCACGACCAATTGGGCAAATATAATTTTCTGAGTATTTCTATCTCAGATTTGATTTCGATATCGTCAGAAGAGGAAGAAAAAAGACTCCATAACCAAGCCATTCGGAAAGAGAAACAAAGGCAAGCAGCTCTAGGTATACACAAAAGAAGTACAGGATACTACCTTAAAATTTTTACAATATGGATTTTTTCATTTTGTTCCCAGTTGGTACGTTTGACGTGGTGGACGCGACACTCCGATATACCAAGGGAACCAATATCTTCAGAAGAGGAAGAAAAACGACTCCATAACGAAGCCATTCGGAAAGAGAAACAGAAGCAAGCAGCTCTAGGTATACACAAAAGAAGTACAGGATATTACCTTAACATTTTTATTATCAATAGAATGAAGCGAATCTTTAACTCTTCCTGTCACATTCTGATTGTTCTGTTGATGATGTTGTCATAGTAACCGGTATTGTATGTATGTATTTTTTTTTTTGCTTTACACCCATATGAATCTTTCTGTCATGCGTTCTTCGTTGATTTTTGTCTCACCTGCGAAGCAGAGTGAGACTATAGGCGCCGCTTTTCCGACGGCGGCGGCGGCGGCGTCAACATCAAATCTTAACCTGAGGTTAAGTTTTTGAAATGTCATATTCTTAGAAAGTATATGGACCTAGTTAATAAAACTTGGCCATAAGGTTAATCAAGTATTACTGAACATTCTATTAGAGTTTCATGTCACATGACCAAGGTCAAAGGTCATTTAGGGTCAATGAACTTAGACCATGTTGGAGGAATCAACATCGAAATCTTAACCTGAGGTTAAGTTTTTGAAATGTCATCATAACTTAGAAAATATATGGACCTAGTTCATGAAACTTGGACATAAGGTTAATCAAGTATCACTGAACATCCTGCATGAGTTTCACGTCACATGACCAAGGTCAAAGGTCATTTAGGGTCAATGAACTTTGGCCGAATTGGGGATATCTGTTGAATTCCCATCATAACTTTGAAAGTTTATGGATCTGATTTATGAAACTTGGACATGATAGTAATCAAGCATCACTGAACATTTTGTGCAAGTTTCAGGTCTCATGATTAAGGTCAAAGGTCATTTAGAGTCAATGAACTTTGGCCGAATCGGGGGTATCTGTTGAATTACCATCATAACTTTGAAAGTTTATTGGTCTAGTTCATTAAACTTGGACATTAGAGTAATCAAATATCACTGAACATCCTGTGCGCGTTTCAGGTCACATAATAATAATAATAGGTCCATTTATATAGCGCAGCTACTATGTGCATATACTCTACTGCGCTTTGATAATTGGTATCATATTATTACCCCGGCTGTAGCTGAGCCGCCATATTAATAGGCGCTAAAGCGTTCAAGGAAAAATCCTACCGGGTACCCATTCACCTCACCTGGGTCGAGTGCAGCACAATGTGGATAAATTTCTTGCTGAAGGAAATTACGCCATGGCTGGGATTCGAACCCACGACCCTCTGTTTCAAAGTCCGAAGACTAATCCACTGGGCCACAACGCTCCACATGACCAAGGTCAATGAACTTTGGCCGAATTGGGTGTATCTGTTGAATTACCATCATAACTTTGAAAGTTTATGGATCTGATTCATGAAACTTGTACATAAGAGTAATCAAGTATCACTGGAGATCCTGTGCAGGTTTCAGGTAACATGATCAAGGTCAAAGGTCATGTAAGGTCAATGAACTTTGGCCATGTTGGGGATTTTTGTTGAATAACCATCATATCTCTGTAAGTTTATTGGTCTAGTTCATAAAAAGTGGACATAAGAGTAACCATGTATCACTGAACATCTTGTGCGAATTAGAGTAGTATTCAAAGTCAGCACTGCTGCTATATTGAACCGCGTGATGTAGGTGGGACGGCCAGAGGCATTCCACTTGTTTAAATTATGGTTGCTATATTTTAAATGATTGAAAAATACTGAAAACAATTTTTCTTAAAAACAAAAAAAATCAACCTTATGATATGACTATACTAACATACAATTTGGCCAGCTCTCACTCACTCCCCTGAACTTTCTCTAGCATATTTATAACCGATGTCTACACGTATTTTTCGTGTATACAATGTTGTGCTTGGGTATATAATGTCTTGATTTTCGAGGGCATCGTTTGAGGAAAGAGGGGGTATTGGGGTCGATGATAATTTATGTTAAGTGAAGTGGCGAGTAACAAAAAGGAAAACGGTTCAGTCTTGGCATCACTGGAAGAAAAGGTATATTATACGAGGATTGCCATAAACCCTTCATGACAAAGAAGACTTTGTCGAAAAACGTGATGAATCAAAATAGTTTGGTCCTGGTCGTGGACTCTTGACAAATGACATATTTGCAATTTTTCGTCAACTCCGAATCTTAGGACGATCTGCTGTCCCGGTTCATCAGTTTTCGACAAAGACCTCTAATAGCTTTTCATTGTGATTCGACGGATATTTTCAATAGATTTACTACGTCGTAGAATCCGTCCCGTGTCATTGTCTAAAACTCGATGTTGACACTGTATCGAAGCAAACGATCATCCTTTTTTTTCAAATACGAAGAAACCCCACCCCACTCATAGTCAGACAGTCGTGGCGGTCGGAGAAAGCTAGAGACTGCTTATATAGTTTAACTTGTGGTGTTAACCGGTGTACATAGAGGACCACACCAGTTATTTTACACCGGTTTTAAATTGGTGGTGTTAGTTTTAAACCTATAGGTGTTATTACAACACCTTTTGTTGTTACATTTACACTCTTTGGTGTTATGTTTAATCACTAGGGTGTAATTTTAACACCTCAGGGTGTGGTCCTCTATTAACACCAACCAATTGGTGTCAGTTTTAACATCGCAGTTTTTACAGTGTGTTTGAAAACATTACAGCCTCTCCTATACAAATGCCTAAAAACTCTCATTATAATTATTCATTATCATATCAAGATGCTCAGACGAGGACAGGGCTGAAATGGAAATTGTGGTACTTGATATGTTGCATCACCACTTCTCCAGCCAACATCGACGACGACGAAGAACCGGTTATTGACCAAGACAGTGTGGACAAGGGCAAGGAGGCCGATGGTGTCCGCCACAAGACCTCTGCCTATGAGAACCCAAAATGGGCTTTCTTTGCCTTGGTGAATGGCGTAGTGCTGGCTGGTGCGTGCACCTTTATTTTGGCGTATTACGGTTGATCATAATCCAATACGGTTGATCATAATCCAATACGGTTGATCATAATCCAATACGGTTGATCATAATCCAATACGGTTGATCATAATCTAATATACCTTTTTTAAAGGAGGATGAAACACTAGAAAAAGAAAAAGAAAATTAAAAAAATCAATGAAATTTTTAGAAAAATTGATGTTTACTGAAACTTGCGTCGATCTTCTTTGAATTTCTTGTTTTCTTGCAAGCTGACTTAATCCAAGGGTTTCATTCTACATGTACATAGTACACAGACTTACTTGCAAATTTTTTCTAATATGCTAAAAGTGTATGTTTTGTTCTGCATTTTACTGTATAATAGTTTGTTAATAATTTCCGTGAATGGTAGAGGCTTTCAAAAACTTGGGGGTATTAGTCACATATTTTTACCGATCAAATAAATTTAAAGAATATATTATTTATGTAACAGGTCTGAAAATATATGTACAAAAGAGAGAGATTTTCTATGTGTAAGTAAAACTGATCTGTTGAGAAGGTCCCTGAATGCATTGAAGCATATTGTCCCCGGAAGCATTGTATTGAAGTCATCCCTTCAATCAGAAATACTTCTGAGGAGATCCCTTCAGGGAAGTTCTCCTTGACCTTGGGTCAGTGAGGGTGATCTTGGGATAGCTTTCTTGATAGCTTGCTTGACACATGACCAAATGAGAGGAAAAGAGACTGACCACCCTCTTGCTTTGGGGAGTTCAAGATTTGAGTTACATTTTGATGATCAAATTGAAGGTGGTTTGATTGGTCTTCACACTGTCAAAAAGCTGTATATGGGGTGAGTTTTTCATAATTATGTTAATGATTCTTTTAAACATTTATTTTGATGCATTTTTGTGAGATTTATAAATAGAAAGTACTTGATTGCATAAATTATTTGATATTGATTGCTGTGATATGTATATATGCTATGAATGTAGCAAGAAGAATTTATAAATGAATCCTCTCTGTTTTATGAATCGGATGGATAAGTATTTGGAATTATTTGGTGGCATTTATGTACTATTTGTTTGTATATTGAATATGTTTTGCACCTGTCAGGTTTTTTTTTTTAGATAATGTACTGTAAACAGAATGATTGTGTGTAAAGTACACATAAATAGAAAATGATTTATTTCATTAGTATAATTCAAGACTTTTATCAAAGATGCCTATTTACAGTGGTTGAACCTTGGATTCGTCGACAATGCTATGTATGTGACTTTCAATCTGCATGTAGATTTGTCCTTGAGAACTCAAGAGGGATGAGTTAATGTTATATGATCAAAGACAAATTATTACAAAATATATTGTATTGATATTAGTGTGATAATTGATCGTGTTTACTTTCTTGTTTATGTAATGTATAAAATCATACTGTATACATAATTTTTTTATATCGTTGGACAATGTATGTTGAAGGATTATTAGGAATATAAGATGACCCAAATTGCAGGTCATGAAAATGTCACTAATTATGTTAATGCTATATTTCAATTGAACATGGTAAAAACTAGGTGACTAATCTAATGTATCATGCCAGTTTATTTGAAGAATAATCATAACATTTAATAATTGGTTGACATTTTTATCATCTTAAGCACACTGAGGTTTGAATTCTTTAAGAATACAATGATTCATTATTGTGTGTGATGATGATGTAAAAAAAATGATATACATGTACTCATCATATTATTCTTTTTTTCTTTCAAGGGTTGATCTACCCTCAAAATAAATACCACATCACATGAACTTTTAAATGACTGTGTCATGTGTCATTTATACCTGCCGTTACATTTACATGAACCCCAACAGGAGTAGACTCATCGCTATCCAATTCTAATGATAATCGGTAGCTAGTTTTAGAATAAAAGTGACTGCATTTTGCGAGTGAGTGTTGCGAGGACAAAACTTCGAAAAGAATCAGTTACTTCGTTTTGATAATTAATTGTATTTGTGAACGTAAATTTAGAATGACGAAAACACCTTGTATACATGTATATAGTGCCATAGAAACATGGGCGTACGCAAAAAAAATAATAAATCGGGGGGGGGGCATCCGTAAAAAATTCGAAGAAACTCGAAAGCGAGAGAGCAAAGCAATCGTGTTGGGACGCTTTTGCATTTGCTAAAGTGAAATTGAAGGATTTTGTGCATTTCTAAGTTTTTATGGTGAATTTTAGGTTTTCCAAATTTCTGGGTCCAAATAATCTCCCCCCCCCCCCGCTGCATACAGCCATGCATATAAATTTCCTTATCCTGTTTTTTTTTAGTCACGATGTTTGAAAATGTATATCTCATTGCTCAGTGTGAAATGTTAAAAATTTGGAACAGAGTGATAAAATGGGTGAAAGAACTATCAAATATTTGGTTAAATAATAAAAATAATAATAATATGCGACATTTATACAGCGCTTAATACAAATGTTTCTAAGCGCTGCATAATTTTACCCCGGCTTGAGCGTGGCTTCCCTGATCGGGCGCTCGAGCATTCAAGGAATTCCTTCCTACCGGGTACCCATTTACTACACCTGGGTCGAGAGTGGCAAATGTATATAAATGCCTTGGCAAAGGACGCGAGTGCTGCGGTGGGATTTGAACCCCGTACCTTGTTTACAGTTTGTTCGAGAATTGTTTCTATTTGGAGCTAGGTCACTTAATTTCTGCTCTTAAAATTGGGGGAAAAATCGAAAAAAAAAAAACAATCGAAATCGAAAATGGTGAAAGGTAGCGAGCGGTGATTATTTTCTTCTCTCTCCGCTCCACGACCGCTCCAACAACGCACAGGTGGTGTGAACAGTAGGGGCGTTTCATGAAAGGACTTGTCGGACGTTTTATCCGACAAGTCCCGTTTTATCTGACAGTTACCATAGTAACAGTACCTCTCAGCCAATCAACATCAGAGAAATATGTCAGATCTGACAACTTGTCGGATGAAAATGCGGGTGAAAGTGTTGATGAAACACTCCCCAGGCCTTTAGTTTTCCTTTCTAATTGTCCCTTCGTTTTCCTACTAGACCTCCATCCCCTGTCTCTCTTCCTCTCACGACAATGGGTGATTTCAAGTTCGGTGTTGGCCTTGGTGTTGGTGTTAGTGTTGAAATTTTGATTGCTTCCCCTAGCTCCAAAACTTATTCAGAGTTTGTAAAACTGATCCAGATCACATTATTGACATCTCAACAACTAGTGAGTGACTTTTCATGACCATCTTCATTTTATGTTTGGTGTTATAATCGTGTAAAAATTGACCCAACACCAACACCAAAAGGTCAACACTGAACTTGAAATCACCCACTCATTTTCCATGGTCTGCAGGCACAGACATTGGATTTTCGCAACTCGCATAGTGCATAATGCGGTCTGAAGCTAGTCAGACTAGATTCACTATTTACTGTTGCTGACTCTACCTGAAAGAGCCTCTGGCGTCTAGTCTTTACACTAGACCTGTTATTGGTTAAAGTGTCAAATACGAGTCTGTGCTTGCAGACTTACAGACTACAAACTTGTCATAACAAATTCTTTCACATTCTCAAATCATTTTTTCACCATTATCGTCGTCATTGTCACCATCATCACCATCAACACTACCATCATCATCATCTCCATTATCATCAACCATCATCATCATCATCCTCATTGTCGTCATCATCTCATCATTAATGTCACCATCATCATCGATTTTCACTCTCTCTCTCTCTTTCAAGTATTTCAATCTTTCTTTGCCTCCCATTCTGCTCTTAAAATATGATTATATTTTTTGTATATATGTTTTGGTTGGTCATATTCTCAAGCATAATATGACAATCCGTATTCCGCAAGTGCTTTTACGTTCAATGATGTATATTTCTGATTTACTGTCAAACCCTCTTTACAATATTTGTGTTACCATATCATAATGATATGCAGAAGAAAAATAAATAAAATAACAATAAATAAATGAAATAATAAAATGGGTTAAGAAAAATATATTTTTATCCTGCCGTAATAACTACATTTTGAAGAGTTGCAACAAGTGTATGTGTACTACATCGTCATGTTAGAAATATTGTGATATTGAGTTTTCATCAAATATGACAGAGTATGAATAGTGGGCAATACCTTCTTGTAAATTACAAGGCACTGGGTTGGTTGTGTGTCTTTATAATGTATTACATAACAAGATTTGATTTATAAGATATCTGACATACCAACCATACGATAATAATACCATAACGCATACTGAAGTACTACCAGGTGAGTGTTTCACAAAACATTCCGTTACGAATGACTTTAAGAATGACTGGTAACCCTTTCTCATTGCAAACGACAAACCCTATACTTTCCTAGGTGTTGATGAACTTCCCAAGAAAGGATCACTAGTCGTTCGTAAAGTCACTCATAGCTCACAAACAGCTTTATGAAACTCCCACCAGGTAAACTTTTGAAAACAGAACAAATGCACAATATGCCATCATCTTTGATATCTTGTTCACATTTATTTCTTACAAAATAATTTCTGGACATTTTATGTGAGGATACAAGATTAAATATACTGTATTTGGCAAAGGGTAAATACAGGGGCAGTGCGGGGGGGGGGGGTTAAAGAGAGGGGCAAAATAAGTGCAGCTGCGTACTCTCTCTCTCTTTAGATAATAAAATATGTATTGGTATATTTTTATAGAATGTCTTTAGAAGTCAACAATAGGCGAATTTGAGGTTAAGCCTCCGATTTTGGGAAGTTTACTTATGATTTAAATATATTTTAGCCAATCTTTTAACATTAAATGAATTGTAGAAGGTTTAAAGGTTGACTTAATAAGGAGTAACAACTGATTTAAGATGGATTAAATATATGCAAAGCATACAAGTTTTTCCTCTCCTTTCTTTCAACAGTTTACTAAAAGTACTGATACATTGAAAAGGCATAAATTAAGAGTAAACACTCTATTTTTTTAAAGATTTTTAATGACACTTACTCAACATTAAAAAAATGTATGGCCTCTTTTTCCTGAAGGGCTCATAAGCATTCTCAAATATTGCCATCACATAAATGTACATATAGCACTGCCCTGGGCCCCAGGTTACTTGTTGATCAGATTCAAGGTGAACTTTGGTATAAAATCTCACATTGATATTGTTCAATAATTACTTCATTCCATTCAATGATTACAAATCAACCATATTCTTCATAAAATTTCACAAAAAAGGTCAATATTTCCTTCATGGAATTCATAAATACAGTTAAAGGTCAAGTCCACCGAAGAAAAAATTTTGATTTGAATCAATAGAGAAAAATCAGACAAGCACAATGCTGAAAATTTCATCAAAATCGGATGTATAATAAGAAAGTTATGACATTTCAAAGTTTCACTTATTTTTAACGAAATAGTTATATGAATGAGCCAGTTACATCCAAATGAGAGTTGATGATGTCACCCACTCACTATTTCTTTTGTTTTTTATTGTTTGAATTATACAACATTTCAATTTTTACGAATTTGACGATTAGGACCTATTTGCCTTAAGCACAAAATGTTAAAATAATGGAATTCCAAGTGTTCAGGAAAGAATGAAACTTCATTTCACATGACAATGACGAGAAAATCAAAATATTTCATATAATATACAAAAGAAATAGTGAGTGAGTGATGTCATCAGTTCCCTCATTTGCATACCGACCGAGATGTGCATATACCTGTTTTGTGAAATGAAGCGAAACTTAAAAATGTCATAACTTTCTCATTTTACATCCGATTTTGATTAAATTTTCAGTGTTATGCTTGTTGAATTTTTCTCTTTTTATTCAAATCAACTTTTTGTTGGGGTGGACTTGTCCTTTAATCATAACACATATCTTAGGTATAAGATACATGTAGGGTAGAAAATATCCAGTTTTAACTATTAGTGCCAATCAAATGGGGAAAATCACATTATCTTAAAATATTATGATAAAGTATTGCCATTCATAAACATGTATCATCTAAACAGAAATACATCTGTAATTATCAATTGCACTTTATACCAGGAACAATAATTTAAAGATATATACCCCTTTCCGTAGTGATTTGAAATTGCAGAAACAATCCAATATATTTGCGAGTTATTTTTTTTAATTCCACTACCATCAAAGTCAAGGTGTATGCATAAGATAGAATATGCATGACATCAGAAAGGGAACTAAACAGATACAGGGCAAACAGGGAAAAATTGAAGATACAGGCACTAACAAAAGGGTATTTTTGTTTGAGTAGGCCATGAAATTTCCACTTCTTTAAAGACCTAAATGTAGGCATACATGAACGAGGTAAATGAATTACATGGTGTTTAATATTTTCTGGATCCAGTAGTGAATTGATTAACAAACTAGTATAGTGAACTGTGTACTAACTATATCCAACAGTTTGTTGAACTGTGTACTAAATACATGTATCAAAAAAAAAATTCTCTGTTTCATAAACCTATTAAAATGACTACTAGAAAAGTCCTTAGTGCCAGCTAGACGAGGTACTTTCCAAATTTTCATAGTGACATGATATATAATCTCATACCCTTAAAGACATTCATGGTAAAAGATATATATTTACATCAAATCTTTAAAAATGTATTTGAACATTCAAAGGCACAAAAAGTACTAGTCCTACAACATTCATATACAAAAATAACAGTCTAATGTAAAAAACATTCTATTTTTAATGTACATTTTTTTGAAATAAAAACTTTCATCTATGCTTAAATAACGTAATCAATCATTCTTCAAAATATTCCTATTGAAATGAAGTTTGGGTGAGTTGTTCTATCCACCCTACATGGAGTGTTATGATTATTGGCGGCTTTCACAGACAAACTTCCCCTCAGCCAATAAAAAGCAAGGATTTGGGTAGCTTATAACATGTCATATATACAATGAGATTGCATAATAAAATCGCAGTGACTGATGAAATAGTACAAATCACCATCCAATTCAAAGATATATATCTATGACCACATGAACATACATGTATACAATCTGTGCACTAATGTAATAAAATGAAACTTATGTACACATCTATGCATAACATAGCACAGGCGCACCATACTTTTCTTAAAGGTCAAGTCCACCTCAGAAAAATGTTGATTTGATTTAATAGAGAATAATCAGACAAGCACAATGCTGAAAATTTCATCAAAATCGGATGTAAAATAAGAAAGTTATGACATTCCAAAGTTTCGCTTATTTACAACAAAGTAGTTATATAAACGAGCCAGTTACATCCAAATGAGAGAATCGATGATGTCACTCATTCACTGTTTCTTTTGTTTTTCATTGTTTGAATTATTCAATATTTCAATTTTTACGAATTTGACGATTAGGACCTCCTTGCCTGAAGCACAAAATGTTAAAATAATGGAATTCCACGTGTTCAGGGAGGAATGAAACTTCATTTCACATGACAATGACGAGAAAATAAAAATATTTCACATTTCATTTAATAAAATACAAAAGAAATAGTGAGTGAGTGACATCATCGCCTCTCTCATTTGGATGTAACTGGCTCGTTCATATAACTATTTTGTTAAAAATAAGCGAAACTTTGAAATATCATAACTTTCTTATTTTACATCCCATTTTGATAAAATTTTCAGTGTTATGCTTGTTAAATTTTTCTCTTTTTATTCAAATCAAGTTTTTGTTGGGGTGGACTTGTCATTTAATTAACTTACATTTTTCCTCTTTTTTCTTATGATTGGAACAAAGATGATAGTACTGTCCAGAATGATTTTTAAGTACCTCAAAGAAATCACAACTCCAACAAAACACCTAACTGGCCAAATATCAAAAGGTCATATTTTGATAAAAAAATATTTTCTACCCCGAGTCACCCTAAACATGATGTGAAAATATGTACAAAATATATACAACAATTTTTATTTTCTTCAATGTAAAAGTCCTAGCGATCAAGCTCATATTATTCATGAAATTCGTTGCTATGAAGTGCGACGGGCAATTTGACGAAAAACAATTTAAAAGAAAATCAAAATTGCAATGATAATTCCAGTGATTAATAAAAAGTAAACATAAAAATTTAATAATATAATCAGAAACTTTGCAGTAAAAAAATCCTGAAAATATATCCATATATATATCTATATACAAATAAATCTAGGACTTGTTTTAAAAATTAACTGTGGCAAACAGTTACTTGTCTTAACCTTATGACTAATCTGCTATAACCAATTAAAATTCAAGGTTTTCAGTAGTTCAAAGCAAATACTGTTTCTCAATTATTGATAAAATGTTTAATCAAAAGGGCCCTAATAAAAAAAAATAACATAGACAACTGACAGACCAGTACTACAATGGACGTTTTTGATGTACATGTACTAGTACTGGCTTTTTGTTAGTACTGAAACCACTGACTTTATTCGCATGATTCAAACTCAATCTTGTCATGTTATCCTTAATTAAAGTCCCCCAAAACCCTTAAAACACATTCTACATTATTTACTCTTTTTGTGATAGCTCACTATTTTTGAAATCTATTTTGGTGTCTTAAGTTCAAGCCAGCAGCAGCACAATATGGTGTCTCTGGTGTCTTTTTAGTAGTCTTCTTTACTGGCTTCTTCACTTTCTTAGGTGCTGCCTTTGCCTTCTTAGCGGCAGCTGCCTTCTGCTTCATCTCCTTCTGGGCTGCACCTTTCGCCTTGGCCTTCTCCCGCTGTGCTACAGATACCATTAGCCACAATTTAATAGCCATGTTCACATTGCTACTCATCTTAAAATTATTACTTGATTATTAAATTTAGAAACGGATTTATCTGCAAATATTAATGATGAAAATACTTCAAGGCTTCCACAAAAGTACAAAGAAATCATTTTTCATTTACTGCATATATACACACAACATCTATGATGTCAAACTGTACAGATGTAAACATTAGACAATATAATATCTGTAGAAAGGATAATAACATACATTAATTTTCCATTATTGTAGACAAAAGACAGATGGTAAAAATATTTACAGTCAATCAAATTATATGTGCTCAGATAAACTGGAAAGTACAGTACTCTTGCGAACTCAGGGCATCCCTTCATGAAGCTTGTCAGCCCTGTCAACACTGTCTGTTGGTTGTCACAGAAACAGAATTTATGCATTGAAGTTATCATGCCACCATCCTAGAGGATGAAGCCATTGTCTTACATGCGTTGGTCATCGGCAGCTGCCGCATCTCTGACAACTACATTTACATGTATTCCTATATCCTCTAAGGGAGGACGCTATCATATTATGATGTCATACTTATAAGGTCTATACGAGTTGTCAATGATGTCACAAAGATCTGAAAGCTCATTTGATGACAAAGATTGATGAAAAACTGCATCACCCCATGATCAAATGGTAAATGCCAACATGAGGTTATAAGCAATCTTCTTGGATACCACTTTGAGATTTTGAAATGGGAGACATAGGCATGTATTTTTCTTTTGTCCTATTTTCATCAAATACCTGAAGAACATATCCAGAGTCTCCACCAAACTGGACATACCCATCATCCCCATCAACCAATTCAGCCCCAGTACTTTCTAGTTTGCGAGATTCCCTGTTGGGGATTTGATAGATATCACATGTCTTTGCTGTAGATAATCCTTCAGCCCTGGTTGAGATGCCTTTGGCTTCTTCTCCAAGAACTGCACTGTGGGAAACATATCCAGGAATGTCTTTGCTGCTCCTTGACTGGTGTTCTAGTAGACATGAATGCTGTCCTTTCGAGGATGAACTTGGAGTTGTACTGCAGTATGAAAAACCAAGATTATCGTTGCCCTTTGAATGACTTGGGTAATCATTCACAAACCCAATCCCAAAGCTGTCGTTCCTGATGTACTCGACAAAGGACTTATCACATTCTCCACTTTCTTCATCGTCACCTGCAGATTGGGAAGGGCTATCAAGTTTATGCCCATCCTGAGGATGGGTTGATTTTGGTGATTTAGTTGTAACATCATCAGAATCTGTGTCCGACTCGGAGGAAGTGAAAGCAAGATTAGCGTAATTGTCAGACTGTTTCTCAGGCAGAGTCGAGACAACAACGTAACCAGAAACCTGGCCTTTGTGGTCGCTTCCATAACCCGAAGACGAAGATGATGAGTCTGTCCTGGATCTGACTGCTCTTTTTTGTTTAGCTTTTGTCTCTTCCAATGTAATTTCTGGCAAATCTTTACATAGACCTCCAAGGTTGCTGTTAGGTGGTTCAGGCGATACAGAAGATTTAGACAATTCACCAGTGTTTTGTAACACTTTATGCAAATCGACTCCTTTTACATAATCAGACAAAAATGAGGATGGAGCTGGTGAGGTGAAGTCAGTCCAGGTAGACTGCAAACCCATGTCTGTTCCTGCATCAATGTGGTGTTTGTCATCAGGTGAGGTTTCTCCTAGCTTGACGTAACCTATGATGTCTTTCTGATCACCTGGTGGAGAAGAGGGTTGCTCATCTAAAGTTAGAGTGCTCAAGTCACTCCCTTTGCCAACATTATTTGAAGCCATACCCAATTTTGAATATGCAAGATTCTCCTCGCTCACATGGTCACTTGTCAAAGACTGCTCAAAAGAATTATCGTGCCGCTGTCCTGCTTGCGAAATTGCCAGAACTGAGTAGTTAATGGGACTAGGGACATAGTCATCATTAGGTGTTGACTTGAATGATGTCTCCTGGGTTAATTTATTTACTCCAAATGTCATATATGCCATGTCATTTCTGACATACCCCGAGTCTGAAGCCATGCTGTGATAACCACTGTCAGATCCCACTCGTCCGAACTTACAATCCATAGGTGCTTCTGCAGTGCCATCAAGTTTGCTATGGCTGAACGGCAAAGACTTGTCTTCAACTTGAACTTGAGGCTTCTTATGAGGGGAAGACAGCATTGAGATGCGCATGTAGTCTGTTGCCTCTTCTTCCTCATCAGCATCTGACCATTCTTCTAGAGTAGTTCCAGAAGCTTCACCGATGACAGCAGTCTCTTTACCCGGAAGCTTCTCCAAGATTGGGTTCAAGTGTTTGTCTTCTTCAATCGCTGGAAGACCTCCATCACAGCTGCTCAGAGACATGGACCTCCTGGGAAAATGCCCTCCTTTTGGTCCCAAGCCTGTTTGGCAAATGATCACCTTGGGGTTGCTAAATGTGTAGGTGTCCTGAATGACATCATCGTAGTCATCAGCATGAAAGACATCATCCGAGCTGGAGAAGTCCATGTGATCCTGTGGGGAGGGTGGGACTCCGCTATCAGTGCTTAGAGTTCTCGAATATGCTTCCTTACCCCCACCACCTTTGATGTCCAGTGAGTCCGTTAGTTGGTCCGTCAGGGATCTCTGGATGGGACACTGATACGGTTGGGACGGATATTCCTCAGCCACTACAACTACGTCTAGGTCTGCTGGACAGCTAGTACGGATTGTGTCAAAATCTTCCCCTTCAGCTGTTTTTGGTCGAGGGAACGACTGTATGTCCTGGAAAGGAAAAAAGAGAGGGTCTTCTATCATTAACTACCATTAATGTATGCAAATAAATATGTCTTAGAAAAAGAAAAAGTGGAAACTATAGTACCTTAAGTTACAAGAGTGCAACTTTTCTGCATGCGGGGAAAGACTCAAAGGAAAATGGGTGCATTTGTGTCACTGAAGGCACCCTAGTTTAATCAATTCTTATCATGGCCAAATCTGGAGTTTATAGACCCCAAATTAAATAA
This sequence comes from Lytechinus variegatus, assembly GCF_018143015.1. Taxonomy (NCBI): domain Eukaryota; kingdom Metazoa; phylum Echinodermata; class Echinoidea; order Temnopleuroida; family Toxopneustidae; genus Lytechinus; species Lytechinus variegatus. The sequence continues at coordinate 2,867,426 of NC_054750.1, forward strand.
AAATGCATGCATTTATGTGTGCCATAGATATGCTGAAATTATTCCAATAAACAGTAGACCAATTTACGGCTCATGACATAGGATGTGTCCCTCCAGTGAAAATTTGCTGATTTGTATGAGGCTAATCAGAAGATGAGCTTTAAGCAAATTGATGGCAAATATATATAATTCAAGAAATAAAACATACCTCACATCTGGAGAGCACTTTTTCAACCATAATACTTTCTCACTATTACCTTTTATCAATCATATATTTTTCAAACAAATTACGACTTCAAATAAAAACCTAAGTTTCACATTCCTTTCAAACCACAATCTTCTAAAATATTCTCTTAAACAATTCAAATGTTTACTTCTTTCCCTATCTTGAATACACCTGTCAATCTACAATAAATTCTATTTAACTTAATCACACCCCAAAACCCCATGGAATTTCCATGGGCTCTGCTAGTAATTACATGAATCTTCAACAAAAAAACATGATTTCATACAACTTTAAATATGCAGATTTTTAAATACAGATTTGATAATTCATTTACCTTTTTATTTTTGACCATGTCTGTGTAAACTGGGTCTGGCCAAGACTTGCCTAGCTTACTCTGGACATAGTACAAACTGGTCAACAGCGAAAAGAGAAGAATGGCACCCCCAGGCAGAATCAGCCAGATTAGTGGTGACAAAGTTGCTGTGGAGACAGAGAAATCGTTTAGAAGCAAATAAAAATTTTGTTTGTTACGTCACAAAACAAAAATGCTGGAAAGATCAATTTAACAATGTGTGTTCATAGAATGTTTGGAGTGCATTGACAGAGTGTTCACAGTATGTTCACAGTATGTTCACAGTGTGTTCAGTCTGTAAAAAGGGTGTTTAGTGTCCACAGTGCATTCACAGAGATTTCAGTGTGTGCAGTGTGTTCACAGTGTATTCAAAGTGTTCAAAGTGTGTTCAGAGTTCACACAATGTTCTGAGTGTTCACACCTTGTTCATAGAGGGTCAGAGTATGTTCAGTGTGTTAAAAGTGTGTTCACAGTAGGTTCACAGTCTCTTCAGTGTGTACAGTGTGTTAAAAGTGTATTCATTGTGTGTTCATTTTTCAGCGTTCACAGTATATTCAAAGTGTTGACAGAGTGTTCACAGACTTTTCAGTGTGTTCACACTTTGTTCAGTGTGTTCTGTTTGTTCACATAGTGGACCATGTGATGAGATTCATACTGCTAAAGAGCACAAATTTAATGTGATAATGCTTTCACACTGTGGATACATCCATGTATCCAGTGCGTGTGTTTACAGTGAGTTCATATATCAGATTAAGTTAGAATGAGATTCACCTTTTTGAATGCTTAAGCATATCAGTGTGTAGATGTTTTAACATTGTGTTCCATACTTTGAACATACTGTGGGATAGTGTGTACTTTCCAACATGTAAATTAATACAAAATTAACAGAAGAAAATCTTGACTATCATCGTAATGCCAAGAAGGCCTAGATTTGTGAAGAGAGTTGTTAGCTCACAAGATATTTGGTGACTGCAATTTCTCAAACAGACAAATATAGTGACAAATTTGAGAAGCCCTCCGGCAAATCATGGAAAGCCTTTGTGTACTTACTTTCAAGTGCAATACATTCAGAAAGCTCAAACTCTGCTGCTCCTCCAACTAGTGTAGATCCATCGATGACATTCACTGCCACAACTTGGAACAAGAAGGGAGCCTGGTTACAGTCAACTTCCATGTCCATTGTTAAGTCTGTTGTCTCATGCCAGTCATTGATGCTGTTGGCCAGGGTGGTGGTGACCAGTGGTGCGGACCGTCGATGGACATTGGGTCTGGGAGTTGATGGTTCTATGTGGTGGTAGGACACCAGATAGTGGTCTATTGGTCCGTTGGGATGAGCAGGTGGCTCCCAGCTCAACTGAACTTTGTTGTGAGATAGTGGTTGGACCATCAGGCTTCCTGGCTGTTGTGGAACTATTGAAAAAAACAAAATGGGGGTAAGACTAGATTATTAAGTATTCTGTTTCACCACGTAAAGAAGTCCTGAAAAAGGACTGTTGGGTAATCTTCCGGGAAATAGATCTCAGATGAACTGTTGTTCTCAACGTTTCGAGCATGTAAACTCTGTTTGCTCTTTGACAGGAGAGCAGTCTTTTGTTCAATGTAAAAACAAAACAACATTGATTACAGGAGAAAGTGACAGTATTTCTCATCATTATTACATTATTTTTGCTAGATATACAAATGTATTGTTAAAATATACTTAACACTGACCCACCTGTTAAATTAAGTTCTTTCTATCCAAATTACTGTACCACAAGGATCAGCCATTGATCCTCTCTTTTTCTTCCGTAAATAATATATTTGATTATTCATATAATACCATGCAAACCTTTTAAACAATCTTTTGTAAAATACTCAATTTAATATACTGATGACCTGTCATCCTTTCTTGAAGAGGAGATGAGTAAAATCTCAATGATGGTATAAGGAATAACATACCTCCTATTTCTGTTTTTTGGTATACTGCATCAGAGGGAGCTCCACACTTGGTCGTACAGGCTCGCACCTGAAGGGAATAGTGGACATATCCATAAAGTCCCTCCACAAAATAGGTCTGTGCTCCCCCAGAAAAGAATTCCTGTTGATCTGAGGAAGAATTGCTCTTCACCAAAATTGAGTAATTGCGGATGATTCCATTTTGTTCCAGAGGGGGTGACCATGTCAGACCTATCGATGTAGCGTTTGACCCTATGATGGTTACATTCACAGGTTCACTGGGTACTACATTGGAGAAAAATATGAAAAAAATATTAGCATTGCATTTATTTTGAAGCCCCTCAAGTTTTTACAAAACCTGTAGAGGTAACTCTGTCTTAATTCATTATTCCATTATATCAACAGCTAAGCCCTAAAACTAAATATACTATGGGTGCTATGTAATAAAAACCTTTGTTTTAGTTTAGGGAAATTACTTAACGATCTTACAGGAACATGTATTCTGACTATATACCTGATTGAAATTCAAATATCTGCACATAATTTTTTTTTTCTTTTTGATACAAAACCAAATGTAAACTATAGAATGGGCTAAAACTCCTGGATATTATCTAACCATCTGTACTTGATTTAACTTACATGTAATTTGTATTACTTTTGCAATAAAATCAATATTAAGTCCTGAACTATTAATGATGTGTAGCTTTACCATATTCGATTAACAATTCTGTAGGATAAAAAGAGTTCTCTGTAAGAAAAAAAACTTATTGCCAAGAGTGGGCACTATATAGATATGTTAAAATAAAAAAAAGTTTTCAGGGACCGAACAGCTGAAGAGATTCAATGGTCACAATAATTTGTAAGAATTACAGATTAGGGTTGAGTATAATACAGAAAACTGAGGGCCATGTCATAAAGCTGTTCATAAGATACGAATGACTTTATGCAAGACTGGTAACCCTTTCTCATGCCAAGTGATATATCCCTACGTAATTGAGTTAGGACCTAAGATCATGTTCCAGTAGTGCGTAAAGTTGTGCGTAACTTTACGAAAAGCTTTATGAAACACCCACCTGGGGCCCGTTGCATAAAACTTTTTACCGGAGAAAACTCTGGTAAAAACTGAAAACTAAGGTTAGTCTGATTTCTCCCATTGACTTTAACACAGGGCAAAAACTCTGGTAAAAACAACCTGAGTTTTCTCAGGTAAAAAGTTTTATGCAACGGGCCCCTGGTGGGTGTTTCATAAAGCTGTTCGTAAGATAAGAGCGACTTTAAGAACGACTGGTGATCCTTTCTTTTAGTAAATGGTATACACCATTGGCGATGGTTTAGCACGTAAGAAAGGTTCACCAGTCGTTCTTAAAGTCACTCTTAACTTACGAACAGCTTTATGAAACAGCCCCCTGGTCCTTATCATTAGCTATTAAAACTATGGATGGACAGAGTGTAGTGGTTTCATGGTACACCAAGTATACTTTCATGGGCAAGTGTTGGTCCTGAAAAGGACCACCTCAACCAGACGTTTCGACAAGTGTCTTCTTGTCACCTTCAGGAGAATGAGCAAATTTTTTTACTGCGGACAGACTTTGAATCACTCACATCCTTCACTTGTTCGTCCAGTCGAAGGACATCCCGTCGTTGGCCCTCCTCCAACACTGGTGTATGCAGAAACCCAGATGAGATAGTGTGAGAAGGGATCTAAACCAGTCAACGTCACTGGCTTGGGAACAGTCTCCAAGAAAGTCTGCCACTCTTGCTTGTCTATTATGGATAGAAACAGACAGATGAGTAAAGAATACTTCCATTCAACAGTAACACTGGCACCGGTTCGACGGGCCCAGACAGGTAGAAATTGCTGTCAGGCCAGTAATTTTTCAGAAAAAGCCGGATTTACTGGTCCAACATGACCAGTAAAAAATATATCAAGCTGATATCTAAATTATATTTTCTTCTCTTTTGTAAATTATAGAAATGACTCTCATTATGTTGTGTGTGTTGTACTGTTTTTTTTTTGGGGGGGGAGCGGGTAAAAAAGCAATAAAAGACGGTAAAATAAACTTTTTTTACTAATGTTTTCCTTCTTGGGGGACTGGTTAATTATATGTTCGGACCAGTAAAAGATGGAAAAACCGGGTATCTACTGGTCCGACATGATCAGGTCGGACCAGCAGAAAAAAGGGTTAGTGTGGAGCCCTGCATTCAATACCATTCAGTTTATATGTATTTGGTACGAAATAATTAAGACAAGGAATAGTCCTTGTACTGCATCCCGACAGTTTTTTAGCAATATGGGGAACACTCGCATTTACTCTCTGAGAAGAGCTGAAGGAAAAGCGATAAACGTATGCAAGCCCGTGATACAGAATTGTAGCAAATAATGGGGCATTACCCATAACGTAAGTAAGCACAGGTAAAAGGTGCATTGGCAAGGTCATTGTTTGTCCTCTAACATGACCAGTTAAGCAGCTAATGATGCTAACTCACATATACCTCTTGTTCAATCAGCCTAAATTTTCTCTACATTGAAAAAGTAAATTCATCCCTTAAATGCAACCTCCTACCACACATTTGACACATCTAGTAATCCAAAGACCTTCTTCTGTAAACTTACCAAGACATTTCAGCTGACATGATGGATCCGAGAGACTATCATCGGCGACATGGCAATAGTAAAGGTGGTGGCCCCGTATTTGGCCATGAGCCAACTCTTCAGGTACATCTATCCAGTTTACTTGGAGACTGGTGGGGTTGTCGATGATTGGCTCGACGGTAACGTTGGTCGGAGATGCCTCTGGGACTGCATTCATGTCAAGAAAGGATGGTATATTTGTTTACATCAGCACAAAGCATTACATTGGGTGATTTCAAGTTCAGTATTGACGTTTTGGTGTTGGTGTTGGGTCAATTTTTACACGATTACAACATCAAACGTAAAATGAGGATGGTCCCGAAAAGTCACTCACAATCGCAATGTGATCTGGATCAGTTTTACAAACTCTGAATGAGTTTTCGAGCTAGGGGAAAGCAATCAAAATTTCAACATTAACACCAACACCGAACTTGAAATCACCAATTATTCAGTTTTTAGCTGCAATAGCTGGTTGAAAGTAATTCTTCTCAACAAAGGTCTTGTCAGGATTCAAGAATTTTATTCTATTTCCATCAACCAGATCAGCAAATATAATCATATCATTTGTCCACATGTTGATAAAACCTATATTTTAAAAAACAGTTCATTTAACTTTTGGAACAAGTAGACAATTTTTCAAACCAAACATGAGCTTTCATGATAGGAAGCTTGACATTGGTTGGTGAGGTTAATCATGATTTATAATAATTGATTTTTTAAACATCTCCTCTATTACACACCTTTTCTTTACAATTGTTTTCTTTTGGACACAAGAAGATAACTAAAATACAGATGCATTCAAAGGTAATTTCATGGAATTCATGGGAAGGTATATAACAGGGGCCGCGGAACAGTTTTCAAAGTGGGGGGCTGACCATGCTAAAAATCACAATCAAATGGTCATTTTTACGTTTTTGTACACGGTTTTGGAAAAAAGTGGGGGGGGCTGAAAACTCCCCAGCCCCCCCCACCCTATTCCGCGGCCCCTGTATTAAACCAAGGTTAATATAAAGTATCATCATAGATCCAGATCTGGTCACTAACATAAACTGTACTTTGTGAAATTATATAGTAAAAGCTGAAAAATGATCACATTCACAGGAATGGCAAATATTTTATCAACTCACTATATTCTTCTGTTTTAGCCTGTACGTCTGTAGACCAACCACTGACTCCTATCTTATTGGTGACAGACACTTTGAAACTGTAGAGGGTGTAGCCTTCTAGATCATCAATGACAGTAGAAAGACTGGATGCAGGAACATCCCTGGATTGCCTGTTGACATGAGGACATGATGTATGGAGCATTATTCATAATTTTAAACTGTAAAATCCATAGCTTATTGTTTGAAATAGGAATCTGAAACAGATATACCCTGAAAATTTTGCCCAGTTGATCGTGGGCCCAATCCCTTGAATTGTTGAACGCCAAACAGGGTAGCAGCCACTCCCCTCTTTAACAACTTTTGGTCTGACGTGGCCGGGGTTTGAACTCTCGACCTCCCGGTTGTGAGGCAGCCGCACTACCAATTGAGCCAACACACCGTTTATGAACCAAGATTTGATATGTGTAGTAATATGCTAAGAATTTATTTTGTAAACTATTCTGACCAGTGAATGGTGTTCAACTAGTCGGCTATTTTAACTCACATTGGTTATTTTCGACTGAAATTGTGGAATATACTATAAAAAGGATATGACATATATGGTGGCAGAGGTAGGATGTGACCCTGTCATTTCCACAACCTAGCTTAATTTAATCAGGAATTGAAGTTATCTTGATATTTCTCGGCATTTTTTATGAGAAGAATGAAGACCCAGACTGGACCAAAAAGTGACATTGACATACCAATTGAAAGCTTTTAATAATATATACTACTAAATGAAGCAAAGCAAGCTATATTTATTTCACCGCTTACCAGCTGAATATTTGCTTCAGAATAGCTCCAATTATCAAACTTTAAAAACATGATTTCTTGTGCTTTTCACCAGCCACAATACCGTGACGTCGTATTTTGTTAGAAACATTGTTTTCTGCTTGTCAGATTATGCGTTTTATTTTCCTCACTTCTATAACGTGGAGATATCACAAATATCCTTTGCTGCAAACTTGGAATGGAATCTACAGCTTTGGACTAGAGTTTGCCATACTTTATTTCCCGTTTACTTGATGCAGATTTCCGATTCTGTCTGCATTCAGATTATGTATAACAACTTTTCCTGACATAGAAAATTAGGTCCAATTAGAGCCAAACAAAGAAATCACTAAAAAACAGTGAAAAATTGTATTTTTCCATCCATAATTCTAAATAACACGACATGCAGTCATAATATAACAATACATGATTACAGGTTAAGAGGTTCAAATCCCTATAGTCTCACCCTGTGTCTTGCCCTCTAGACTGTATCCAGGAGACAGTGTAATTATTGATGTAACCCTTGGCAGGTTTTGGTTCATCCCAGCTAACCAACACAGATTGGTAAGATAACGTCTCTGCCGTCACAACACTAGGTGGCAATGGATCTGCACAAGAGAAATTTAATTTGACACCTGAATAGTTACAACAATCATTTCTTTTATACATTGCGCACACATGGTATCATGGGTACGCAGATTACATGTTAAATGAAGTTTAATAATTCAAATATGTAAGAACAAGTACCTGGAAAAGAGGAATGAAATGAATTCAAAACTCTTTTGTTCTGCTTTTCACTTTTCTAGTCTATTTGAATAACCCATCTCCAGAAACTACGAACTTGATATCAACTTTTTACTTAAAAGGTTTAAAAGTGAATTCATAACATGCAAATCAGTAAATCTCATGTCTGATCATTTTACAATGTCTTTTTTGGTGAATTCATTAAAAAAGGTGACACAAGTCATACAACATTTGCTCCTGCAACATTTACTCCAGTCTTAATATCTCAGAGGAAATAGGTAGGATTGTAATAAAGTTTTTGGTTAAAGGAGAATGAAACCATTGGAACAAAATAGCTTGTGTGAAAACAGAAAAATCAAAGAAACAGATCAACAAAAGTTGGAGAAAAATCGGACAAATAATGAGAAAGTTATGAGCATTTGAATATCGCGATCACAAATGCTATGGAGATAGCAAATTGGCAATGCGACAAAGATGTGTGATGTCACTTGTGAACAACTCTCCCCATTACTTGAGTATATATTTCACTTGAATTGCCTCTTTTATCACATCTATCCATAGATCATGTGTTCTTTCTACATGAGGGCATGTATTACATATTTTTCAAGAATACATCATGGATAAAAAGTTTGTATATTAGAAAAAGCAAAAAGAGACATTTTGAGGGTATTTTATAGTCCACCAAAGGGAAAGTTGTTCATCAGTGACATCACACATCCTTGTCGCATTGCCAATGGGAAGATCTCCATAGCATTAGTGATTGCAATATTCAAATGCTCATAACTTTCTCATTATTTGTCTGATTTTTCTCAAACTTTCTTTATTCTTATTCTTTGATTTTTCTGTTTCTACACAAGTCTATTTGTTCCAAAGGTTTCATTCCCCTTTAAGAATAATGTAAAAATAAAAATTAGGGTTTATTTAGTTTAGGAGCTTAGATGTATGTTTGGCTTAACATGCAGATTTTCCATCATTGCAATTATCTCTGAAGCATGGACCAAAAACAAAAATTAATCCCAGGAACAAAAAAGGATTTGGACACGCTGCAGAAGATGTTTATCTGGAGCGTTCACAATCATTCAAAATAAACATTGAAGAAAACGATTCTAATTCTCTAAGATATACACGGAATGCAGATCTTTAAAATAATCATCTTCCAGAAAAGTTCTTGAATGGACTTTATATCATCAAGGTCCTGGTGGGCGTTTCATAAAGCTGTTTGTAAATTACGAGTGACTTTTTACGAATGACTAGTGATCCTTTATTGTGGTAAATAACACATACCAGATTTTAATTGGTGCTGATGTATGGTTCCTAAGAAAGGATCACCGGTCGTTCGTAAAGTCACTCGTAACTTACAGCTCAGCTTTATGAAATACCTAACTGATGACACATATTAAGAGCCTCTCATGTCATCTTATCTTTCTTAGAATAAGTAGAGAAAAAGACAGCAATTGCCAACTGCTCGATGTTTGTCCATTTCAAGATAAGACAGTCCACGCAAACAAACACTTAATAAGTTATAGGTTGTTAACATATCACTGAATAATCTGATTCAATGACCAATAGTCTGCTTTTGGGTTTGAATTATTAGGTCATCTTATCTACAGGAAGCCAATATGTGATGATAATCTTTAACAGGGTCCCATTAACAGACCTGCCAACCTCTGAGAATGAAAAACTGAATTCTGTGATAAAAAAAATGTATTTTCCCCCAAAAAAGTGTATTTCATAATATAATGCTCTCGCTCATTGCGGGGCTCAAGCTGCATGCAAGCTAAAATGCGCACTGCTCTTGCAGATGAAAAAAAACATTGAAACATGTGTATATCTTCATTCTTCACCCTGGTTTTAACAAAATGATCAGAAAAAAAAGTTACCTGAAATTACATTGATCTAATAAGCATTGTGTATGTTTTATGAAATAGAGACATATAGAGATGATTTTTCTCAATAAATTACGCTAAAAAAAAAAAAAAATTAAAAAAAAAAAACGTACTGCCATATTTTGGTTACAAAAACGTACTAAATACGCCTAAAACGTACTGGTAGGCAAGTCTGCATTAGATGATAAATTTATCTGCAACTTGTTGTCTACAACCAAAAGATCATTAAAATTCTTTTTCTTCTCCATCAGAACATGGCAAGAGCAAAAGAGAGGAACTATAACCACCAATAACAAAAATATTCTAATGGGTTATTAAAACCAAGATGTAGTAAACATATTCATAGCTAGAAACAGTATCATTAAAAGGGTTGCATAACATGACAACAGAACCAGTATTATTTTGCTCTTGATGTTCCCATACTTCCAACAACGTTGTTATGGGGAAAAAATAAAAATAAAAAAAATAAAACACCTAATTGAAACTTTTATTTACCTGGATTTGGTTCATTATGATACAAGAAGTACTTGCCAAGTCGTAAAACTTCCTAAAATAGCAAAGTACCATGCTACAACCATGTAGCACCTCTTGGTAACCGAGACGTTTGGACTTTGGTCATGATCATGCAAAGCCATGTTCTTTAGAGGGTCTTTGTATGCGAACGTACTCAGTCAATCTACCATGGTGACCATATTCTGTGTATTTTACACTCATATTGGGTCAATGAAGTGATTGTTTTAAGGGAATTACCCTACAGAAGCCCTACAAAACCAGACTATCCACTGTCTTCCTGTTCTGATATTCTTTAGTTTTGTTGTAGATTACAACTCATCTAACCTTAAAAACAATGGCAAGAAATCAAAAACTTTATCTCGAGCTGATCATTAAAGGTTTCACGGCCTAATCACTAGTGGCAGGCCATAAATATTCATTCGAGCCAACCCATTGCTATTTTTTTATTTTGATATGGCTGATAGACAAAGTGTATGCATATGATTGTCCATCTAACACTGATTCTATTTTTGGTAATTACTGAACTTCCTTTTCCCAAATTGGGAAGAAATATCACCAATTTTGGACTATATTTTCACTGGCGGAAGGATTAGGGCTATTTTGCTGTTTGAGGTGATGAATCTGCTCCCCCCGAAGGTGTCTTCAAACACGCCAATTTATTTTTAAAATGAGCCGGTCGAGGACCCTTTTCTGGTCAGATATGGATTGCCAGATATAAATCCTATCCACTGGTAGTAAACATTCGACCCCGAATTTCATCCTTATTTTTTATGAATTTTTTAAAGTGCCAATTTAACACATGAGTCTATGGGGAATGAATTAAGCTGTGAAACCTAAAACAACTGTCAACATGCTAACATTTTCCTTGCAACATCAGCATTCTTATCAGTGGGCTATTATTCCAGAACACAAACAGATCATGTGACTCAAAACAGAATTAACAGACAACAACCTGATTCTTGTGTTATACGATATAGCATGATCGGTCTTACTTAATATACAATTTCACTGTTTTAATCTATTCACTTTTAAAATTGGCTTTGTAGCGATTGTAGAGAAGCCTATACTTTATAACCTTTGGACATTGAACAAAATTATTTGATAACTACACATCGATCTGTACACAATATCATAACCTATATCACATAAAAATAATGATGTGTTGTCATGTGACGACAATGGACTCAGTTCATGTTTGAGTAATGCAAGGGGTAACAGAGATCACAAAATCGTTCCTTTGTCCTCATTCTTAACCCCCCCCTTCAATATCATATCATATTGAGCTATATCAACAAAGTATGGGGAACAATGAAGAAATTGGTGATGAAATCCAAACAATGTGGTATCATAATTAAAGCGTAATAAATAAAAGAGCAGGCAAGACATAGCAACAAATAATACATGTGGACTGGAGTTTCAACATCTTAGTTTAATCAAACTTTTTTTACTGAAATGCCACTTGTCAAAATCCATAAGAAGGAAAAATTCTAAGAGGGTCATTAAATAATAGTTTTTATCAAAAAAGGCAATCCGGCTTTAATAAATAAATAATAAAACAAATTATAAAATAAAACTTGAAAGCTCTCTGATCACGGAAAGTGCACCCAAACTCTGTATATATAGGGTCACTATGGGACTCTACCAATCTATAATGGCATATTATAATGATAAATCTTGCATGTATTTTCAATATAGTATCGAGTTGCAGCAAAAAGGTTTATGGTATTTAATGATACAAAGGAACAAAGATCTCCCTATCAAGATTTTATGATATCATCTTTCATCAAACAAAAATGAAGGGTAAACACTTTAAAGGGGAATGAAAGCTTTGGAACAAGTGGGCTTGTGTGGAAACAGAAAAATCAAAGAAGAAGAACAGAGAAAGTTTTGAGAAAAATCAGACAAATAATGAGAAAGTTATGAGCATTTGAATATTGTGATCACTATTGCTATGGAGATCCTCCCATTGGCAATGCATCAAAGATGTGTGATGTCACTTGAGAACTCTCCCAATTACTTTAGTATATATTTCACTTAAATGGCCTCTTTCATCACATCTATCAGTGGATCATATATTCCATATACATATGTGAATAACTTTCCTTTTGATGGACTATAAAATACCCCCAAAAGTCTCTTTTTGCTTTTTCTTATGATAATAGAATCTGTTTATCCAAAACATATTCTATGAAAATCTGTAGTACATGCCCTCCTATAGGGAATATATGATCTACTGATACATGTAGATGTGATGAAAGACGGAGGCAATTTAAGTGAAATATATAAAAAAAAAGAAAATAATTTGGAGAGTAGTTCTCAAGTGACATCACTCAATTTTGTCACATTGCCAATATGAGGATCTCCATAGCAATAGTGATCGCAACATTCAACTCTCTCATTATAGGTCCGATTTTTCTCAAATTTTCGTTGAGCTGTTTCTTTGATTTCTGTTTTCACACAATCTTTCCTGTTTTAAAGGTTTAATTTTCCTTTAACAGCCCTTCTGGATCTATTTCCTCATCTACATTAATTGTGCACACTATTTAAGCCAAGTGTACTATGTCATCATTATCATTATCTGACTGACACAATGTCACATCATCTTAGTCTACATACACAGACCTTGTCTGACACTTCAATTAATAATAGGGCCTTGAGAGAAGTCTAGCACATACTCCAACAACCAATCAAGAGATTTGTGAAGGTTTTGTGCAGTTCCATTTAGGCCTGGCAGGCTGAGTATTAAGACCACTTAATATTTTACAAATGAATTATTGAAGAATAAGCAAATTTCCATCTCTAAATTTCATTCTGTAAATCTCATCTTTCCATCTCATAAAAAAATCAGAGATTTAAAGCCTTGATATGTTTCAAAACTCCAAAAACATCAAAGCAGCATCATATACTACAAACATGAAATACTTGTCTCAAGCCTAAAGATCTTCTTGTTCAAACACTGACAGCACCTGTGGTACATTACGACCCTGGGTATGGCATGATGATGACGTTTATTGTACGCAGAACAAACACTTAACATCTTGAACCTTGATAATTCCCTACAATTATCTGTTATAACTGTGAATTTGTCACGCACATCACTACTAAAAAAATAGCAATCATCCGCTTTCATTTGCACAGTACAGCATACATGTTCATTTACATAAAAAAGAAGTTCAAACAGGTGAACTCTTTGGAAGAAAAGGGGGGGGGGAAGCTGAAATGGAGACATTTTACAGTGACACTGATTTTTATTTGGTTGACTTTTTATCTGATGTAATACTCTTCCCAAAAACCATTTTTCTTCATTTCCTTAATGGAGAAAACATGAATCATAGATTTACAGAATAATTTGCTGCTTTTGTCAAATATTTGCATAATTTTCTCTCTCAAAATAACCAATACTGGCACTGGTAATTGGTTCTACGTAAACATGCAACACACTAATAAGAAAGTATGGTAATTTGCGGTGATTCATTCAACATATTTATATTATAAGTTGAGATAATAATGAGAAATTAATAAGAAAGTCCATTCACAGTAGACTTTCATTCAAATAAAAAAAAAATGATGGTGCCCTGAAAATTGAGGAAATAATGTTCTAAAATTTCAAGATACATCCTCATAAGAGGAAGTGTAACAGAAAAATTATTGTTTTCTCTTCACATTAACACAAAAGGCTATAAAATTGCCAGAGGTATGCAAAGGTTGGATATTAAGCATTCTGAATCTTAAATGCAATCACAGTATATCAACACCAGAACTTTGTTATCATTCTTTGCAACGCAAACTTTATAAATACATAGTATATAGTTGTGTAATGTAGATCTGAATGAATCATATCTGAATATATATCTTAATTCAAATGAAATAAGAAAAGGGATTTTTAATTTGGATAATGTCTCCAAACATTTTGGAAAATTGAGGAGTCTGGTATTTTAACGATTGATTTATGTAACAAATTAGAAGCTTTCCAACTTGTACAGGAAAGGTTGGCATGTCTGCTAAAGCTCTACTTTGTTTTGTTCAGGATCTGTAACTCTATTCTTAAAAAAATACACAAAGCATTAAATTTTTCATATCTTAAATCATACAAAAAAATACTACCTGATCTGAATATTTCATCAAAAGGATTTCCCATTCCCCTTTAAAAAAAAACTTGTCCAATGAAATGTTTAAAAAGAAATAGCTTCACTGATGATAACTTACTTGTTGTCGCATCAGGGATATCTTTCTGTTTGACAGGCCCAGGTCCGATGGCGTTGAATGCAGTTATCTCCACAGTATAGGAACAGAACTTCTCTAGTCCTATCAATTAAAGGTAAATGCCAGTTTTGGTAACGATATCAAAATGAGTTCGTACAGAATCCAATGAAATGACCACCAAAGTGTCTGTTTGTATAAATAAAACGCATGTGCCAAAGGATTCTGGAAGAAATTGTGTAATTGCTGAGAAATCAGCAAATAAGCACAGGATTCGGGTAGAGCGTCAGGCCCGACATTGTCCCACATGCACTTATCTGTGTTGGGGATCTTCGGCGTGAACGTTTTTCAGATTTTAAGATTTCACAAAGTTCAGTTAATGTAACTACCAGATCTAGATCCTCGATGATATACTGACAATTAAGCCTTGTTTTACAGACTTTCTCATGAAAACAGTGTTTACTGCAACTACTGGAGTTTCTCTTTAAATACTGGTGCTTAGAATACTGTTCATGACAAAAAAATAGAATAATTAACTGTGGAAAATAGTGTTAGAAAATAACATTCATTTGTATATATTTTTTATGAAAGAGAGGAAGCACGTTTTTCTTAAGGTACTATTTTATCTATTTTTTTCTTTATCTGTTGTACAAAATGTAGAGACCTGATGTGATACAAGTTTGCCCTAATTAACAAATCCATCATCATCATCATCATTAGATTAAATCAATTTGTGTCCCTACCATAAAATTCAACAAAAAAGTAATAATAACAACAAACAAATAACATATCAGATGAACTATTTTCTAAGAGTGCAATGATCTCAAAATAACTTTGAAGGGACTCCAATAAAATGACCACCCAAGTGTTTGTAAAAAAATATTTGCCAAATGGCTCTGGAGAAAATGTGTAACTGCTGACAAATGAGCAAAATAAGCAAGGTATTTCATCAAATTTTAGGTATTTTTCAAAACGATATTGATACACTGTCCAGCATTTGCTTCTTTGTGTTAGTGACCATCAGAATTATTTGTTTTTAGCTAAGATAAGTTTATTCCAATGTCTCAGAATGGGATATGTGATAATACGTTGGCATTTAACCTTGTTTTTTTTTACTTTCTCATGAACAAATCGTTTGCTGCAAATACTTTCTTTTACTATTAAGTCCCAGCACATACCTTCCACCATGATCTGAGTATCATTGAGGGTGTCGCTGAAGATCTGTTGTTCTGCACAGTACAAAGGATGAGGGATGATTTTAATAAAGTATCCAAGAATCAGACCATTCGCTTTACCCTCTTCTACAGCCTGAAATGGGAGGAAATATATAAAATGATTTAAATTGCTACATTTCATTAATATTGCCACTCTCTATCGCTACCCATGGAGTAGGAAAAAAATCAGAATGATTAGATGTCTAACTTGGTATTATAATCCAAAATGTAATTCAAGTTCAAAGCTGGAATCCACAATAAAAAAATAGAAATCAAAATCAGATAAAAACAAAATCAAATCAAATTAAAATTAAAAACAAAATCAATTTAAAATGTAAATCAAAGTCAAATGAAACTGAAATCAAATTGAAATAAAGCCATAATCAACATAGAATTAAATGAATTTTCAAATCAAATAAAATTGAAATTAAACCCAAATAAAAATAATTCAGTATTAAACAAAATATTACCTCCCATGAGATGAAAACATTTCTCTCGTAGTCATTAGTCCCATTTGAGTCGGTGGTTCGAAGGTTCTGGACAACTCCAACAGGTGCTGTGAAGGAAATGGTAAAACAGGTGAACAACTTAAAGGAAACCAAAACCCAAGAAGAGAAGCAATCTTATTGGAAAGAGTAAAATGAGAGGAACAATTTAAAAAAAAGGTTCATCAAAATTGGTTATGAAGTAAGCAAGTTATGGGGGTTTGAAAACTCTTGTTGTACTTTCTATGGGCATCCTCAAATTGCAAACGTGCTTCAAAATGGCTGATTTTGTGGACAACTCTCCATGTGTTTTGTACACAAATTTTCAGATTTTCCTCATCTTTCAAATTGCATCTTGCCTCCTTCTGAGCACAACATATGTCATGGGAAAATATAATCCAAATCATATATGTCAAGGTCAGGAGGAGATAATATGAAATATGTAAAATAAAGGGGAAAATCTGAAAATATGTGTACAATATGTGTCCACAAAATCAGCCATTTTGAAGCACGTTTGCCAATTTGAGGATCCACATAGAAAGTACAACAAGAGTTTTCAAACTTCCATAACTTGCTTATTTCATAACCGATTTTGATGAAATTTTTTTTAATAGTTCCTCTTATTTTACTTTTTCCAATAAGATTGCTTCTCTTCTTGGGTTTTGGTTTCCTTTAAATGCAAAGGGTCCTGAAAGCTGTTTTCTAAAACTAAAGCAGATTAAAGCCCTGCTATTTTTAAAGTTAAGCTTTTAGAAAGGGTTAAGGAGGAGGAGAAGAAGAAGAAGATATAAGCTATATCATTTTAGTGAATAATTTTGCTTACCAGACTCTTCAGTTCTGCACTGTTCGGGGTTGGTCCAATCTGACCACTCTTGATCAAAGTTGTATTTATGTCGGCCGGCCACTTCAACAAAATAATTAGTGTAAGGCTCTAATTGATGAATATCATATGATGAACCAGTAGGAACATGTAACTGAAAACAAAAAAAATTACATCACACATTTTTTTAAAAGACTGCATGAAAAAATAATGCCCTAAGAATAAATATAATATTGCCCTCATAAGTCCAAAATAAAAATGTTGGGTCATGCAGTTAGTCAATTTGGAAAATCACACGAGATGACTTATTTATGAATGCATTCAAAACGTATATTAAAGTGTTTTTGAAGCCATTGAATAGAATATCGAGTAAATTCTTCACTCAAATGTGACATTTATCACAAAAAGATTTCAGTTAAATATTTTGGATCTGCAAAGAAATTAAGAATTACCTGGGGGTTGTTAGGTTGGGTTTTTTTTTCATTTCACAGACGGTCGGATAACAAAACAAATATTTTTAAGGCCTACTAAATAACTTAGATCTGACTCTTATACCCTTAAATTGGCAATGCCATTAATATTTTGGTAACATGTTCTGGTGCGAATATGCTCTATATCTTGTCTTTTACATACAAACATAAAAATATAAATTTTATCACACATTTTCGAAATATTTTTGATTCATTATTCTAGTTGATGTTTGTACAGCTAATGTATTCCTAAAATAAACTTTGAGCACTTTAATGACAAATGTCTTTGTGGTTTAAAAATTAATTTTTTGTTGTTTATTATAGAATTGAAATATTCTTTTATTACAACAAAGTAGCATTAAATAATCTTAGTACCTCATCAGCATAAGTATTTCTCAAAAGATAATAGCAAGTAGCAATTTAAAGTTTTCAAATATTAATATCATTTCAACCAAGTATGTAGTATGCCTGGCTGATTCTAATCTGTCAAATAACATGGTCATTGGGTTTGAATTCAAGCCATGACATGCTTTCCTCTCTGCAAGAAATTCATCCATATTGAGCTGCACTTGACCCAGGTGAGGTGAAAGGGATTAATTCTTTTCATTTGCTGGGCACAGCTGAAGCGGCTGCTAAAGCTAAAGCTGAGGTAATAATAGTGGCACTATGTATCCTCCAGCAAAAAGGCGCTATATAAATCCACCTTTTATCCAACTATCTTAGTCATATCATTCTTCAATAGAATTTAGACACAACAGTATGATCTAGCTCCATCAAGCACTAACCTCCCCGAGCCAATTTTGTGGGTCGGACTCGGCAGCCCATCGGAGACGATATTCCAACATAAACTTAAAATCTGGATCCCAAGTGGCCGGCAACTCCCAGGATGCATGGAGAACTGTTGCACTCCTTGATGTCAGGCTTAGATTTCGAGGAGGTAGAGGAATGGCTGACGACAAATTGGAAACAAAATTTATATGACATGATTCGTACAACCGCGTAGGAGGTACATGTATGTTATTCCATCACTAATAGGCTGACATGAACAAAATGATTTGGACTTAATTAGTCATTCAGGTTGGTATCATTTAGATCATAAACATAACAAATATAAACAGGTATCATACATATACATATTACGGAAATTGACATGCACACATCTTCCAAGAAACAGATCAATAATAATAATCACAACTATCCAAAAACGACAACTGATGATAATAAAAATAACTATAATAGAGCGTTGTGGCCCAGTGGATTAGTCTTCGGACTTTGAAACAGAGGGTCGTGGGTTCGAATTCCAGCCATGGCGTAATTTCCTTCAGCAAGAAACTGATCCACAGTGTGCTGCACTCAACCCAGGTGAGGTAAAGGGTAACGGTAGGAAGTAATTCCTTAAAAAGCTGTGTGCGCTATGAACGCCTAGCTTAGCCGGGTAATATAGGAGTGCCTTGAGCACCTAACAAGGTTGATATGTGCGCAATATATATACCCTATATTATTATCATAATGATAATGATCATAATCCGAGTACAACTACCGCAACCACTTTATCGACAAACTTAATCATTATCATTATTCTACTTCAACTACTCCTCCTCTGCCATGGCCACGATGGTGACTTCATGCACTTTGATAATTCAAACTGCATGAGCATACCATTACAGACTCAACTCAGAATTGAAATTTTCTTTACATCTTTGAAAAGGATTAAAAAATAATTGTTTCATATGAATTAAATCCTCTTGCTCCCTACACTCATTCAAAACTAAAGTTAAGGTCATGTTACTATCGGAATATGTAAAATAAACTTTCTTGTGTCATAATCATGTTCTAATATTCCGTTTCCATCATCATTATCATTATTTCCATCGCCACATCATCATCATCTTCATCATCTTCATTTATCATTATCATTGTTTTTTTTTTTTACTTGATTATATAAATTATAGCAAGTTTTGGGTTGTTAGATTTTGTTCTCTTAAATTATATTATACTTAATTGATACTTTAATAATTTGTTACTGTCCCTTCTGCTCATAATATGATTATATGGTTAAAATATGTTTCGGTTTGTCATATTTTTCAAGCATTTTTTTGCTTACTATGGCAATCCATCTTCTGCTATTAATTTTATGCTTTATATGTTTGTTATATCTATGTTATATTATATTGTTATGTAGAAGAAAAATAAATTAAAATCAAAATCAAAATAATGACTCACTTTCTGTGTCTGGATTGAACCTTACTGAGGAATAGACTCCATCGGGTAAAAGAGCATTCGATGACCTGACACGGATCTCTTGGGTTGACCCGGTGTGATGCTCGTACCCTATGAAACACTCGGTGGATGAAATCAGTTCTGGACATTCTTTATATTCTCCACGGAAACTACAAAGGTAACAAAAATATTGAAACGTAACATACATCTACTGAACCACCAGTTACTCAACATTTACTTACGGGCCAGGTTACTTGTTTAATTGAGGTGGGGGGATGGGGCCGAGGAGGGTCTGGATTTAAAAAATTAGCCACACAGCTCATCAAGGCAGTTTTAAATAGTGTAAACAAGACTAGCATCCTATTCCACTTATCATATGTCTCAATGCACTTGAGTGCCTGCGTGGACATTGCTGCAGATAAAAATCTTTCAGACTATACTGAATGCATACAGGCACATGAAGGGCGGCTTGCAAAGAAGTTAATAGATCCTGGACATGGGATTTACAGTTTTTCATGTTCTCTAGTTTGAAAGTGGACAAGAAAGAGGGCGTAGCACCTTCGCAATGCCTTGAGATGATGTAATCAGCCCCCAATGTCCACTTGTAAATCTCAAACTCCCTATCCTTTCCTTGATTAAGAAAACACACCAAAAAAGAAGTGGCTTTTCAAGGACAATTGAAGAGCTAGATTGAAATCTGCAATAACCTGTAAATGTTACTGTTTATCATTCTTTTAATGTGACTCTTTCAGTGATGCATAATGTAGATCTAGAAAAGTTGACCTGCTGCCTCCTGACAGCATTAATCTACACTTAAGCTCAAGATGGCACTCAGTTGCAGAGGTTGATGGTTTTTATTTAGATCTTAGTCCATGAAGAAACAGAAATTTCGATTCATATCTCATGTGTATTATGATACTTGAATTCATATTGGTTCTCAATAAAAACAATACATTTAGGGCCATCTGCACCATCCTGAGTTTTCAAATTAGAGTGCTATTTCTGATTCAGTAAATTATCCCGATCTGAACAATCTCGAGATTATTTGCGATGGAGACGCAATTATCGCGCTAGTTCGTAGGATTAATCTCGAGATTGCAATCCCAAGTCAACTTAGGATTATTTGCAAAATAGCGCGCTATTTCACGAATTATCACGCTAATTCTTAGGTGCAGACGCACTCAAGATTATTTATTCACAGCGTCAGACCATAATGCATTGATGCCTTGCTTGACTCGAGCAGGAATCGCTGTTCTTGCGATGGTGGAGACAGGGTTTCTTGAATCTCAAGATTAATCGCGAAGATACTTGAATACATGATGTTTCTCAATAAAAACAAACATTGAGAGCTCAAGAGTGGTGGACACTTTTAGAGGTGGTGATTTTTAGCAACTGGGCCATGATAGAATGCAAACTTCTATTCATATCTCAAGTGTTTTATGACATTTGAATCATTGATTGCACATGACGTTTCTCTAAAAGAACAAACATATTGAGAGCATTTATCCACACCCAAGCTCAATGTGGTACACATTTTTATAGGTGGTGTTTTGGGTTGTTTTTTTTATCCAGGGCCATAATAGAACACAAATATTCATTCATATCTCATGTGTTTTATGATATTTGAATGCATACGATCATTCACAATAAAATGGGGGAGCATATATACATATATGCCTTCTTTGACCCGGATATCGATGTGACTTCAAGAGTGCTCTTCCTGCCTGGCCTAACCTAGGAAGTGTAGGTCTGTACATGCCAAATAATATCCATGTTTGGGATTGATCTCTATAACACAGAAAGTCAACTTAACGCTTCCTGTATTCCTTTGAAAAAAGGAATTCCTCTGGCAAACAGGAAAGTGCTATAAGTGCATGAATGGCCTACTTCACAACCAATGTCCCATAGTTTGCTGACTTGCTGACTTGAGGGACTGTTTATTCATTTTATGCTCTATCATTATGCAAAATGAGAGCTTCTAGTGTTAATAAAAAGCATGATTATTGTTCATGTACCTTAAGAAGCCTTCCTTTCTAACAGATAATTTTGTATTATATCAACAGTTATCACGTATGCTATATTGTTTAAAAAAATATTGTTGAAAAAAAATCATCACAATTTTCCACTATTCCAAATTCTATCATTATCTACATGTATATAGATTATTGATTTTTTATCATTGTGAGACTATGGATGCATTCCGAATGTCAATTTTTAAATCTAAACAGTAACATGAATCATGATTGAAAATGCAATGAAAAAACATAGATATAATGATAAAAAAGCCTGTGCTCGATATTCCCCATTCCCGGTCGTCAAAGTAAACATCCTTCAGTTCACAATTCAAAGGAAAATTTAAACGCTGAAAAAGCTACTTTTGGTCATAAGATCAGCTCTGATTTAACAACCTTCAGCATCGTGAATGCGACAGTAAACACCATTGAGTTTTTAAACGTATTTGTGCGTGTATTATGTGTTTTGTAACTGCATTTTCAATCATGATTCATGTTGCTGTTTAAATCTGAAAATCAACATTGAACACACCCTCATTCAATGAAGAGACAAACAAGTCTATAAAAAGTACATTTATTTACCCAAACAACTCTTGAATAGAACATGCATAGTTATGAATCTCATATCGGACCAAGTCATACATTCAGACCCTGTTCTCATTTCTAAGTTTAACATGTAATGAAAAAAAATTGAATTCTTTGGGGATGTTTGAAGTGGCTTGGAATGTTAGCCCTAAAGCATGAGATACTGAGCAAATTTTCAATATTTGCTCTTGATATTTGCAATATGAGAAAAACCACTTACTAGTATTGAAATACATGAGTCTCGTCGGCGATATGTGTAGGTACGGGTTCCCATTCACATTGAAAGTCCATTGAATTATGGCTGAAGCATGTCAGTGATTTGGCGGGCTGGGGGTAATCTGAAAAAGTCAGAGTAAGAAAATTACACCATTTACAGAAAAATAATTTAACAAAGATTTACAAAGATAGAAAAAAAGACAAGGACAGAAAAGAAAGAGAGAAAGAGTGCTTGTGAGTAGACAGAAGTGAAACAGAGAAAGTAGATGGAATAGATAAGATATAAGAGAGAGGAAGAGGGGAGATGGGTATGGCGAGCCCAGTAATTCCAATAAAAACAGTTTATCACTGATAAACACAGTTTATCGAGATAAACTATGTTTATCAAGTAAAAAACACAGTTTATGGAGAAAAATTATGTTTATCGGGTGAAAATTTATCTATATATATAAACAGTGTCTATCGGCGATAAACAGTGCTTATTGGAATTAGCAGGCAAATGGCGTGCCATAGATGGTAAAACACAAAGGGGAAAGAGAGAGAAAGACAGACAGACAGATAGAGGGAGGGAGAGAGGGTGGGCAAATTGTATTTTTTCCCCAATGTCATGTTAGTCATAAATTTTGTCAAAACATTTTTGCAACTAGGGTTTTCTTTAACCTATTTTTTATCAGAGCACTGCAACGATTGGATACTGTTAAGGCTATGATACATTCAGCCATTTGGGAAATTTCATTACTGAATTGGACTTTATAACTTGTCTGTTTAAACAAATTCAAGTTACATCAGTTTCTTTGTTTTTCTGATTTCCTACGGATCTTTATCAATTCTTTAATCAATTAATATGATTTAAAAAATAATTTCAGTAATAAAAGTACATGAAAAAGAAGTTGAAGTAATATTAGAAATAGAAGTAACAGTATACTAGAAGCAGTAGTAGCAGTGGCAAAAAGTAGTAGTAGTAGTAGGAGAAGTAGTTGTGGTAGTGGTGGTGGTGGTGGTGGTGGTGGTGGTGGTGGTGGTGGTGGTGGTGGTGGTGGTGGTGGTGGTGGTGGTGGTGGTGGTAGTAGTAGTAGTAGTAGTAGTCATAGGAGTAGTAGTGAAAATATCAGCAAAAACAGAACAACTGCAACAATAACGATAACAAAACCTGTAAAATAAGGAATAATACTGACATGAACTGGCATAAACTATCTCATACTTACATCCAACCTGAACGAAGGAACTCCTGGCTTCACCAACGTCGTCAGCGTCTGGGGGCAGAACACAGTGATAAGTAGCTGTATCCGCCAAGCTACCATTTACAATGGCAAGAAGTGAGGTCTAAAAATATAAGAGGGCAGAAATCAGACATTAATTTAAGAAAGAAAAAAAATAAGTTGACAGGTAAGCTAAAGTGTTACATTTTAGATATTTTTTTTAATTGATTTTACTCCTCCGGTGATGCATATCAATGACTATCAATGGCTATCTGTCTGTATTTTTAGTATTATATTTGTATTCACATTAACATATGAAATAGCCATATGTTACATTTTGGGGTTGAATATTAGAACTTCAGACTGCACAGAGAAAAAGGTGTGACTTCACTAGTTGATGTCTAAACTAGAAGTGTTTATTCCACAACATTGAACAATCAGAGTACTTTCTTTATAACAAGCTACTATACATGTACATATGATAATGATGAGTGAGAGTGGAGAGAGCAGAAATTCGAAAGGATATAAAAGAACGAATTGTAATAATGGAATGTCCACTATTTGAACTTTGGAGGAGAGAGAGAGAGGAGATACTAAGAAATAGCAACCACAGGGTTAAATTGAAATAAGTAGTGTGCATATGTAGTACTAATTCTAACATGCAAATACATTAAACTATATATGCTTTCTAATGATGAAGTAGTGTACTTTCCTTCTGAATATGTTAGAGCACTTTTTGAGCAATTATTGACAAAAACAACAATACATGTTAAACTCAAGCAAACTTTATATTATTATTAATATTATCATTATCATTATTATTATTATCAAATCACAGTGATCATAAGAAAGATACATGTAAATTTTTAATAAAAATTGTAATTTAGCTATGCCTGGCTCGGAACACACGGAATAACGGAATCCGTCTGATGTGTGCAGGTTCCAGTTTTCTTTTTTTCCGTTCCTGTATTCCAATAAAATAATGGAATACATAACAAATAGTTTAACATTTTCTTCTCCTGAATATCTCAACATAGTTTTAGAGTATGTTTCATTCAGTCTTACCAATAATAACTCAGGTTTCTTTGTTACATTTCAGGTGAACACTGAGAAAAATATGTTGAGAAGATGGAGAAAAAAACTTGCCAATGTTTACGTGGCCATTTAGTTCTCTTTGTTAGTAGCTAAGCTTCGAGAAACATATAGAGGGCGGCAGACTCTATATGCATCTCGTAGCTTAGCTACTAACAAAGAGAACTAAATGGCCATGTAAGCATCTGCGAGTTTTATCCTGTCTTCTAATATTTTTCTCATTTTTTTAAACGAATGCTTGTTTAAAAAAAAAATTGACATGACTCAGGCCTAATTATAGCAAAGAGTTAGTCCTTGGTCTAAATTAAACCTGATTTCAGAATATGTGCGAAAGTGTTATTGAAGTCATAAATAAAGTAATATTTACTTACAGTATCGTTTACTATATGATAATTCTCCGGTGGAATCAATTCTTGGTCTTTATACCAGGTGATATTATCTGATGTTAGTATTGCTCCCTCGGCTCTAGTCTCATTCCTCAAGACACAAGAGATGTTCAAGTCTGTCCCTACTTCTATGACACCACTTTCAGGGAAAATATAAACTGTAAAGAAAAAACATAATAATCAAAATAATATTGATAATTATACTTGTTTACATAACAGTTAACAATAAATATCAGAAGACTTTATTCATTCTATAACAATGCAGCAGTTACCCTATCTTAAGCAGAACATCTATTACACACTTTGCATTTTTCTAGGATGAAGTCCTATCAGAAAAAAATATGGACCACAATTTCAATGTACTTGATCTAATCAACTTCAAAAGCGTAAACTTAACAACAACAATAATTCAGTGAAAGCTAAATCTGTCTGAAAATTTCAAAATCACAAATTTTGTTACTTGAAAAGTAAAAAGTGAGAAAATAGAAAAGTCTAATCCCTATAAATTTTCAAAACATATTGTTCTCTAAACATCTTAACCTGAAAGATTAAATTAAAGAAGTTTTGTAATTTCTTTTATAATCAAAGCTGATCAATTTCTTTGTCTTTTTGCTGTTTGCATTACTTTCAACGACTAATAAAAACAGCTGGTTTCATTCACCAAGTTGTATATGTTGCGTAACTTCAGGGTTTTGTCCTTATCAAAACATTGTGTATTAACTGCCATTCACCATTTGTAAGTTTTTTACCATATTCCTGTCTTGTCTTGAATAGAGAACTGGGCCCCTGTCTTACAAAGAGTTATGACTGACCCAATCAATCTCAACTGTATGAAAATCCATCTATACCAAAACAATTTCTACAGGAAATTTGCACAATCTCCTTGGTAAACAAGAATAATCACACTGAATCTTCAAGAGAACAATGAATGCATGAATTCACATACCTTGAAAATATTCTAAACAAATTTGCATATTAGTTGTTGACACTACTGGCCGTCCCTAGTTGTGGTCGATGGATCAATCGCAACTCTTTGTAAGACGGGGCCCTGATTTTAATCGATCTATTATTTAATTGAATTGAATCGCCTAAAGAGGAAAACCAACTCGATATGGCTTCTCAATACACTCGCTAGTAAAGTTTTATACCCCTTTCATAAACCCATCCTCCAATTATCCGCCTAAGAGTAATGCGGATAATTCAATAAAGATTGCATTCACAAACTCTGAAAATAATCTGCATTATTTTTTTACAAGCGCCCGACCTGAAAAAGGCGGATAATTGTCATGACAACTGCACACGCCCCCTCCGATGCAGTTGTGTTGGAAAAAGGTGACCTTGTGACTGCACCATGGCAATTATCCACATTACTTTCGAAATTTGTTCATAAAGTCAAAATCTGGTCCCGACGCTGCTATTATGCGGATAATTGCACCATCAGGATAACTCTGGTCCTGCTCCAATTTTACAACCAAATTATGCGGATATTATCTGCATAATTGGGTTTATGAAAGGGGTATTATAGTAGTATTTGAATAGGTGAGTTTTTAACGCTCTAGAATTTATGGGAAAATGGTAAAATTGAAAAAAATATATAAACCCATTTTTCAATCATATTTCATTAAATCTGTGAAACTGACACATTATTGCTTTTCCTTCTTTAAAATGGATGGATATTAAAAGAATTGTGGTATTTCCCAGATACTTTAACTATAAATCTATTCTTGAATCGACTTTGATAACAGGAAATCATTTAAAAAATCCATTTTCGAATACAATCATTAATTTTGTGTTTATGAACTTTAAGTCTCATAAAGCACTTCCTTCCAGTATACAAGAGATATTTCCACAACAAAACTTCACACAAATTTCACTTTCAATATTATTACGAAGCATCAAAAATTCACAAGAAGAAGTTTAAAAGCAGAGAAAACAGTTTACTAGTATATGCCTGATGAAGTGTAAGGTACCAAGAAAAGAAAAAGAAAAAAAAAACTTACTGTTATACTTATATTGATTTAATTATTGTAACCATTGTCATACTTGAAGATATTCCATCACACTTTTTCAAGTTATTTCTAAATAAATGTTTATTGATTGGAGTGTTTCTTGCTTTGTTAGCATTTAGGATCTGATTGGATCAGATTAAATATCATTGATAAAATTGTTGGTTCTGTACATTATTTATTTTTGAGAAGTTTTTATTTCAATGGCTAAATAATTGATGATAGTCTGTTGTAAATTGCAAACGAATGTTACATATTGACTTGGCCAAATACTTCAACCAAATTGCAAAATGAAAAAAAGGTCTAGTTTTGACAATCTTACATTAAAAAAAATATTCAAAATATTTATTATCACTCATCCGAAATTTCCCAAAACAGTCACAATTTTGTTACTCCATTCCAACGTCCAGTAAAGTTATTTGAAGTTTGGATTGCAATTTTAAACCACTTCAGGCAAAAAGTGAAACTTTAATAACACTAACAAAACTGAATTTTGCTACCTAATAAGTTTCATGTCAGAGAGCAGGGAATTTCCCAAATTGGCACCGAAAATGTCAGCTTTACAAGAGGAGTAACACTCTATAGGTGGTTTCAGACCGCCTCGAAGTTCGCCAGTTCCAGGTATTCTCTGATCGGGAAATTTACCCCGATCAGAAAATACCAGGTATTTTGGTAATGTGAAAGCAAACTACGCGTAATTTCCCCGAAAGAAAATACCCGCTAAATAGTAGGTACTTGGCGAAATTACGAGAACTTTCGTGGGGATTTTTCCAAGGTCGCAGGTATTTTGGCGATGTGAAAGCAAATTACGGGAACTTTTATCCCAGCGTGTCGTTGGGCGCGGCGGCGTGGGTGGCTGCTGGGCAAGTGATTTTGAATCTCCCGCCTTGCCTGCTTATCAGACCACACTGCGCATGCTCGTAACTTCGGGAACTTATCCCGAAGGATGTGTTTCGGGGCGGTGTGAATGCAGGAATAATTAACGGGTATTTTTTAGCCTTAAAAAGTTCTCGTAATTTAACGGGGATTCTTGTGATCGAGGCGGTTTGAAACCGCCTTATGTTGCCTTCAGTCAACAAAACACTACAATGTCAAAATAAGATTAAATGACAAAAATAATATGGGTGGTGTATTTTGGGAATGTATGTGATATAAGAAACAAATATATCAGGCTTTGAGTAAGTACAGTGGAATTATTTATTCGAGGTTATGCTCTTATTATTATACTTACAGTGTTTGTTTTTGCTAAAACTAATGTAAGCCTTTGTTAACTTAAATATAAAAAGACATTTTCAATTACAGCAATATCAATAAACAGGATCATAATGTCCCATATTCTATCACAAGTTTTTATGAGTATGAAAATGATTCATGCATTTTTCGACCTATGGGAATCGAACATTATTAGACTTCTCAAGTAAAATAAATTTCCAGGTGATACATATCATGTGGCAGACATACCTAACTGTCATATTCCAAGTTGTCCAAGTTGTGTTAATCTAATTTTAGCCTAGCTTGAAAAACAACCAATTTTGTTTGTTGCTTTCATTATGTATGAATCTGGAAAGTAGATTATCTCTCTTAAAAAAAACAGTACCTTTAATTACACAAGGGATGTGCTCCTAATGGTCACTTCCAAAATACCTCAGCATGAAAAGCATGGATATAGCCATTTATGGAGGCAAAAACAGTTTGTTTAAACATCTGTTTGTATGCACTAATGCAATCCACAGCTTTTTAATAAAATAATTACCATCAATTCCCATTACTGGTTGACATGAGATAAAGGTCATGAGAGCAAAGGTCAATCCCAGGTAAGTCCAAAATCCAGGGCATTGGTCCACCATTGTTGCTTTCCTCCTCCTTACAACACTGTGACTGGAAGTTAGGCAAGCTCCGCCCCCAACCACCAGCTGGTCAGCATTCCTTCCCTCACTGAGTGGCATCCCTCTCCTCTGATTGGTCAAAAGCCCCACACAAGCCTCACTTCCTCGCAGCTGATTGGTCAGTGGCAGTCTTGGCACACTGCCCGATTTCCTGCCATACACTTCCTCATTCCTTTCCCTGTCCACACATTCACCAGTGGCCTTGGGTGGTAGGTGGCTACTACCTTTTTTCTGAAAACAGAAAAAAAAATGGAAAAGAAAAAATACATTGGAGTAGAGTAACAGATGGTTGTGGAAGATAAGGATCTAATTTCCTCAGGGTGTTCTATTCCCCTTGTTTATGCCTGTGATATCTGAAGCCTGGTGCTGTTAGCTATTGCAAATAAACTTCACAAGTTGTCTTGCTATTAGTCCTTGACAGAAATATGATGATCATGATAAATGGGACAAAGACTTTTGATGGTAAATGTACACATGACCAGCATATGATAGGAAAGAGATATCATCAAGGAAAGTACATAACCCTAGGTATACTCAAAAGAAGTTTGAAGTTTGGTTGTTTGTTTCTTGGGGGGAGGGGTGAACATGAATTGTATCAGAATTTTATGGTACTAATTCTTTTTATTTCACATATTACTACCTCAGATACATTTGCTCTACGGCAGTTAAGCAAGTCAAAAACAGCCGTTTTAACATTCTTTTTGTAATAGCTACTGTACATATAGGTGGTTTGAAAATAAAACTTAATAAAACGGCTGTTTTCGACTTGCCGTACGCCCGCCATAAAGCAAATGTGACTGATTAGGCACTGTGAGAGCTAAGGGGTTTGAACAATCCCCTGATTATACAACCTTCCATTGTCTTCTGGAATCGGGGCATTGGATTGATTTCATTTATTGGATTTCATAACAAACTGACATGCAGAGCTGCCAACCTGAAAAGGAACATTTCAGTATTTTTGAAGCTGAAAATCAGTATTTCGGTGAGGGAATCAGTATGTTCAAAAACTACCAAAGGACCACACATACAACTGAAACTTTAGAAATCAGTATTTTACATGAAACTATCAGTATTCTCACTTTTCAGTACTAAATACTGAAAATCAGTACTACTTGGCAGCTCTGGATCATATGGGGACAAAATTCAGCCCTTTTCTGGATGTGTTTTTCAAACAAAATAATAATATATAGAAAAGGACCTATGCTCTAGAAATTATTTTCAACTTCTAATTGTGAGAATATGAAATTATACAGAATATATTGCTGTTTGATGCGATATCCTTAACGTCTGACAAGTCGACATTCTCTTAAATGAAGGCCTTCAGTAATATCACAGAGAAAATAAGAAATTTCCACGTTAATATTCTTCTCTCATTTTCTCTACTTTTATTGAAATAAATCAACCAAACATCATTCAGAGCGAACTCCCCTTTCAATGTTAGAATTCAGTGGCAAAAAAAAAATAGTGAATTATCATGAATATCAATATAATTCTTTACAATTCAGAACCGGCAAATTGGTTTCGTTCAACATTTTCTGTTAAGGCCTGGTCACACGGCCCGAGCATTGTTGGAGCGGTCGTGGAGCGGTAGGGAGAAAACAAAAATAAAAAAAAAAAAAAAATCGAAATCGAAAATGGTGAACGGTAGCGAGTGGGGATGGCTTTTTTTCTATCCGTTCCATGACCAGGCCTTAAGGTCCATTTATCAGAAGAAAAATTGAGCGCGAATTTCCATTAAAACTTATTGAAATTTTATGTTTTTTCTGTGTTTTGAACATTAAAGGAAATCAAGTTTTATCGGAATTAAATGAATAAATTGAATTGAATAAAAAAAATTATTCTGTAAGGTGAAATACTTTGTGGAGGCAAAGTACGTCATACCAGTGTCGGGCTCAATATTTTTCATACTAAATGTAAATTCTTATAATTCAAGCTGATCCAGTTGCAAACAATATGCTTTGATGAGTCAGACAAAACTTATTATACATCCGTTTCAGGATGAAAAGAAAATCAAACAGACTTCAGGGCAAAATCTATTCATTAAACATAAAATATTTGTCTTTAAAAATCAATGAATTATACAATAATAAAGGCCCCAAGTGGGTGAATAAAAAGGAACATATTTATCATACAACATCTATTCACATACAAAACCAAGGGGAGAAGCAGCTGACCTCACGTTTTGCTGGCAAACAACATTTCTCCCTTGTGAGTTTAGTCAACATTCAACAGACTTTCTGTCAACTAACTGTGCTTTGAAGTTCAATGCTTCAATGTACTTTTCATGGAAAAGTATGTCTCGAGAGGAAAAAAAGCCTTGGGACAAATATTGGGTTACTTCCAAGGCAAGAAGTATAGTTCTACATTTCTGTTTGTGTTCATTTTCTGGTTGTATAATGGTTCAGTGCCGATATTACATTCATTTCTACCATGAAGTATTAGGGCCTACCGACATTACTTTATCAGTGGTGGGTCCATGCTATGACGCAAGGGATGTTTTTGTGCTTTGCCCCCCCCCCCCCACTTCCAAATTCCTGGACCCACATCTGCCAGTTTAAAAATAACCTTTTTGTTTCAACATTGAATTTTCAAAATGGAAATATTCATGGATAAATGGGAATACACACTTTGATATAATAATGATGCACTGCACAGAAAAAATATTGTTAAAAAAGTTTATACAACACTGTATATTGCATGAACCTTAAAGTAGTTGTTTAAACAGCTTAAAGGGGAAGTTCACCCTGACAAAATGTTTATTGTAAATATAGTCAAAAAACAATAAATATTGGCAAAGGTTTCAGGAAAATTCATCAAAGAATAAAAAGTTATTAAAATTTCAATTATTTGATTTGTGACATCATATGGGAGCAGCTTTCCTACATACTTGAATTGTGAAAAATCAATGAAAATTCATTTTCTCAGAAAATTGAAAATAGTTTTTATTGTGCCTTCTATATATCAATATAGAAATCATTTCACATCCGTTCCTAAACAGAAAATAAATTTTATTAAAAATATGAAAATTTTTCATTTTATATTACATAACATACATTGTATGGGGCAGCTGCTCGTTCATGAAGTCACAAATCAAAAACTTGACATTCTAATAATTTTCTTAATCTTTAATGGATTTTCCCCAAACCATCACCAATATTTTTCATTATTTTTTCTGAATTTTTGACAACAAGGTTTTTGTCAGGGAGAACTTCCCCTTTTAACAAGTGTTCAAGCAGTTGAAACAAGAGTTTGAAATCTTACACAACTGTTAAACAACTACTCTAAGATTTCACATAGTAAATATTGTTGTGTAAAATCTTAAATAGCATTTTTACATTGAACTTGATCTTATAGATAATTTGTAAAACTTTTTTTTCTGGAAAGTGAGAAAAGGGTCATTTACAGGGGTGTGGACAAGCAAGTACCTGGACAGGAGACTAAGTGGGTGGTAGAAAACATTTCCTGTTATGCAGAAATTTCTTTTGTCATCTTTTATCACAAGTTTACTTTTAAAGATACCTTACTTGACCCATAGGTCATCTGCACCCAAAACAAAGGATGTCACTAGAGTAAACAATGGCAGGAAAAGATACTTCTGAAGTCTGAGCTATCAAGAAGGCCTATTCATTCATATATCAAAATCCTACTACAATACTGACAAACAACAATAGTTCATTAATGAATTCATTCATCTAAAGAGGTTCATAAGATTGAGTGAAGTAGGGAACTTATTTAAAACAGGCAAGCAGTTTAGAGGCCGGACTGTTCAAAGAATCCATTTTCTTTTCACAAAACATTGATTAAATTTATTGAATGTGCAATTTTTGTACTCTTCAAAAATCACTTTCATATTATACAATTAATGCACATTTATGAGTATGTTATGACGATGCAGCACACTCGAGGGTATTTACAATTATGCGAAAGCAAGAGGCGCTTGCGCCGAGTGCTTTTGCATAATATTGTGAATACCCGAGAGTTGCTCGCATCGTCACTAACATCACGAATCTTAAAATGTGCATTAATTGTCTTATAAAACGGGTCGGCAAAATGAATTTTTCATGGAAATCTTGTTCAAATCCCTCCAACTTGTGTACGATCGCACAGACGAAGAGATCACAAGACTGTCAATTATGACATCACAGGCGCGTATCTACTATGCGCGCCTAAGTAAGCGCATCAAAATCCCGGCCAGCCTCTTTTACTGAACGCGTATCAGTTCTTACGTGCTATTGGAACTAATGCTGCACAAAAATTGCATAGTGCTGCACAAAAAATGCACAGTGCTGCACGAAAAATGCACGACTGGAAGGTTGCGCATAATTAAAGCATGAACACGTGACTTGAATACGCACTCATCATTGGCTACATCCTTGAACCCGTTTTATAATAGTGCTTATTCATAGTGCCATTAACTTCATGAACAGAAAATTATTTGTTGAATCCTTTGCATACCAGTCTTCAATACCACGCACATGAGAAATACTTCCTTAATTTCTGGACAATGTAAGTAAATAAACATATAGGCCTATTGTTCAATCAACAAGACATAGTAAAATTGCAGGCTCTACTGAGCAAAAAGGAGTTCAATTTCCATCTTCAACGACCGAAGGTCCCAAACTACGAACTTTCATGAAATATCAGGCAATCAACAAACCATTTACAATAGGTGGTTTCAAACCGCCTCGATCACAAGAATCCCCGTTAAATTACGAGAACTATTTTAGGCTAAAAAATACCCATTACTTATTCCTGCATTCACACCGCCCCGAAACATATCCTTTGGGATAAGTTCCTGAAGTTACGAGCATGCGCAGTATGGTCTGATAAGCAGGCAAGGCGAGATCTATTCAAAATCACTAGCCCAGCAGTCACCCACAGCTCCCGCGCCCAACGACACGCTAGACTAATAGTTCCCGTAAATTGCTTTCACATTGCCAAAATACCTGCAACCTTGGAAAAATCCCCGCGAAAGTTCTCGTAATTTCGCCAAGTACCTACTATTTAGCGGGTATTTTCTTTCGGGGTAAATTTCCCGATCAGAGAATACTTGGAACTGACGAACTTCGAGGCGGTCTGAAACCACATATTGTTGCATAAATCTACTTTCCTACCTCGATTTATTGATACATGTAACAGCTGGTCCAATTCACCAGAAAAATGCATCTCAAATTCTCCAAAATACTGGCAAAAATAAGAAGTTTTTTTTTTCTCTTCCATTACAAACATGAATAAAATATTGTGTAGGCCATTTAGAAATTAATCTGTCTGGGGAGTAGGGACCAGAGCTGGGGCCTAAGCCCAATGCCATTCAAAATATTCTTCCCAGGGATTGACCTCTCCAATAAGTGCTTCACAGTTTTATCTAATGATCAACTCATCGGTGGATTTAGAGATACATGTATAATTAAAAAATTTTATGTAAAAATGTCATTAAAATTCAAATGTGCCCCTCCCCTCCCCCTTTGCAAGTGAAGACTTTTTTAGTTTTGTTATTTTGCTTGCTTGCCTGTCAAAGTTTTCCTCTTCCTGGGGAAAATGTGTCTGCCCCCCTTTTGGAAAATCCTGGATCTGCCCTTGGATCACCTTATTTCAAATGACCTTTCCTATTTTTCATTAGAACAGTGACGTGAGAGGCAGCTCAAAAGAAGGTGTTGCATAAGCTCTCCCGACATAGCATCCGGTGGTATTCAAATTCTAAGAAAGAAAGACATGGCATTGATCAGGGAACTATCTAGAATAGACCAGTTCGTAGTTACTTCATGAAAATTTTGGTCAAATGACCTTTCATTTCTTTCATTACGATAGGCAGATTTCAAAGCAAGATATTACGTAAGCTTGCCTTACATAGCAGGATAAAGAAATTGAATAGACCAGGGGCCTGTTGCATAAACATTTTTACCTGAGAAAACTCTGGTAAAATCTGAAAACTAAGGTTAGTCTGATTTCTGCCATTGACTTTAACACAGGGCAAAATCTCTGGTAAAAACAACCTGAGTTTTCTCAGGTAAAAAGTTTTATGCAACGGGCCCCAGGTGACTAGAATAGCACACAAATGAACACTTCATGAAAGTATTTGTTGCATTCCTACTTTGAATGCATACATGTATCATAGCACATTGCACAATGTACTTGGCAAACTGTAAAATACCAGTCGTTCATGGACGCATTGTTGTTTTTTGTGGATGTATTATGAAAACCACAATTCAAAATAATATATGAATAATCAAGACATCAAAGTTGGTGCTTATCTCATTAGATTTTAAACCACCATGTCACTTCAGTACAAATGACCTTCCTCTGATCATGCGCAGAAAGGAACTACGAACTGGCTTATAGTTACATCAGTGATCAAATTCAGAAATAATTTGTTTGCCCCGCTTTGATCTTTTGGCACATTGGCTATTAACATGTTACTCTTCAGATGATAAGATGAAAAGATTTATATTCTGAAAGAAATTTATAGAACAATCATCCAATTGCAAATGCTCATTTTCCAATGAATTTGAAAACTACCTAGGTTTATCTTGAAAAACCTTTTTATACTCCTGAAATAACCATGTTTTGTGTTTACTTTTAGATCTGTTATTCAAGCTTTAAGAAATATATTAAACACACCCTATTGAAACAGATTTATGTGGCCCCAAGATATTTGATTTCTAGGCAGTCACGTGAATTTTCCATTTACTTTTTACTCTACAATTTGGTCATTATTTGTTGAAAGAAGTGATATTTAAACCAAAATGCAGTCAAATACCCAAAATAGTTAACCTATTTTACAGTCCCTAGATCAAATGTTTAATACATTTGTGCCCTTTTATTGCTATTGATTGTTCATGTAGTCCTATATGAAGCGTATACAATGATGAACTTCTGGTACCAGGAATGGACTATGAACGCACATCCCTGACGTCATAGGTGGGCGGCTCACGAATTCCTATCAAAATCGAATCCCTTGGTAACAATAACTCGCAATTACCATGTGACGTTCGTTCGACTGGTTTTCGTTTAAATTTATTCACCTGGGAGAGATTGCACCTACAAATAGAGTTGTATTTAAGTATACAATTCAACAATCAAACATAATGTTGATCTCAAAAAACAATCAGAAGCATGCTTAATTGGGACTGATCCTTTGAGTTATGTGTGTACATTTATTTCAACTTTCTGCAGCAGAGCTTGTTTGATCCATCTTGTTTGTAAAAATTTAGTAATTGTGCTAAAATTACATGAAGCCCCCCCCCCCCCCCCCCCCCGTGACTTTCTAATGTCCTTCCTTCAGCCTTTGGCTGACGCATAGAGCAAAATATACTATCTGTAGACATCACGCTTCAAAATGCCAAGTATAAAAGAGCATTTAAATAGGCTAGAGGCATACAGGCCAAGAGTTTAAGGAACAGGGCCTGGTTGCATAAAAGTTACTAGATAGTAACTTTGCCATCCAAATTATGGTAACTGCCATGGTAACAAAGCAAATCAATCTCATTATTTCACATCAGCAAGAGATCCCAAGGAAAAATGCCAGCCAGTAAATCAAATTATTACTTAACTTTTGTCAGATTTTATTCAAATCTTCATCCACCAACTCTCCTTAATTTGATCATTTTCACAGATTTTCACGTTGTAGCCTACCTACAACGATTTCAACGATACTAACAGTTTCTATATTACAGATGAAGAAGAAGGACAAACTTTCAAATGCTATATGGACGCAGACCTAACAATTTCTACATCAACTTTCCTTCATAATCATAATGGAATCATACATATTATTTGTCAGAGGAAAGCTGTGGTAGCAACTCTGGTAGGAACACAAATGAGCCTCAAGAGATTCCAGAGACTCTTGGTGTGAACATCACCTACTACAAGTTAGTATGAATGAATGGCCAATGGATAGGGTAAATCTGAACAATGAATGAAGAGTAAAACTGACAAGTGGCCCCAATACCCCTTGGAGGTCAGGGTTGACTCCTGCATGAGGAGATAACAAATCTCACAAGACTGGTTTTGCCTACTTCTCCTGTTTTGATGGATGGAATAATCAGGATTTCTATTCAAGGTCATTCTAATAAGAACACAAGTGTACAAGCGTTGATTCTGTTATTTATCTTCCATATGCTCTTGAGCAATATATGGAAAAACCACTTGACTGCAAGATCCCTATATTTCGATTGTTGCTGCTGTATAGGTCAAACAAATCATATCAAAACACAAAAAAAACAAGGATTGGTCTGTCAACAAACTTGAGGCATTCTAAAATTTGGTTTACTGTCATTTTTTCATTGATGTCCATATAAAAAGCCCAAGAATATAAGCTGCTAAAGAACTTAGGCACAAGCGCATGAATATTAAATTCCTAATTAAAATCATATTTAATTGATGTCAATTCCTCATCTACTTCACTTTCAAATTTATAGGCCTATTTACAGAACAAAACCTTAGAATAAACTACCCAAATCTGAAGTTTTTGTCTAAACATTTTTAGTGAACAGGCCAGGCCTAAAATGATTTTAAATTTAAAAGCACTTTCATCAGCATTATGGCAAGAATAACAAGCAATGAGTCTGGGCAAAATTAAAATGTGTGTAATGCAGAGTCTGAAGTAGGAGACTAGATTCTCTAATGATCATACATGTCTGCTTCTTCTCTGACACCTACATGTAAGGATTAGTCTGCAGGCACAGACACTAGCTGATAGCATGTTTGATCTACAAGACCAGCACATTAAACTTGATGTATGAGCGAGAGCGCCTTCAGTACACAAGGCATTATAGGCTGCAGTTTTCAGACACCTTAACTCGAGTGAAGGTTTTGCATAGCAGACATGGTTCGGGGTATAGTCTCCATCCTAGACCTGTCATTATTTGTTAAAGAGTCAAATTTTATTCTGTGCTTACGGACTTAGGCTACACCTAGTATATTTGTTTTCATTATCTTATCAAATGCACATAAGCTGATAAACTATGGCTGTCCAATCATTGTCTCTGGCCTGTACTGCTCTCATCAGATCAAAGTCTAATACTTTATTTCAGAATAGGCCTATAATATGCATGTCAAATTTCAAATGTAGTTGACTTAATTTGTGTTACAATACATGCAGCTTTTACGGTGTTTAATATAGGACTATTCTACATGTACTTAAACAAATATAATTTGGTATTATACTAAAATCTACAATAATATGAATTACTTTGTGTATTATATTCCATTATTTGGTGTGCTTCTTTCAATGCATACTTCAATATATTATATGTATATATATAATGTTTCTTTATTACATTTCAAATGTTATTACTGTATTTTTTCATGGATTTTGTCTACAGTTTTGTTGGAAATGAGAAAAAATAAAACTGAAACTGAAAAGGCATGTATACATACAGATAACTTCTGCTTCTCTGGAATATAGGGCCTAGTCATACACATTTCATTCATAGCATAACATCAAATACTTGGATTGAAGATAATATACATAATCATAGATCCCAAACGAAGTGTCCTCAGGTGAATCCCCAATTTGAATGTAGTTTTCCAGGATTTAAGCAGGTGGAATGGATTATATATATATTTCTGATTCATTTGATGATACCTGATTTATTTTATGATACCCAATTAAAAGCCTAAGCTAATTACTATCTTAGTATCCTACATGCTCTTAAAATAATATGGAACTATTCCCTATTCACATTTTCAAGGAAAAACAATACTATCAATAATATAAAATCACTTAGCTCAAAAAGGAAGGAAGCCAAAATCTTGAAAAGGTATTATCATTAGTTGGCAGGCTTTTCATGAAAGAATCCCTTGTGTACAATACCCTATGACAATGCATCAAGGAAACAGAGTCAGACAATATTATTGTATTCATTTCCCAACATCAACTTCAAAAGTTGACAATGAGCCAGTAAGAACACATACCAAAAAGGAGAACATATATGACAAGGAGGAGGGAATTGTGAGCTATGGGACTTCCAAGGTAGGTCTGTGTTAACTGTTGATATCTCCATAAAATGATGCAGGCCATAAATTGAATTCCCTGCTTTGATCATGGCTTTCAATGGTTGAAATAAAGGATCCAGCCATTTTCAATTGAAATTAATGTTTTTTTAGTCATAAATATCTCCTACACATGAGATATGAGAACGATAACCTGCCTGGCCAAAGTATGAAGTAAATACGGTGTCCCAAATAAGCGGTGAGGTGCGCAATACCTCAAAAACCTAAAGCACAATTTGTGAAAACTGTGAAACAAGGATACACATGATAGGGATCAGAATACA
Source organism: Lytechinus variegatus (assembly GCF_018143015.1). Lineage (NCBI taxonomy): Eukaryota > Metazoa > Echinodermata > Echinoidea > Temnopleuroida > Toxopneustidae > Lytechinus > Lytechinus variegatus. Next base: position 2,906,677 of record NC_054750.1, read on the forward strand.
TGGGGCTCTGGGTGAATTTGCCCCTGAAATGCCCTACAGAGCCCTGGTAAACTAATACCCCTTTCATAAACCCAATTATGCGGCTAATAGCAGCATAATTTGGTCGTAAAATTGGAGGAGGACCAGAGTTATCCGCATTATTTTGATGCTGCTATTATCCGCATAATAGCAGCATCGGGAAAAGATTTTGAGTTTATGAACGCATTTCCAAATAATGCGGATAATTGCCATGGTGCGGTCACAAGGTCACCCTTTTCCAACACAACTGCATCGGAGGGGGCGTGTCCAGTTGTCATAACATTTATCCGCGTTTTTCAGGACGGGCGCTCGTAAAAATAATGCGGCTTATTTTCGGAGTTTGTGAACGCAATTTTCATTGAATTATTCGCATTACTATTAGGCGGCTAATTGGAGGATAGGTTTATGAAAGGGGTATAAAAGATCCCTTGAAATTCACATAGGGTGAAATATAAATTTTAATACAATGTAACAAAATTGGGCTGGTGGAAAAAAATATTGATTTTTTTCCCCTGCTGTATTCAGTTGAATCTCGGACACCAAAGGAATACACTAAAACCTTAAACCTGCTTGGTGACACAATTATTTCAAATTTAACAGATGATTTTGTTCCGGTGATTATGTGCTCTTAAAATTTTCAAGCACTGATTTGATTTATACATCATTCAACATCTTCAGGTTTTATACAAAGAAAGGACGTTCATGCTGATGTTAAATGGCCTTCTTGATATATTTACATGTATGATTAATGCTTTAAAATTTGATCCATGAAGACAGTTGAAACAAAGAAAAGCAGAGAACGAGAGAATATTAATGAAGTTTTTTTTACAGCAAAAATTCATCAGAGAGTAAGAGTTTTGGACTGATTTAAATTTTGACTTATTAGTTCATTCATATGCAACCGGCTTCCAAAGAACAGGTGTTTTACATTATTTTAATGAAATACCATTATCTTAAGGATATTGGAAATTACCTGTTCGGGTCTATATGCGTTTCATCAGACACATTAATTTATTTTGTCCGCCCAAAACGATTTTATGAGAAACATAATATATTTGTGAAATTTACATGATCAACAGGGCAGGAGCATCATCACTAAATCAAAACTTGAAAAACAAAGCTCTGTTTAGTTGGTTATTTATTAATAAACCTTCACTCATATGTTTAATTTTTCTTTGTTGCTATATCGAACCAATGTGACATCAGGATGGAAATCTCCTTATAAACAACAATATTCACCCTAATTCATACAATAATGATTTGTACGAATTCAAATGAAAAATGTCAATTTAGAGAAGCAATTTTTAAAGGACCCCATGGAAGAACAGTGGTTTAATACCGCTGAAATGGGCCATCCTCCATATTTATTTGATGATTTTTTTTCAAACTTGATCATGTATATATTTTATTGTTTTATAAGGAAATACATAAATACAAACAAACTTGAATTGAAAAGACAAAATATTTTGGGGGAAGCTACACACATTTGTTTTGTTACTACATGTCTATTTTCGCTTAATTTTCCCCTTATGGAACGGATATGACCCGCCATTGCCCTGAAACAAACCAAAATGATCATTTTCTCCTGGTAGTGGGTAATAGATCACTTCAGTCACCAGAGATACACAAAGTAGTAAAAGTACACCAGGAAAACAAAAGAAACTAAATGAACCAAGTAAATAGGTTTGATGGTAAAATCAAGTAATTCCGGTTCCTCAATCTCGCAAAAGAAATTCATCCTCTGAGACCACACCAATATGCTTCAGTTCTCCAGTCTTGGAACAAGATATTTCAAAATGATCACTGCACCTGCTGAGTAATGTGGTTCTGATTTACCTCCATCAAATGTTCTTTTTCTTACAGATACCCTAGGCCTACACAATTTTTCGAAATCAAAATCAAATGAACTTCCAAATCTATTAAATGCAAAATCAATCAATCTATTTTTAAAAAATGTCTGTTTTATCAAGGAGCTTCCAACACAGCTCCTTGGTTTTATATTTTCTTTGCTTGCTTTGCATGCTGACTTCAGCACTCTGAAAAACTTTTGACTCATTATGCCATAAATATAAGAGGGTACACTAAGGGTGTGTTTACACCTCACTTTTCAAGCGTAGAATCATGTTTTGAAGACATTTTGGCAGAATCACAGTTGGGTTTGATCAAAACGGTGTTTCAAATCACAGATATAAAAACATGGGAAAAGGGTCATTTTGAAAGGCTATTCCGCAGAATCATGTTTGAAAAGGGTCTGTTAAAGGCTAGCTTGAAGGAGGTCACTTAATTAAACACACCCTGAAACTAATGGATTTATAACTACTCAAAACAGGATCTTACAATCCGGTGTAATAGTGAAAGTGTTCGCAACCGCCCTTTTCCAAAAGTGAAATCAATTATTGAATCATTAACTGTTAAAGGATATTTTGCTACTCCAGAGCTAGATTAGAGATAAATTCCAGTATTGGTAACGATCTCAAAATGACTTTTTACAGAATCTAATATAATGACCACCCAAGTGTCTGTTTGTATGAAAAAAAAATATGTGCCAAAGGATTCTTGAAGAAATTGTGTAATTGCTGAGAAATAAGCAAAATAAGCGCGGATTCGGTCACCGTTTGGTCTTTATTCCAGCAATAATAATACACTGTCCCACGTGTACCTATCTGTGTTGGTGATTTTCAGTGTGAACATTTTGCAGCGTAGATTTCAAGATTTCACAAAGTTCAGTTTATGTAACTGTACCAGATCTAGATCCTTGATGATATACTGGCAATTAAGCCTGGATTTACAGACTTTCTCATGAAATCAGTGTTTACTGCAACTACTGGCATTTCTCTTTAAATACAGAGGTGGAGAAGAATAAGTGGAGAGGGAGGGGGGAAGGAGGGAGAGGAGGAAAAGAAGAAGAGAATGGAGGAGGGAAGGAGAAGAAAATGAAAAGAAACAGGGAAATTGAATAAGACAAGTACTAAAAAAATGGGGAAAGGAGGGTCAATAAACATGATAAAATAGTTGTCACATGATTTGGATTCAAAGTCCAGAGAGGGCCGAGGCCCATCCCAGGGAATAGGAGAGATAACCCCCCCCCCCCCCCCCCCTCCTCCAAATCTATTTTATAGAACCAAGAGCTTCCATATCCATATTGTATATACTGAATGTTTTACTTTTATTTCTTTTGGGTTTGTGTGAGATTTTTCAATGCACTCATATAACCTCTTCATTCTTCAACAACACCTCAAAGCGGATTGGGGATGGTGACCTTTAAGTTTGGGTCTCCTTCCTCTCAACCCCAGCTCCCAGCCCCCCCCCCCCCCCCCCCCCCGCTGCAGGGCCCGCAGAAGCAGGGTGGGGGGCTTCAGCCCTCCGGCCTCCCCCCCCCCACTTTTTTCCAAAACCGTGTACAAAAATGTAAAAATTACCATATGATTGTGATTTTTTGCATGGTCAGCCCCCTGCGGCCCCTGCCCTGTACCAGACTAGCTTGATAGTAAAAAAAAATTACCTTTTAATAGTTCTTTTAACATTGCATATTCTCAAACAAAAAATATGAAAATGAAAATGTGTAGATCTACATATTTTTTTTCAATTATCATCATGAGACTTTGACTTTGTTCACTTACCTAAGAAATAGCTCTTTAAGACTTTATATTCTTGGTTGGACTTGGAACGGAAGTTCGAATTCGATGTTCGACTTGACTCTGGAGTGGACACCTAGCTCCTCGGCCTCGTTGTGTACTTTCTCAAATCATGCAGAAAACTCAAAATATTGCCCAGAAACCAAAATCAAACAAAGGCTATACTAAATTCATACAAAATTGATGAATTACACATGTTAGTTCTGAAGTAAAAATACATTACGAGAAAGTTCTGAGTGGTGGCGTGTCGATGAAACTGGGCCTATCATCAAACCCAAACTATCAGCAAAGCATGACTCCACAAGAATCGGCCAGTACCCGCTTGTCATCACACGCGAGTACCGCTCCGCATCATCAGCAGGAGGTCACAGGCGCGTGGCGAAAAAGATCGAGGACTATTTCTTCCCTCCTCCTCCTCCTTGCTCCTCGAACTTTATAAAGTGAAAGTTTTCACAGTTCAAATGTGTGTTCACTATGAAATTAGATCCTGGTTTACTTGGGTTACGACAACGGAACGCCAGTCACCCCAAGTCACCAATTTGTGGTTTCGTAAACAGGACTTGCCGAGATAACAATCCATGCAACATTCTGCAATGTGGTAAATCTGCATGGGATAAGAAATGGAACAATGCTACTATACTACAGGTGGAAGCAATTTGATCTGCGTTCGTGTGCAAAATTCAGGGAAACCCCCTATGTTTTTCTTATTCGGCAATCTAATGCGTAACCTAGTCTCGCACATACAAACTCATTACTATTATACCACAGCACCTAAAAACTTGACCTAGATAAAAAGTATATCGCTTTTTCAATTGCTAATAATATCTCAATATTCGTAATAAATTTGCAGCTTTTTATTGTGTCTAAGCAGTAAATCATCCCGATTTATATTGATCCGCTTAAAAGTTTGTTTAAGCAGACTAGCTCGAGAGCCAGTTGGTTCATCTTGATTGGTCATAAGTAAATAGGCTGATGAATATTCATTACGTGTTCGAATTACGGAATCCAGTTTCTGGAGAGTATTATGTAACGTAAAATATTATTGAAGAGTGGAGAGATTTCCAAGAACTAATCAAGGAAATCAGCTTTATAAACTCGCTGTATACAGGGGCCGAAAGTGAGGGAGCGAAGCGACCGAGCTTATCATTGAGGAGCTTTGCATTTTGTTAAGTGAAATTGATGAATTTTGTGCATACTTTTGGTGAATTTTGTGAAAATCTGCAGTAAAACAATGTGAATTTTCAAAATTTCGGGGGGCGGGCTCAGGCGGGTCCTTCTCAGGTGAAAGGGGCACAGAACACGTTCGTGAGGGATGCCGCCCCTGTCTTTTTCAGTCAAGCCCCGACCGTCAACTTTAGGGCATCAAAACGCACATTTTACCAATGAAATCGATAACTTTTTACATAAAGTGAAATGACCTCAGAAACGCTGCAGGACGGACTTTCGGTGCGTGTTACGCCCCCCCCCCCTTAAAAAGACCCTGGCATAGCGTATCATCTTCTGATCGGATTCTATGATACAATATTGCGTTACAAGGGACTTCGATTGGATGTAAGAAAATACGCATGCATAATTTATTTTTAAACACTTTCCTCAGAATACAAAACAAAATCTATTAGCCTAATAAGTTATTGTTGCTTTTTAGTGTATCATACCTATATCTTTTATTTCTCTAAATAATTTCGGATGCTTCTTTCCTACAGATAGGAAACTGAGACTTGGAAAATTCCCAGTATTCATGGTATTATATCAAGGAAATTCTTTCGAAACTTTGTCCATCCTCATTCCTTCGAAACTATTGTCCACCCTCATGCTGATGATAACCCAGAAAATTCCCTGGATAAATAACCAGACAGAAAATAATTGATGATCAAACGATTGAGAGTCGAAAATTGCGAAGCGTACATGGTTCAGATGAAATAACAAAACAGAAAGTGCGGGGTTTTTTTTCTTTGAATTAGCAAGATGAATCAGAATATTCTGAATAATATAGGTTCTACTGCTTGCATTCTTAAAAAAGGATTGGTCAATGTAACAAATAAGTTTGTGAAAATTTCCGACAGATAAAATAGTCAATATTAACAATTCAGGTAGATTCTAACCTTTTTTTGTATATATATTATGCTTAAAGGCTTTCCAGTCTTTTTTTAAGACTATTTAAGCCTAACCAATACATTGGTTAAGTTTAACAATTTTTAGTCATCACCAGCGCATTGGTTATTTTTATGACATCATGACTAGAGGGCAGTTCTTCTAGCATGAACTAGGCTAATTTCCTCCGGCCGAGTTTTCCTCATGGGAGAGGTTCTGATACTTTTAAACAGAGTATTCACTGCCAGATTCACTGCAAGTTCTTGCATTTTTTTCGTTTCATGTCATATACCATCGATATCCACACATGAGTAATTCAGACCCCATTCACTCAGATCGTATCAAGGGGCGGCGATCCTGGGGGCGGGGCACAGTGCCCCCCCCCCATTTTTTAAGCACTGAAAAGTGCCTTTTTTTTACACAAGAAAAATGTCCCCTCACGAACGTGTACTGTGCCACTTTCACCTGAGGACGATCCGTAACAGTTGTTATGCAAGTGCCCTTTCTCGTATAAGTGTCCGTTTTATGTGTGAGCAATTGCCCCCTTGCCTTCTTTTAAGTGCCCCATCTCGTATCAGTCCCCCTTTTTACGCAAGGAAAGTGCCCCACACGAACGTGTTTTCCCCCTTTCACCTTAGAAGGACCAATTTTTGTGGTAATGAGTGCCCCCTTTGAAACGAGAAAAAAATTCTCGTTTGTTTTATGTTACCACAAAATTTGTAAGGATAACCTTACGTGCCTTAAGCTACACGAGTCATGTGAGTGGAGTATATAAGCAGAGGGAAAGGAAAGAGCGAAAGGTGAGATATGATTATTTTCTGAATGATAGTTGTCAAAATCTATCACAAAATTTAATTTTCGTAATAAAAATGTCAAAACTTTTGCTCGCTCGCAACTTCTTATAAATTCACGTGATACGACATATCTAGCCCCCCCCCTCAAAACCTTGACCCATTATGCCACTGTAGACATGGTAGATAAGTGTGGTTGTTCTTTGTTATTAGAAAGTGCCCTTTTCGAAAGAAAAAGTGATCCTTTTTTCCTGTGCCGCTATCCCCCCCCCCCCCACTTTCAACTGCTCTCCGCCACCCCTGATCATATTTCATTTAAAATAATCATAAAAAATAAATCCCTCGATAGATTTCGCTTTTGTCACTGACATACAAAGCCCGATACGTTAATCGGATATGTGTCCAGCTCAAACAAAATTTAAATGGCCTGAAATAAGACTAACCATAATTTCGGTTGATTTTTTTCTCTCATTATCAAATGTTGATTAAAATGGCATTTCCTTATAAAAAAAAATGAAAAATGAAAAAAAAATGACATGATGGATGGACGAATAGTTCACTATGAGAAAAACCGGAACTGCATTTCGGATAATAATGCCCTTTTATCGTCTTTTGTTATTTTTTACAGTAGGTAGGATCAGCATTGGGACAAGGTACAAAATCTTAAGTTATAATCCCCCCAATATTCAACCCATCTGTTTTCTTTTATTGAACCTGTTTCTCTCTCTCTCTCTCTTCTGTCTTCCTTAATGTAAAATACTGCGTTAATATCTACAATGATTATTGCTACCATAACGGATGTATGGAATGCTCCATTGCTCATGCCATTTTTGTTTTCTTTGTGCCTTTGCTCATGCAAGCAAGTCTCTATTTAAAGCTATTTTTATGCAAATTCACCTACTTAGTTTTATTCTATGATTGCTTTTTGTTCGCAATCAATATGTTATGCCTTTGTAAATTACTTTTTATGTACATTTTAACCTGACTTGAACCAGTATAGGTTCATGGACCTGGTTTCGCTTGTTACTCTTCATTGTTTCACTTTGTTTATTTGTATTCTGCTTTTCTTGGAAATAAAGAAATGATTACAATCAAATCATATTCCATGTGTGTGTGCCTATATAGAATGACATACTGCCCGCTCACGACCAATGTTAGAAATTTAAGTTGGCACTGTTGGGGGCACGGAAATAAATTTTCCGTGGTTGGGGCCCGGCTTGGGGGGGGGGGGGCTATTCATAAGAATTCAGGTCGGAGTGATATAAAAAAATTTAGTGCTATTTTTTTTTCATTTCAAATCACCCAAAAATGGCAGAATATCTTTTCAGATAAGAGTATCCGGACATTGGTCAAAGTTGTCATTTTTTCCAGCAATCTGTCGTATGATGGCAATCCTCAGAGTCCTGCAAATTGTGAACGTTGTATTAGATCATATTCCTTTGCAATGATATTCTTGATGTTGTTTCTTTTGTGATATTAATATTTACTAACGGACGTTTAAAAAAATGTGTTTCCCAAAATAAAAGCAAACACTATATTTAAAAAAATGTATAGCGCTATATTAGAAAAATCAATTCCGAGGTGCATTGTTAATATAAATATTAACCCGGCTTTAGCTCGATCTGCCTTTTAGCGCTCATGCATTCAAGTCGGAATTAGTCCTGCCGGGTACCCATTCACCTCACCTGGGTCGAGAGCAGCATAGTGTGGATAAATTTCTTGCTGAAAGAAAACACACCATGGCTAGGAATCGACCACACGACCCTCTGTTTGCGAGGCGAGAGTCAGAACCACTAGACCACGACGCGCCCAAAATGTATGCAAACTTTCCAACCGGCCTTTACATGTACGATGGTGAACAAACTGGTCAAGACTTTTTTCGAGAAGAATATCATCAATTTTAGTTATCATAATTTTGTCATTCATCATTTATCTACATGATCTATGCAGGCCTATTAATGGTCGTGAGCAGTGACGTTAAGGAAAATTGGCCCGTATTCTGAAGTCAGGTTTAACTTAAACCATGGACCTACCAGCAAATGCTTAAACTTTTGCAGGTACGTTGTGGTTTAAGTATGGGAAGCCAAAAGTATCGATTTTTTTATTAAGTTGAACGTTTCTCATGTTTACTGTGCTCTTTCCTGATTCATCGATGGTGAAGACAATGTTCTATTACTACTTCCTAAACATTTATAAATGATTTGAGAGCCAAATGAGCTGAAATATGATATCTCTACCGTTAGTGATTTATGTAACAATTGGCTCGCCATATCACAACTTTAAACCTGAGTTTAAGTTAAACCTGCTTTCAGAATACGGGCCATTATGATACAAATTATGGTACGATATTTTTGACAATAGCACGACATGTTTTTGTTTAACATAGGGAGGGGCTAAAGCGGCCACCCGCCCTTCACATGAAGGAACCACTGAACGAATTTGAAAGTTTGGGAAGGGCTTAACATGCATAAAATATACCCCCCCCCCTTGGTTCTAAGGCCCCTCATCTGTATGCAGCTGGTCTTGAGAACAGCGCCCCGTAAAACCAACAGAGCTTACTCAGGGGCCGCGGAACGGTTTTCAAAGTGGGGGGGGGCTGAGCAAAAGTGGGGGACTGACCATGCTAAAAATCAATCATAATAATATGGTCATTTTTACGTTTTTGTACACGGTTTTGGAAAAATAGTGGGGGCTGAACCCCCCCCGGTTCCGCGGCCCCTGCTTACTTAATTATGTACATGTAATAAATCAAGTGTGCGATTAATCGCTAACCTTTGTGAAACGGAACCATGGTGTTTCCTTTACGCTGAGACAATCTTTTCCCGCCGATTCATTCACTATTTCACACCTCGTTACAAGGTTCATTTTGCACACGTCACCTACAAAAATGATGACCCATTCACCACATTTTCGTTTCAGTGATGACTGTTTACATTAATCAGGAGATAACAAAACACCTCAGCTATCTACAGGGGCCACGGAATCGGGCTTGAAGCCCCCCCCCCCCCAAAAAAAAAAAATAAATAATAATAATAATAATAATATTAGGGGATTTAGCCCCCCCTACTATTTTCCAAAACGGTGTACAAAAACGTAAAAATTACCATATGATTGTGATTCTTTGCATGGTAAGCCCCCCCCCCCCACTTTGATAGCTGTTCCGCGGCCCCTGATATCCGGCCAGATCTATTCCGATCCGCATCCAATAATGACGAAATGAAAGGCAAATAAACATAACTGCGTAACAATTCACTCTTGTATCTGAATCTTAAGCAACATTAACTACTCATTTTTTTTTGTTTATCAAGCTTATTTGTCGTTTATTTCTATTTGGGGTCGGTTCGTTTTACGTACTGTTCATGCGTTCAGCCAAAAATTTTCGGGCTCGATGCCCATCAAAGAATGACTAAGGGTGGTTTAAAAACAAACATAACGAAACAAACACCTGTTTAATATACACCGTTAAAAAACTGATTTTACAGAGAAAAAAGGAGGATTTTGCAGAAAACAACAGAATCATTATGTAAATTCATAAAACAGAATTTTTTTCTGCAATTTAACAGAACAGGTCTGTTTACAAAGGGGAAAATGGTGTTTTATTTAAGGAAATTTGTAAGATTACGCAATCTGGTAAGATTACAGGTGTTCTTGAGACTTTGATGCAGGAACTTCTTTTATTTTAAGGATAATTTTTCTAGCAGTACATACGCCAAAAGTTAACTGGGCTCCGTAACACAAAGATTAGCGATCAATCGCTAAATGAATTGACCAATCAATATAAACGTTACACGCGCATTAGGTTTAAAATACCGGCCAGCGACTAATCAGTGCGGTTCTTCCATATTTGCAATTCATCGCAAACCTTTGTGTTACGGAGCCCTGGTTACATGTTTTAAGATGCAAAATGTGGTAATCTTTGGGCCTTTATAAATAATACTTTAAGTGCATAAAGTGCATAGTTCTTATTAGAAAGGATAATAGCATCTGATAACATTCATTCAATTCCATTTAATATGCATTTATTTTATTCTCGATTAAAATACACAAGACATGAGAAACTATTTACAAACAACATTAAAATAGGAATATGAAATCAGGAACTGCATAAATAAAGCTTAGAGGTCTCGGACAAGCGCAATTCCCTGAATATTGATAACATGGATTACATGGTAACGAAATGATAAGATAACATATCAATAACAAAAAAGTGACAATAACAAGAGAGAAATAACTATACATTATTTGAGATATAGAAAGTGCTTCATTTTTTGAAGGACTAGCCATCAGAGTGAGCTACATCTATAGTGGGAAAACAAAATGTGGCTAACGAAACAACTTTGTTTGGAAGAATTATTAAAGATTCATACTCTTAAAAGAGTTGGCCCAAAAGGCCCAATGTTTAACCATCATTGAGCAACATACTGTCCACACAACTATTGGTTAAAATATGTCCAAATTGGGTAATTAAAACTAAGAATTGGGAAACAAATTTGTTGAATTGGATAATAATTGACCAGAATATATGTACATGTATATATATATATATCATCAACAAAGTTGCATTATCCGTCGCAGTGGACACACAGCAAAAACTGTGGTGTTAACCGGTGTAGAGGACCACACCAGTTATTTTACACCGGTGTTAAATTGGTGGTGTTAGTTTTACACCTATAGGTGTTATTACAACACCTTTGGTTGTTACATTTACACTCTTTGGTGTTATGTTCAATCTTTAGGGTGTAATGTTAACACCTCAGGGTGTGGTCCTCTATTAACACCAATTGGTGTCAGTTTTATCATCATAGTTTTTACAGTATGTTGTAAAGGAAGGATTTTTTTTCTGGTCGATTTTGTTGCTGCTGCTCTCCAGGGCTGCTGTTTTTGTTTGTGTTCTTTTTTCCCCTGCTGTTGCCCTTGCTGCTGCTGTTGCTTGCTACTGGGTGCATTTTTTTATCTTTCTTTTTTTTGTTGCATTTTCCAATTTTCTTTAAAAGAGATAACTTGCTACAAGATTATTGATGAGCAAAATGTAGCACTGTTTGATGAAACGATAAAAAGAGGATTGTAGACAAAAAATGGAATATGTGATACAATTTTGGGGGCATTTAGATGAATTTGACCTCTGCTAATCGAACCAGCTGGTTTTCCGGTGTGTGGGCTATACCGATATGCGGTAAGAGTATTTATAAACGATGTAAATAAAAAGAAAGAACCTCTCTTCAAAGGAAACAGTGACCTGGGAATTTCGGACTGTAGCGGAATCAGCCGATTTTGGTTGTTTTTCTCTAATTTTGATGGTAAACAGGAATCGATACTAAATTCGGGTTTGCTCGACCTCTAGTTTCCAATTACTTTAAATATAATATAGTTCCATTGACTTTATTGATTCTTAATTTCTAAGGGAGCTTTGTTTATATAATTATAGGCCTACTACAGTACACAGGGTGCAGTAGGTCAAATTATTGTTTGTTATACACTTTTTGCTTTTATATACCAATTCGATAGAAATATCCATTCAAGAACTTACCAGGGTGAGGGTATCTCTGAACCACAATTTTATTGATTGATTTCCAAGCGATCTCTAGATTGATTTTTTTTCATTGATTTTCAACGGAAGAACGGTGGTATCTTATTGATACCGCTGAAATGGGACATCCTCCATCTGTATGTTATCTTAAATAGACCATGTATATATTTTATCTTTTTATATGGAAATAAATACAAACAATACAGACAAACAATGGAATTCTAAGAGTATCAACTGCAATCGCGAAAGATATATACATGTAATGAATCATTATACCCCGCCAGTAAACGGATGCGCGGCTATTACGTGAGATTTTTTGGTGCCGGAGGGGGGTGGAAAGAGCAGTGTCACATGGTGGATTACACTTCAAAAAATATGGGGTAAAAATGCTCCATGAGGGTAATTATTGTGTCCAACCAACATCGGGCATTTCTTTTGGGCATTTTAATTTATCCAGTGTGATGAAAATGTTGCCCATTCTAAAGTAATTGCTGCTGCTTATTTTTTAACCTTACTGCATGGACAATATGCTTCCCGCATTGGGTAAAATACTCCCCCCAAATTGGTTTGACATACCCTCGTGGTGGTATTTAACCCAATATCTTTTTTTACAGTGTATCTATGTGAAAATATTATTCACACTGATAAAATGCTCAAATTTAATAGTGTAAATATATTTTCACACTGTGGACACCTTGACAGTGTGACTGTTCACAGCGTGTTCACAAGGTCGACTATGTGAATATATATTATAATTGCACATGGAAACAATATCATTAACACCTTTATTATTATGTTCTTTGTTTTAGTAAGTAATGCATCTTAACATTTATTGCCATTTTATACCGATTTTGTATATTATTTTGTTCCCCGACTGGTGAGGAGAGCTTCATAACAGAAACTAGTTTTTCTTTTAGTCATCCTCGTGCACTAGTCGGTGGTAATTTCTTCCTCTTGTATATAATTCTTGTTGCCGTTTGCCTGGAAATAAAATAAATAAATATATATAAATTATATATATACGAAATACTCAAATTAAACAGTGTGGAGATGATTTCACAAAGTGCGTCCCACACTGTGAACAATCTGTGGCACACTGTGTTCTTTCCAGTAGGAAAGAAGGACAGGTCCCCATCGAAATGCCCCCACCTCCCCCCCCCCCATTAAAAACGTAGACTACGCCTCATTGAAGTTACCATTCCCACCCCACTTTTCGAACCTGATTTACTCCAGCACTGTCTCAATTCAAATTAAATCAAATCGATCGCCCCCGCCGCTTTCGACTGTCCGGACATAGTTTACTTATCATCGAGAATCATTAATTTTATACCAATTATAAATACATACCGTTTTAGATTAGTTTCATTTTGGACTATTTCTACAATAGTTCATGTCATTTTGACCGTGCGCGCTGCATTATGATGGCCTATAACGGAAACAATTTGCAATATGAGGTGAAATCGAAAGAGATTTGATGCAAAATAATTGATTTTGCATGGGTTTAAATATGAGGAAATGAAGTATGGTTGTCATCAATAGAAATATTCTCTTCCTTTCCAGCAATTATTCGATTGTCTGAGTCAAGAGTGCATGTAAAGGTGAGAGCTTTATCTTGGACAAGAAAACAATCAGAATTGGTAGTTTGTCACGCCATTTCTATTTTTTTATTTTTGTTTATTTATTTTTTATTATTTATTTCATTTTTGTTTTTTTGGGGGGTGGTATATGGTTTTACCAAAGCAATGTTTAAAGGAATGGGAAACCACGGCTCTAGCCCTCCGAACACCTTCAAAAAGAGAATTAGAATATAATTTAATCGAAACACAATTATATTCAATTGCTCCATAAAAAAGTTTCATCTTTCGTTCGCTATTCGGTCACAAAATATTCTGTTACAAATTGTGATGCCGGCCTGTTTTATATTAAGGGCAGAATAAGGTAAATGTGCCATTTGAATAATTATCATGGTAACAGCGATCAACAGCCATAAAAATCAAGTTTTTCATGGTAATTAACAGAGTAGTAAAATTACAGTGAAACAGCCCTGCCGTTTTATTTCGGAAGATTTGAAAAAATAAGATAAGTGGAAATTTGGCTCGATTGTCTTTTCCAATGTTTTTTTTTTATAATTTTCGTCACAGCTCTCTATCTGAACACGAAACATGGCAAATCCTAGTACCCCAGATGATGGGGTTGGGGTTGGGGCGGCGTTAACGATCTGGAAACTTATATACAGCGTCTTTCTTTTTTCTCTCTCTCTTTTCTTTCTCCTTGCTCTTCTTCTGCCTTCCTTCCCTTCTTTCCCTTTCATCTTCTCTCCCTCTCTTCCTTCTTCTCCTCCTTTCTCATCTCCTCAGTCTCTTCTTCATAGTCATCCTTGTCATTGTCCTTCTTACTCCTTCCCCCTGAGAATTTATACCTCAACTTTTCAGCTATAATTGTTGGTCAGTAAGTGAAATACAACAAAACCTAGAAATAATACAATGTCCGACCCCTAATATCAATTTGGTATTTGTGTATTTGTTTGTTTGTTTTCTTTTGTTTTGTTTTGGTATTCTCTCAAAGGATTCAACCGACTTAACGGGCTTGTTGAAGAAAATAAATTCTTCCTAAAAATGACTTAAGACTTGCCCGAATTGCTCGTACGCTCATCTTGCGATAAAGAAAGAAACGTGAGATAACCTCGTACAGTTAGAAGTATAAAAGGAGCGAACGCCATTTTGTAAAGCCGAGAAAGAATTATAGGGGGTCAGGAATTTTAAAGCTCGTGGATAGTGTTGGTAAAGGATACAAAAATTGCGCTTGAATGGATCTTTTCCATTGAATAACAATTGCTGATAATAGTTCAATGAGAAATTGACAATATTTCTTCTTGGAAATATCGAAATTTCAAATAAATGCTGAGAAATGACTTCATTTTCCTCGCTGAATTTTGCTGAATTTACGAGCACTCACATAGCGCCCACTACCGTCCACGACTGATTATTTCGTCGATCGCTGGTCATTCCACTTTTACCAACCCGAAATATCCCTGCGAGTATCGTCTGCTAATTCCGTGTACGCTCGTCAATCAGCTGTTACAGCAATGCATCCGTCGAGTTTCTCCCCCAGCGAGTTCGTCGAGGAGCACAGTACAGGCAACGGTAACATCGAAAATAGATTGGTTAGCATAGAGAATAAAAAATATATGGACCTTCTTACCCTTATGCTGTCCGTCCAACCTGTAGTTCACATGTTACCTTCATGTTACGTTCATGTAAACGTATGTTCATGAAAACGTACGTATTGGAGATGTTTCTGTGAAAATTTTGGCTACAATTTTTCTCGTACGAAAAGGTGCAAGATTGGTTGAACCACGGGATACATCTTCTCCATGCATTGAACTACACTGCGATCGACATTGGCACGCTCGCTGAGCAAAACAGTCACATACACATTTTTGCGTGTACAACGTATGTACATGGTGTACGATGATTGTGTTCATGATTTTCACGTCATATTTCAACGCATGCATTGGGAAAGGGAAATGGGAAAAAGGGAGAAAAGAAAATGAAAATGAAAGGTAAACAAAAGGAAGAAGAAGAGAAGAAAACAATGAAATTGATAAGAAAAGGAAAAGAAAGAACATGGAGAGAAGAAAGGCGAAGAAGAAAGGGAAGGAAAGAGGAAATGAAGGATGTAGGCCTGCAAGTGAGACAATCGCGAAATACTAATAAATGATGGGGATAAAAAAAATATATAATATATATAATATATAAGAAATTGGAAAATGGAACGGGAAATTGTCTCGTGAAGGGGAAGGAAATGAGGAATAAGGAAACAGGAAATTAGAATGGAACGAGCTATTATGATAGCAGGGGTATCCAGCTTTCGCCAATATGGGGGGGGGGGGTTCACCCATATTTTCCACGATCGATCGCTATAAGCGGGAGGGGAGGGGGGCTGGGGGATTTACCCCCCCCCCCCCAATTTTTTCCAAAACCGTGTACAAAACGTAAAAATCACCATATGATTGCGATTGTTTAATGGTCAGCCCCCCCCCCCTTGAAAACCATTCCGCGGCCCCTGTAATAGTCAACTTTATTCTCAACAGCATAAATGTTTAATTCTATAATCCCCTATTCAATAGTGCGAGCGTAAAGCGAGAGCTATAAGTTTTTTTGGAAATGTCATATTTTTTTCCTGAAAAAACGTTCTTAGTAGTGATTTTGATCCTGAGCAAGATTCGTATATCTAACTAATAACTACTGCGAACATGAATCTGAAGCGCTAGCCTGATAGAAGGGGACCTGTTCTGATTGCAGTATAGCCATGACGATACATTCATGTAGGCCTATTTTCAAAAATCGAGTAATGTGAGCGCGAAGTGAGAGCCGATCATTTTGACATTCAAACTAAGAAAATTGGCATTCTACAGTTCTATGCATTTTCTTTAATCCTGAACTGGATGGGTATATACAATACGAGCGCTAAGTGCGATGGGAAAAATTGAGATTTAGAGCTAAAAACGGTACACAAGATGGGTATAACTAGGTATCTTCCTACATCTATAATGCGAGCGCGAAGTGCGAGCAGAATATTTTTGATATTAGATATGAAAACGTCAATATATAAGCACTAGATTCAAACACTGACAATGACAATTGTAAATTGGAGTTAGATCGCACTTAAGATTCGAGCGCGAAGCGCGAGCTGATATTCTATTTTTTGTCATCATATGAAAATGGTAATTATCGTCCTATTAGTCTCCCTAATCGCGAGACTGAAACTTGTCGACATTCTGAAAAAAGGACAATATAATTGTTGGAAATTCATGAAATTGTTAATTATCTCATAAGCTCGATGAGAGCGAGAAATTTGTTGATATCAAGTTCGGAAAATTGGATATTCTAAGCATTTTTGTATTTATGAATAGAAAGCACAAATCACGAACCGAAAATTTTGATAAATTGTCATAAAGAATTTTTGAATAGTTTGTTTTAGAGTTAAATTTCTCACCAATCAAATTGCGAGCGTGCAGCGCTAGCTGATAGGTTTTGACAATTAGACCTGAATAGGAATGTTTCGAGAATTTTTGGAATATATGAGTACTAGAGAATGGGTTTTTGACAAAAAATGCTAGGTAGCGCGTAGCGTGAGCTGCATTGATAATGATACCACTAAAAAACGGATTACGGCTGCAATTAAAAAATGTAAATCAAACAAAATAACAGCTCGATGTCCGAGCTAAAATAGGTTTTGTATATCATATATATATATATATTTTGTATATCATATATATATATATATATTATATATATATATATATATATATATATATATATATATATATATATAGGTTTTGACAATTAGACCTGAATAGGATTATTTTGAGAATTTATGGAATATATGAGATTATGAGTACTAGAGAATGGGTACTTGACAAATAATGCTAGCTAGCATACCATATCGGCCTGTTGAGGAAGATTTGTATCTCGACATCAAACATGCAAGTGCGAGCGCGAGCGAAAAACTTGTATCGTGATATTTTGCTCCGCCACTATATAGGGGGACCAGGGTACTTCGCCCCTGGATCGGCCTATGTGATAACGATGAAGATGAATTTAAAAATAAAGAAAAGGGATAAGGAAAAGTGGAAAGTGGAATTAGGCCCAGAAAAACACCTCCGGATTGACGATCGAGGAGTATAAAAAAAAAGAACGGGAGGAAAAAAAATGTGATGACGTATGTGCCATAATGTCTGGAATAGCTTGCTAATTTGTTATTGCTGAATTTCGGCGAGGTTTCGGAGGTACCAACCCAGCATTTTATCCTAGTTATTAAATGCTAAATCCTAGCCAAAGAATTTGGGGGCATACCCCATGCACCCCCCCCCCCCATTTTCGTTTTTACCGCCATGTATGTATGGGTGTCCAGTGTCGGTTTTCATGGGATTGGATAACTGACACAATTAAGTTTGGTCCCTGATGGGAGTATTTAATTTTTTTTTACATTTAGGCCTATAATTTATTATTATCATTATGATTACTTTTTTAAAGGGGGGGGGGGTGGTTAGTTCCATAACCAGTCTAAGGCCTATAATTTTTTATTAACATTATGATTATTTTTTGAGGGGGGTGGTCAGTTCCATAACCAGTCCAAAATTTGTACGGGGGGCACGAGTGCATAAAAGGATAAAATTATTACTATTGAAAAGCTACGAGAGAGCAATCTTTTTTTTACCATTTGAATTCAATACAAAAATATAACTTTGTGTTATATTTTGACGTGATACTCATGTTTCACCCTTCTCTTTTACTATTCTTTTCTCTTCAATGGGGGGGGGGGGGGTCAAATGCACCATGATGGGGGAAGACCAAGTCTAATAAGTGCTAAAAGGACTATATCAGCAATGCTAGCGGGAGTTTCGATGGTACCAGAATAATGATCATAATAATGTACTCCCTCCTTATCATGAACATACTTGTCATTATAATTCATAAAAACTTATGACTGTCGAATTAAGGGAAGTTAATGTATTCCCTATCCCCCTGGATCGACACTCACCCCCCCCCCCTCCCCGAACTCCGGGCAATTCCTGGAGGGTATCGGACTCGTATTATTTTGGAGAGAAATGGGGAGAGGGGAGTATTAGATGTGCATGCGCGTAAATGGATCTCAATTTATTTGAAAGGGGGAAGAGGTCATGTCCTCGATATCAATCGATGGTAGTGGGTTATTTATGTTTCGTTCTCGGTGTTTTTTGTACAGTATAATGTAATTTTAGGGTATATCTTAATTTTTTTGGTGTATATGAAAATTCACGAATATGGTATTATGAAAAATGATAGAGAAATGTTACTTCAGCTACCTTCAAGCACTATGGGAGAATTGTGAAGCGGATATTGAACGCAATTTGTGAACGCAAAGCGCGAACTGATATTTTGGAATATGAATTTAGAACTTTTCTTGTATTTCATGAAGAGTATGTGTATTGCTGAATAAAAAAGACAATTAATATTCGAATCGTGAGCAGAATAATTTGTACTTATTGACTAGACTTGAAAAATAGTTTAGGGCAGTTGATATCCTCTTGAACATGTTGAACAGATTGTTATGTCGCTCAAGTCAATGCGAGTACGAAGCGTGAGCAAATTTTCTGTTTATATTATGAACTATTTCTTTTTTATTATCTATCCCTTCCCAATTAAGTTTTATAATACTTTCTTCCTTCTTTTATAATTTTCTTCCCTAACTCATCTTTTCATTCCCTCTTTTTCTTATAGCTTCCCTTTTCGCCGCCAATAGAGGGGGAGGGGGCTATAAGTGGCCGCTTAATTCGCCCCCATGGATTTGTAAGCCTTGCCTATACATGATCCTGTCATCATTACAGAATATTTTCACTTTAAACTTTCACAGGGGTCGACGGATCGTCCCCCTTTTTGGCGGAGCAAAAACCAAAAAAAGGGGGGGGGGAGAAATAAGTGAAATAAATTAGAGAAGGAAGACGAATGAATGAAATAAAATGAGGGAAGACTTGGAAAATAAACAAATCTTTCATGTCACTTTATAAAATTTTTGCTCACTGTTCGTGCTCGCATAGCCTGCATGCTAGGTGATTTACATATCATGCACAATATGGAGTTTGAAGTATCAAATTTTTAAAGTCTGTATACAGAACATACTTCAGCTCAGTAATCGAACTTTAATTCAAAAAGTTACAAATTGATTTTTAGAAAGTGTTCTGTAAAAATGTCACTTTTATGGTCTGAATATTAGTATCTTCTACTCGCGCTGTGTAAAATTTGATTGGTTTATAGGTAATAGGCCTATATACCTATATTATTTTCTATACCTATACGCCTACCTATTACGCTTTGCTCTCGCATCATTGTTCAGTGATATACCTATCCTGTTCGCGTTTACAAAAAAAAAGCCTTCGAGTTCCCTTCTTTAGGTAAAAAAAAATTGCGCTCGCGCTATTTGATTGGTGAAACATGTAACGCATTCATTGTTAAATGCAAAAAGTCCTTGACAAGGTCCCTTTCGATCAGATCAAAACGTATATTACAGATTTCTACTCACTCTTCGCAATAATTATTTAGTTGCATACACAATTTGTTTAGGACCACAAACATTAATTGCCTAGATTGATCAAATTTTAGGACAAAACACATAAAATTTAAAAAACAAAATTAGCTGGCTCTTCGCGCTCGAACTATTTAGATAAAGCTTATGAGATTATCATATATTCATGCCAATTTTTAAGAATAAAGGTATAGTGGTGCTCCCCTTCAAATAGTACACAAATCAAGCTTCTAGCTGCCAATCGGGAAAAATATATGGCAGAAACAAATCCGCCTCCCCACCCCCATCAGCGAAGGCTGGTACCATGCAGAGGCGTCGATCCTGGGGGGAGGGCAGGGGGGGCGATCGCCCCACCAATGAAAATATGGGGGGGCAAACATATCATTTTGCCCCCCCCCCCAATAATTCCGGATATGCATTAAAAAAACAAGATTGTAATGTTCAGCATGCGAGATGGTGATACACACACTCGTTCTTTATTTAAAATCGTGCTCAAAATGTCCGCTTTTCAGATTGGAATATACAAATTTTCAGCTCGCGCTTCGCGCTCGCATCATTTCTGTAGCAAAAACCCATACTTTTCATGATTAAATAGGTGAATGTAAATGTCCCACTTTCAGTTCTAAGCCTCAAAAGAACTCCTGCTTCGATTTGCAATCATTCTTTCTTTGATATATATCTTGTTCTTCATCAAAAATGTCCACTAAACTGTTTTTCAGATCGAAATATCAAAATTTTCAGCGCATCTATTGTTCTTTTAGATACAAATCTTATCATTGGTACCAAAAATGCTTAGAATATCAAGTTTTCAGGTCAGAATATAAGGAAATTTCAGCTCACTCTCGGCACTCGTACTATCTGTGTAGTGAGATATGTATCCTCCTCATGAGTTACTACAAACAGTCCTAAACAGGCACGCTTTTCCTGTCAGTATACTAAAAAAAATCAGCTCGCGCTTCGCGCTCGCATTAATTTGTGAGATACGTGTCTGGGTCTCATGAGTCATATATATTATATGTGTGTGTGTGTGGGTGGGTGTTTTGTACGATCGAGCGCCTTTGGAACATTAATGATTTTGCCCCCCCAATCTGAAAAATGGATCGACGCCCCTGGTACCATGTCTGTCTCCGATATATTAGTTGTAAAGATGCCTCTAAAAGAGCTATGTTCTTCTTTACTAAATTGTATTTCTGCTCAGACTCATTAGGAAGGTGCAAATTGGAAACTTGAAACTGAGCATGTACCCATTGCCATTATTTTGACCAGGGTATAGGTGCATGAACAACGTTTGTTTCTTAGCAATCTTGGGACAAGAACGATTTATCAGTATAATGTTCAGTCAATATCAAATTGGAATGAATGTGTCAGGCAAGCTCAAAAATTACAGTAAAAAGGTTCTATAAAATTCTACGTTTTGAAGAAAGTTTGAAATGGTCACTCGTGTATAAGATGTCAAGTAAGATTTTTTTTTATTTATTAGAACGGGTAAAATGAACATTGAGCATTGTCACAGCACCCCCAGTAACAATATAGATCATCCTCCGTGGCCAGGTCCATGATTATTTCAATGCACTATGAATTATGTTGCAATTAAAAATTTAGGCCGATAACGCACCATATTTTTTTTTAGCTTTTCTCTCATAAATACAGTCCGATTGACAATAACCTGATATTTATCCATTTTATAATGAGGGACGTACATGTGTATGTGCATGACTTGTTTTTGTAAGTTAGAAACGGAAAGTTGCAATAAAGTTTTGAGGCCATCGTTGTCAGAACAAATTCCCAACGACGCGATTTTAGCCCTCCCCTTCTTCAGTTCTTTCTTTCTTTATCTACTAATTTCTCTCTTGCAATTTTTCCTTCTCGTTCTCAGTTTCTTCTTCTTGTGCTTATAATGACTGGAACAATGTGCTTATAATTAAATCATTGTCCCTGCTATTTTTGCATTGCGCACATGGTTCAATGTCCACCCCAGAAAGTATTGATTTGAATCAATTAATTTAAAAAATCAAACACTGCATAATTTTGAAAATTTCACGAAAACCGGATGTAAAATGAAAGAAATGAATTGTTTGAATAGTCTTAGAGATTTGAAAATAAGGACCAACTTGAATGCAACCATCAAAATGTAATCCACAACGGTTATTCCACATATTCAGGAACAAATAACACTTTTTGACACATTTCAATGAGGAGGAAATTAGATAGTCATATTTGATACACGTCGTCAGTCATATACAGACCAGGATGTGCATATAAATTACTGTTATGTGAAATTATGATCATAAAAAGGTTTGCATCCCATTTTGATGAAATGTTCAGTGCTTGGATTTTTCTTTTTATTCAAATAAACTTTTTTGTTGCGATGGACTCCGTTCAATTGATCGCTATGCTTCTCATGTGGATATAGGACAGTTAGTTGCAGATCAAGTGACCGTTGCCATTTTTTCCATATGAAAATGACCTGCCCCCACAAAAAAACACGCTATAAAAATAATATATTCATTCAGTCTAAAGTTATAAGAAGGTAAAATCTGCGCACATCGATCACTGAATATATGCATAGAGATCTGAAAAGTGAGATAGATATTCATAACAGTAATATGGCGTCATGCAGTGTCCCCCCCCATGGCAGTTATAAAGAGAAAGGAGAAAATAGAAATATGGAGAAAAGTATGACGATCGACCAACATTTCATTTTTTTGGCAGGCCTATTTAGTTAGTGGTTTACCATGTGAAATTTTGGAAAAATATACTTTCAAACTGAATGTCATTTTATGTTTTGTTTGACAAAAAATACTCTTTTGTTTTTGTTTATCTGTTTATATATATATATTCTTGTTTTGAACAAAATGTTGGCAATTGCCGGTGACGTTCTGTAATAAATTCCATAACTTTATGTACAAGTTCATTACTATTTCCATAGGATTGCCAGTTTTCCAAAATTGGACACTGACATACTGAGTTTTAGTTAGAGCTCGATTATCTCTGGGCAGGAGATGAATTCATATGTTCTCCTGACAGAACATCAGTGACTGAGAAAAGTGAACATGCATGGACCAGGGATTTGCATATCCTGCATGGATTCTAACTACATGTACGTGTACAACCAGTGGACTGAACTGTCCATGACCTTTTATTACTACGAGTACAGTATAAATTCAGCGTGCAGGGCAAACCTCCTTACGTAACCTGCAGTGATTCTTCAACACAAAAACACACATCCCGGCCTCGCACACACACACGTATCATGCAAGTGAATGAAATTCCCATAGGCCAGGCCGATACATACACACATAGCCAACGTGCATAGTGAAGCTAGTCTATAAATTCAAACACTGGTAACCAAAGACGGTTTGTATATAATTTTATTGAGAAATCGGTGCATTTCAAAAAATAAAACAGGATGCATAATCTTGGAAATTCGTTTGTAAGGGTTTCTTTCTGTTGGTTTTATTTCCCCTTTTTTCTCTTTATTCATCAGAATCATAGAATAAACTTTTTTTATTAACGATCTGAAACAACATATGAGCCGAGACTAACACGCGGGAAGTCAGAGAAGAACCGAAAAAAGTGTTTTTTTCCAGTTCTGTGCCAGTTGTGTATTCATTCTATATTCAGTTTTACAAATTGTTCCCGTGTTATATCAACAGTTGGAGAGCATATTTATGTGCAACAGCGTATTACACCGTGGTTCCACTTCTTTTTTTTTTAAATGAGGACTATCGGGTTTGTTTATCGAATGCAAGCCCCAGCTGAGGCAAGAGCAAGGAAGGTAGGAAAACAGAGTGATGTTGCATGTAACGTAAAGTAATATCGATATGCGATCGAGGATTTTAGATCTAAAGTCTAATCTGATGCAAGAAAAAAAAGGAAAACGCAATGTATCAACATCAACGAGCCTTGTAATTGTAAACTGAGCTGAGTGACAACTAAATTGTGTAGCGGACTACATTGTCGTTCTCGCGTAGCACACGCACGGCAGCAGTGGTGATCCGCCCGCAGGACCTAGGCCTATGGTATCTTTGAAACTTTATCGGGTATCCCCGCAGAGTTAAATTCACACAAAAAAGAGCATAATTTATCATGAAAAACACCATTTCATTTCATATCATCTACATCATGACTGTTTTAGGGCATACACATTCATATTACATACAAATTAATTAGAATGGTGACAGGCCGATTTCGAGGAATTTACCAAAACTATCCACCCTCTTTAAGGTTTTTCCGAGAAACAAAAATGTGTTCATGAAAAGGCTGCACGTCCGATATCGCGATCTCGAGGCGAATTCGTACGAACATGGAGATTCCTAAGATTTTCTGTGACCGTAATTGATACAGGATTATAGTTTTCCTTCGCCCATTTATTTCCGGAACTCCGGAAAACTAAGAATTCGGACAAGGAAAGGGTAACTGAACTGACCAGGAAGAGATATGATATGCGAGAGGGATGACTTTCTTCATTGATAAGTACACAGTTTCAAAGAAATTGCACCATATTCTACAAAGGTCAGTTTATACAAACCTGATCACTTCCCGTGTACGAAATGTTTTTTTTTTTTGGGGGGGGGGTGGAATCTGCGAAGAAACAGGTTTTAAAATGAAAAGTCCTAACTGTATTACTATATTAAGCGTAATTATTTCTTTAAATACATATTTACATTTCACAGAATATATATTGTATAAACTGTTCTTGCATGCTCGTAATCCCCTTCTCATTTTGCTTTCTTTCTTCTTCCTTTTCTCATTCTCCATTGTCTTATCATTTTCCTTTTCCCTCGTTCTATTTTTTTTCCATTTCTCCTCCTTTTCTTTAGTCATCCTTTTTCTCCTACTCTGCTCTCTTTCCATTAATCTCTTAAGGTTTTTTCATCCATTTTCTTATCTTCCTACTTATCTAACTATATATTTATATATCCATCCATATATATATATATATATATATATATATCTATTTATCTATCTGTTTATCTATCTATCTATTATCTAACTATCTCTCTCTCCCTGTCCGTTCCTTTTCAGACTCGTGTAATTAAACCACTCCCCCCCCTCCGAAAAAAAGAAAAAAAGCTGCGATACATTCTAACCGGATCATAACAGTAAAACCAATATCACTGTGGTGACATACTGCATATACTTGCCAGTTATAAAACGAAATGCAGCTAATAATTATAACTGTCCTTTTTAAAAGCGGTTAGAACCACAAGAAAGATTCCAAGGTATTGATAAAAAGTGAATATTATAGCTGGTTTCCTTCTATTATTGTCCAATGCGCACCATGCCCCCCCCCCCCCCCCCCCCCCGGTTTTACCAGGGTTGCCAGGAGCTTTCACTGGTGACGGGCAAATTGATGTAGAAAAAAATTAAGAGCCTACTGGCGTCTTAAGAAACGGATTATGTGTCACTGGAATAAATAGAACGTATGATTTTTGTGATCCAAGCTATTAGATCAGAAGCTTGGCCTAAAATTAAATCTGATACGCGATTACCAATCGCTCACAAATAAATTAATAATATTTTGCATTGTAAAATGGCAAGTAGTCCATAGTAACATGTATTGGATTTTTTACAGCATAAATTATGCTGCTTCTTTTTGAATTGTTTTTTCTTTGTTACGTTTTTTTTTTAAATTCGCTATTTTATTTGTTCATTGGCAAAAAGGATAATTTTTTTATCAATTTAACGTTTTGTTGGGTCATTTGTAAATATAAATAAATGACTAAATGTTATTTATCTTGTATTGTAATCCTTTACGTTTTGATGTGGAATCAATAAAATGAATTTTAAACTTGGTTTACGGGCATTGCACATTTACACTCCAAAGGCCAAAAACCACTCTTTTTATTTGAAATTCAGACAAAATAATCGTGCATATAACGCCGTTTTAAGACTAGTTTTGTTTCGTTAATGAGTCGGAAATAACGTAAGCAAGTTTAGCATTGTCAGTAACGCAACTTATAACCTTTACAACCACATGTACTACGGAAATAAACTAATGTTCAGTTTATCATCAGTTATGTGCGAGAGTCCCATTTTTTTTGTTGAATTATGTGTATAGAAAGGTAAATTTGATTAACTTGTATTTTTGTTTTCTCTCTTTAACCTCCTCCTCCCCCCCCCCACCCTTTCATCTCTCCATACTGGTACGTCTTATCCCTTATCTCTCTTCCAGTTTTCACCCCTCTCATCTCTCTTTCACTTTTCGCCCTTCTCTTATCTCCTTCTCTCTCTTCTACCTTTCACCTCTCTCACTTTCTGTCCCTCTCTCTCCTTAATTAACCACATTTGAGTTAACACATTCACAGTGTACATTTCCACTCGACAACCACAAATCCGGTGTCTTTCCAAGTACAGACAAATCTGAACCAAACATTGCAACCTCGTCTCTGCTTGGGTATTTAATAATGAACAATATGGAATTGTAAACACACAATCATCATACTAGGTACATGTATTCCACGTTTGGTCACATATCTTGACATCTGTACAAATCCAAACTTAAAACTATGCACCAGGAAACAGAACAAAAATATCTCACTATCAACATTTTCTGTACACGTGCACCAAATAAAATACATAATGGTCGACAACTACTTAAATCCTACCCTTAATACAAAGTTGAATCAATTTTTAAATACGCAAGAAAAATATTCGTACGGTTTGACTCTTCAAAAGAATGAAATTATACATGACACACGTGTAAGTCCATTTAAGAAAGGCCCTCTATTCTGCTACATTTTATCTATATTTCATCTATGATAAGAGTACGAAATACAATTTTCCCTTTTTTGCATTCCATCACTTTTTAAACCATAATTTCGGTAGATCATGATGGGATCCCTCCACATCCCAAAGTTGGTGGGAATCGGTCTACGGGGGCCCAATATATGACCTCACAAATACACAATTAGCTCCAATGAAATCAATGTATTATAAGCCTGGTGGGCGTTTCATAAAGCTTTTTGGAAGATACGAATGACTTTACGAACGACTGGTGATACTTTCTTGTGCTATCTGATATAGCCCTATAAAATTGATTTATGACCCAAGAATATGATCCAGTCGTGCGTAACTTTACAAACAGCTTTATGAAACACCCACCTGGCTCTAAATGTTATATGCCAGTCTTGCCAGATCAATACTACATGATTGTACATGTAATGGGGCTACTTCTATATTTATGAGGTCTTACCTTGGGCTCGCATTGCCTTCATGAAGAATGAACCATGTAATAAGGAGCAAGAATAGTAATTGCAACTTTTCCCTCTCCACTTTTAATATTCAATTTTAAGTATTGATTGAATACGTACTTTACTTAGTAGTTTACTTGGCTAAGCAGAATGCTCATATTCATACTCGATTCACTTCATTTTTTTTCTTTATCAAGCCATCATTTAAGCAAAATACTTAATTATAACCACTGTGATGTCACAAAGCCAAATAATACGCAATGTTATGTATGGTTGACTTCACGTATGTACATTTTGTAAACTGCACGCAAGCCAGACTTAAGTCCGGGAGGCGGCCGACTTAGATTTAAGCAAAATGAGTAGCCCCAAAATACAACAGAATACAAATACAACAAGTATTTTACTGGTCATTTTGCCTCCGAAGAAGATTCTGCTAGGATCGAAAGCTTAGGCCCTTTTGACTCTCTTAAGTATTTTACTTAAGCAAAATACTTAAAATAATGGCTTAAATTGAATACTGGCCCAAATCTATTATGTTATTTCCAATGACATAACATTGGTCACTTTAGAGTCAGTTACATTGTTGTGTCTATAACATTAGGATCAATCATGATCATTAGAATCTACACCATCAGATAAAATCAATGTGAAATTCATATCGGGTTTCCTGCTCGAGAGATATGACCCACACTTCCATGCGGTTTCCTGTTTCACGTTTGAATCATCATGGATACAAAGTTCACCAGGAGAGGGCGATATGTTAGGTAGACTGCTCTCAGATTATATCCTATCATTTAAAACAAGAATTATGTTGTGGAGGCGTCGTGGTCTAGTGGTTACGACTCTCGTCTTTGAATCAGAGGGACGTGGGTTCGATTCCTAGCCATGGCGTGTTTTCCCCATGATATACAGGCCTATTCACAACTATAGTTGCACAAATCACTATCAAATACAGATACAGATAGCATGATAAGTGTTGATTTTAAGTGATCTTTTCCTGTGGCTTTTGCAAATATAATCACTGCTATGCTACAGGAAGTATACGTATATGATTTGAAGGTTTTTTTTCATGGCTACCATGCATATGCTATGCATGAAACAAAAGCACATGTTTACGGTATAAGTGTAAACGGTACTAGTAATCCAAGAAATAGTGCAAAATGCTGTATATATCAACAATACAAAGTAAATGTCTGTTTTGAATAGGCAGATACCGGTAATTAATGAGCTCCCTTCTTCAGCCCATTGGCCACAAGAACTGTATGGTCCCTGTACAGAGTCTGTAGGAATTAGAGAATTATGCATTCAGACAATGGGTTGATCTAAACATTTCCATTGATATATTGCATAACATCTCTAATAGTTCATCCATCACAGACTGGTCCTGTTCCATAATGACTTGTTATAATAACAAAAACACAATTTCTATAACAAGTTTTCTATCAGCCAATCAAAATGAATGATTTCTGTAGCTTAAAACTGTCAATGCCATTCCGTTAACATAACAAGTTCTATGAAACGGGCCCGATACTTCTTTATTCCATCACAACTAATGTTTGATGTGTGTTAAATTGGATTTAGTCAACAATATGAGACAAATCCTCTGAAACTGCTCTTGATACATATAAAAATATAGTTGTCATGATATTCATGTAATTAGATGATTTTGTGCGCATACGAATTTAAAAAACTAGTATAAATGAAGATAATCAAATTGATTACTTTTTTAACAATACATTTGTTTTTTATTGTTCCAGCATTTATCTGGGCCCAATCTTACAAAGAAATACGATTTATCCAATCAATCATAACTCTATGGAAATTCATCAGTGTCATAATTTTTCTCCAGGAAATTTGCACAATGTCCTTTGTAAACAAAGATAAGCACAGTGAATTATCCAGAAAACAATGAATGCATGAATATACATCATAGTTAGAAAATATTATGAACAAACATGCATAATAGATGTTGACTTTGCAGGCCGTCCATAGTTGCCATTGATCGGATCATTTGTAACTCTTTGTAAGAAGGGGCCTCAGTGTTACTTGAATACTCCTGGGCCCTGTCTTACATAGAGTTACGATTGATCCGGTAAATCTCAAGTACCGGTATATGGAAATCCATCGATGTCATAATTTTTTCTTTTGGAAATTTGCTCAATGTCCTTTGAAAACAAAAAGAAGCATACTGAATTGTCAAGAAAACAGTAAATGTATGATTATACGTCATTTATAGAAAATATTTTGAACAAACATTAATCAATCGCAACTCTTTGTAAGACGGGGCCCTGAAAAACATTCTTGATATCAGTTACACTTCTAGAGCCTTTTCTAATTTGATAATGATAAAAACCATATTCATATACTTCA
This sequence comes from Lytechinus variegatus, assembly GCF_018143015.1. NCBI lineage: Eukaryota > Metazoa > Echinodermata > Echinoidea > Temnopleuroida > Toxopneustidae > Lytechinus > Lytechinus variegatus. Next base: position 2,936,372 of record NC_054750.1, read on the forward strand.
AATCCTACTGCTACACCTATCGTTTATTTTACACTCTTTACAATACAACTGAAAAAAAACACATCTCATCTCAGAGTCAGATAGCTGATATAATATGATTGTAGAAGAAATGATTGTTAGATTCTCCTTAACAGTACAAATGGAAATTTCAAATTACATATGAAAAAAGAGATGAAAACAACAGGAGTGTGAAGAAGAAAATCAAACAGAATGGCATCATACAGTAAGCTCATAATTAGAAAAGGTCAGGTCATATGATTGGGTGCAACTGGGGTGGGGGGTGGATAAAAAGTGATGATGGATGAAATGTTGATATATCAACATTTTAGAGTGATGTGGAAAGGTAAATAAAACATTAATGAATAAGAGGGAATGAAACTTAAAAAAAATAAACTAGACAGGTTTACATGTATATACAAGGCAGAGAGGGTGCGAGCACTTTCATCCTCAATCACCTCTATAAAAAAATGCATCTTAAAAAAAGGTGTATTATCATTTTTTTTTCAATCATCAAATGCTAGATTTACAAAACAAACATTCAAAACATTAATACATAAGAAAAGAAATAATATAACAAAATACAACTATAACTGTTCCTTTTAATGATTCTACCTTTCCAACTTTTTTTCTTTTGTTGTCTTTTCAAGAAAAAGATGCCTTCTTTCATAAACAGAAGTCTTTTCTAACCTGACTATAAATCCTATGAAACCTTGTGCTACTTGAACCAATCTTCATACAACAGCTTTCTAGCATACAGAGGGAGCTACCTTATTGAGTTTTAATATAAAACTTCATTACAGTAGACAAGACCATTCTTCAGAATCCAGACGCTGTAGTTCATTAAAGCACTTTTCCTGCGAGTGGATTTCAGCAAAAACTCAATTAAAAAACAACCCTCCACCAAGTCTGTGCATTACACCATTAATGGTCTATGTCTAGACTCTAGACGGAACTTCATACCGCTTCCAAGAATGCCAAACCAAAGGAACTTGATTGACTGTTGGAGTCTATCTTCTACTACTGTGCCTTGATCCGTAGCCGCCGCTACTCGCGCTCGGCCGGGACGTAGCACGACGTAGGAATTCCTCGCACTCATCGGCATGACGGTCATATGACTGTGGAATAAGAATGTTTACAGAGTAAAAGAAGAATGAAAGTATTTGCTTTAAACACAGTTCACATGAAAATCCGTAGGAAAAAAATCAAGATTAATTGTCACTACATCATCATGGACCTTAATCTGGTACAGATGTTGTTTGAAGGTTTGCATGGTGGCATGTACAATCGCAGATGTGGTTCACAGTACACCATGTGGAGTATTATAGAAACAGTGGATAGAAGAAAAGGAAAAAGAAAAAATTGATAGGCGAGTAAGTGGAAATTTGAGAGTAATCTTTCAAATTTCCACTTTCTCGCCTATCCATTTTTTCTTTTTCTTCTTCTATCCACTGTTTCTATAATACTCCACATGGTGTACCATAAACCACATCAGCGATTAATCTGGTACAGTCAAATAAAACTAAACTTTGTGAAATCTAAGCTGAAATACAATTACACTGTAGGACATCAAACAAGGATAAGTACATATGGGACAGGGTATTATTATTATTACAATTATTTAGAACAAAAAAAAGCTTTGCTAATAACTTCTATGGGGGGGGGTTCAAGAAAAGTGATAACCAGTGATTTTCCCAGACAGATGTTACAAGCTACTATTAATCCTTGCATCTGATTGGCTGAGGGCATATCAGTCAGTGAAAACCACTACCAAACTTTCCATGAAACCCTCCCCTTGTGAAATCATCAACTCACCGTTCGTCCCCTGCGATCCTTGTGGTCCCTTTTGGACCGCTCTCTCCCGTGATCACTACGTCGCATCCTGCGGTCTCCGCGGTCCCCGCGATCTCGATCACGATGATCCCGGTCCTTGTCACGTCGCGAGGAAGGCGGGGATAGAGGTGGCGGGTAGTCACCCAGACGGTGAGATGAGAGGGGCGGAGCGGGCGGGTACGACGGTGGAAAAGGCATCAAAGGGTCGTAATAATTCTGAAACAAAATAGCATTGTTTACACAAAGATAATTACATTGACATTTTTGCTTTCACCTAATATATTTGTTGCTGAAAATTTTGAAATTATCTGCTACCAACTGGAACCAATTCAAAATTAAAATGAATACTAGTTCAACCCACTGACTCTGGGTACCACTGCAAAATCTTACCTGATATGTAAATATAATAATTATACTTGCTTACATAGCACTTAACCATTACTTTATCAGAAATCTCTAAGCACTCTACAGCAATGCAGCACAATTACCCTAGCTTTAGGAGAGCAGCTTTTATGCAAACTGCATTTCTGGGAATAACTTTCTTACCACGTACCCTTTTCACCTCACCTGGGTCGAGTGGTGCACAATGAGGGTAAATTTCTTTCTGAAGGAAAACCTGCCACGGTTTGGAATTGAACCCACACCCCTCAAATTGCAAGACTATAGTCATAACCACTAGACCACGACACCCCCACATATCAAGAGATTCATATAAATAGTTGTACATAGAGTCATCCACATTTTTGTTCAACCTTATTCCTATGAACTGAAACAGAGAAATCAATGGATCCCACAAAACTTTTGAACGCATTAATAAGAGGACTCCAATGTTAGCAGTTAACATTTGTGAATAAGACTTGCTCTTCCATGCCATAATGGCAACCAAACAGATGATTTCATGACCATACACCGCTGATCTTTGACTAGTCTTTGACATATACCTAGCATACATGAACCCATTCTTTCACTGGCAAACCCCCACACGAATTGAAGAATCAATCTGTCCACTTGCGCCCGTAACACAAAGATTAGCAATCAGCGCAGATCACTCTTTATTATGCTTGATTGCATTGACTACAATGTACAATTAATCCTGAAAATCAAGTGCACGACTTATCAAAACCTTTGTCTTATGGACCAAGGTCAATGTATTATAAATAAAGGTGGCGTCTCAGTCACACCAAGAAACCGTACCCAAACTGACAGACTAGTTGTCATTCAAAATAATATACAAGCTATTATCAGTTTGGGACTACACTTGTATGGTGTGACTGTAACCTAGTAGTGTAGTTTACCTGTGATGGGTAGGGAGGCATCGGCATGCCCATGGAACGACTGGAGTAATCACGAAGGTAGTCAGAGTAGGACTGCAAGATAAATCATATAATGTAGAAATTAATTGGACTGCATGAAAACTGTACTTATTGTATGTGTAAGTACCAGTTACATTCATAAATGAGGGTAGAAAATATTAGTTGGAGAGATCACAAAACAACAGCTGAAATTTAAGATCTTCCACCTATTTCCACCACCGTAAGTAAATATAGATTATGATTTGCCGGTCACTGTTTGTGAGCATGGAGTTATTCTAAGATGTATCTAATTAGGAGTATTAGAATATATTAGGAAATTTTCATGTGTCGGTTATCATAGCTGAAAAAAAATAAGACAGACATTTATGAAAGCAAAACCCATGGACATGATTTTTTTTTTATAGATCTTTTAGGCTTGCTCTAACTAAAGGAATCAATTCCATACTATTCACAATTCATGTTTGATGAAAGAGGATACATTTTTTTCAAAAATTTTGGCTACTGGAACAAAGAAAACAGACAAATCAGATACACCTTAAAGGGGGTATTCTGAAATTAAAACCTCTGTTTAACCCTCGTCTAAACAGGAATTTTAAACCTCACTCCTATGGAATGCTGGCTTAAAAATATTTCCTCCATATTCTTGGCAATTATAATGCAATTACTTACTTCATTAAAAGTCATTATACTTTTGTATTTCCTTTTTCTACGTATTACAAGACTCAATAAATTTTTGACAACTTTTTGCAGCAGGATAAGATCAAGTTTTAATTGGCAAATAAGTGGACAAGTTGCATTCTATAAAAGAGTGATCTAAGTTAACCCAGGTTTAAAGGGGAATGAAACCTTTGGAACAAATAGGCTTGTGTAGAAACAGAAAATTCATAGAATAAGAATAAAGAAAGTTTGAGAAAAATCGGACAAATAATGAGAAAGTTATGAGCATTTGAATATTGCAATCACTAATGCTATGGAGATCCTCCCATTGGCAATGCAACAAGGATGTGTGATGTCACTGATGAACAACTTTCCCTTTGGTGGACTATAAAATACCCTCAAAATGTCTCTTTTTGCTTTTTCTTATGATGATACAAACTCTTTATCCATGATGTATTCTTAAAAAATATGTATTACTTGCCCTCATGTAGAAAGAACACATGATCTATGGATAGATGTGATAAAAGAGGCAATTCAAGTGAAATATATACTAAAGTAATGGGGAGAGTTGTTCACAAGTGACATCACACATCTTTGTCGCATTGCCAATTTGCTATCTCCATAGCATTAATAGTGATCGCAATATTCAAATGCTCATAACTTTCTCATTATTTGTCCCGATTTTTCTCAAACTTTTGATGATCTGTTTCTTTGATTTTTCTGTTTTCACACAAGCTTTCTTGTTCTAATGGTTTCATTCTCCTTTAACTAAACCATGGCTTTCAAAGTACCACTCCAAGTAGTTAAAGTTTACAGCCTCTATCAATTATTTTGGGAGGAAGAAATCACAGGGACAGGCAGTACTTACTGGTCCAAGTAACAGATCCCTAGGAGGGTCTAGCAGGGGCGGGGGTGGGGGTGGTGGAGGGGGTCTCATACGACGTCGGTCTGTGAGAGAAAGAGAAGAGGTGAGAAGGGTTAATCATACAAACATATTATTAATGGGATGGTCCGGTCTGAAGTATATATAGTTAAATACATAGAGTAGAATTCACTGAGCAAAATGCCAAAAAATTCATCAAAATCGGATAACATTTTTCATTTGGATTATTTATTTGGATACTATCAAACATTTTTAACTTGAAATTTTGATCATTTTGGAGAAGAAAGTGTCAATAGACTTCTAAAACTAGCATCATTTACGCGTCATTGCCTAGCAACTCATCATTAAACGCATACTGGCTTGGATCGAACGCATCACTGGTATCTCTTTGCGCAACCATTCTTTGTGCGCTTAATTCTGATTGTTTCATGTAATTGTGACGTCACGATGTCTGGGAAGAGAAAGTCGTCGAAAAACAACTCTGGTGATAATGAAGAGACGAATGAAAACTATCTTCTATCACTGATCAAGAATGAGCTAGGGAAACTTTCCAATTCCTTGAATGCTAAGTTGACCGTCTTGGAGCAGTCAATCGACAGTATACGAGAGGGACAAAGTAGCATTGTCAACTCGCTGTCGTTCCTCAACGAGAAATTTGAGGAAATGAAGTTGAAGGCCGAGAAGATAGAAAAGGAAAACAGAGAACTGAAGGAACAAAACATCTGTCTTCAGAAGAGATTCAGTGAGTTGACCTTCCAGCTTAACGAACTTGACCAGTACCACAGAAGAGTCAACTTGGAGGTGGCAGGTGTACCAGAACGACAGGGCGAGGTTCCTGAAAGGATCGTACTTAATATCGCGAAACACATCAGCCCTGAGCTTGCAGCATCCGACTTCGATGTGGTTCATCGGCTGGGTTCCAAACGCCAAGCTGATAACAAAGCCCGCCCAATCATCGTGCGATTCACCACAAGACGAGCTCGGAACATCATGTATGATGGGAGAAGGAAGCTGAAGACTCTCTCCACAAAGGATCTTGGATACAACAGCGATGGCAAGATCTACCTCAATGAAAACCTGATCGCTTCCACTAAGGAGCTAATGAAAGATGTCAACAAGGCCCGCCGAGATGCCGGATACAAGTTCCTGTGGACCCAGAATGGCCGAATCTATGTAAGGAAGGATGAGAAGTGTCAACCCATCATCATTCATTCCAGAGAGGACTTTTCTAAGCTGTAGAAGGACTATCCATGTTTTTCCATTTTCCAGTATTCTTTTTTATTTCTTATGAAATTCACGTCACAAAACTTTTCGCATCGATCAATATTTGTGTTATTTTCCGTGGTATATTTTGCATTCTTTCACTGCCCTTTCAATAATGTTTCAATACCAGACATTTCATGGAGGTCATTTTACTTATTTTTGTGTGCAAATATTCTCCATCGACCGTTAATAATTGTATCAAATAATCTTTATTTTGTTAACTATTACAACTGCAGTATTTTTCAAACTCGAATTTGGGGTCATGACGGTATCAAATCTAAAATATGCATTATATGCTCAGCTTACAAAGATTTTGATTTAGAATGGCAATATATTCTATTTCATAATGGTGGATAATATGCGTGATTTCCCATTTTATCATCTGAATAATGATGATTTCTTATTACTAAATCATCCAAGTCAGGATAAAAGCAACACTATCTCAAATCATCATACTCCATTTGATAGATTTTCTACTGATATTCTTACAAATAATTTTGATGAACTTCAAGTTGAATTCGATATTCATGATAAAGCATACAATCTTTCCTCTTCTCCATATTATACAGAAAATTCATTCAAAGACTATGCTAAATTGATTGGAGAAGATGATGTTTTTATTTTGCATTTGAATATAAGAAGCGCTAACCAAAACTTCGAGAAATTACGATTATTATTAGAAAATACACAGTTTGCCAATCCCCCAATCATTGCTCTTACTGAAACTTGGTTCACGGAAACACCGAATTCCTTATGCACCATCCCGAATTATGATATTGTTATAAACAATAGGAAAAATAAAATTGGAGGTGGACTAGCATTATATATTCCGTCTTCATTTGATTATGCAATTAGACATGAATTTGAACATATGAATGATATCATCGAATCCTTATTTGTAGAAGTAAAACTTCAAAAAGATAAGAAAACTCTAATAGGTGTCATCTACAGACCTCCTCAAACTTCTTGTATAGAAGATTTTTTACTTGCTACTAATGAACTTTTGCAAAACGGAGAATTGATAAATAACAATTGTATCATCACTGGTGATTTCAATATTAATCTCTTGACCAGTAATCACTCTGCAACAAACGATTTCCTTGAATTAATGTTAACTTCTACTTTTTTGCCGATTATTTCTAGACCAACCGTATTACTGATCATTCTGCTACGCTTATAGATAATATATTCTGTAACTCTCACCCTCTTCCGAAAGCTGGCATTGTAACGACAGACATATCCGATCATTTTCTTATTTTTACCCATATCCAAACAATGCAATCACTCGCAAAAATGGAAAAGAAATATAGGATCTGTCGCAACTTTAGTGACAAAAATATTGAACGCCTCCAAGAAGATTTAAGCTCTGTTGATTGGTCTGACGTTTATAACTCGAAAGAGAATGTCGATGACTCATTTGACATATTTTTGAAATATTTCAATGATTGCTTAGATTCTTGTGTTCCTTTAAAGAAATATCGAAATTACGACTATAAACGTGTTCCAAAACTACATGGGTTTCAAAAATGATATTAAGGTCTATCAATCGGAAAAATAATCTGTATGTTTCTTATATATCAAATCCAAATGATGTTTCACGGAATAGATACACGTCTTATAAAAATACCTTAACAACTACTCTCCGAATAGCAAAAAAGAGGTTTTATTCAGAAAAATTACAATCATATAAAAACGACCTTAAAAATACATAGAAAACAATAAATGGGGCTCTAAACAAAATTAACAAATCTAGTGCTGTTAATAAATTATGTGTAGATGCAAATATGGTTGAAGATACTCATTCTATAGCAAATGAATTTAATTCATATTTCTCTCAAATTGGACCAAAGTTAGCTGGAAATATTATCCCTGTAGAAAATTTGTTTAAGGACTTTTTGGACAAACAAAATGATAATTCAATATTTCTTACTCCAGTTCATAGAGAAGAATTACTTGAGATTGTATTTAATTTGAAAGCAGGAAAGACACCCGGATATGATGGCATTACAAATAAATTATTGAAAAACATTATACATTCTCTTGCTGATCCCCTGCTTCATATATTTAATTTATCATTGCAGCTTGGCCAGGTCCCAAAGAAGATGAAAATAGCTAAAGTTATACCATTTTCAAGAAGGGGGACCAATTAATTACTAGTAATTATCGCCCAATATCTTTGTTAACTTCGTTCTCAAAAATTCTTGAAAGGATCATTTATAAAAGGACAGTTGCTTTCCTTAAGAAATATAGTATTATATGTGATAATCAATTTGGTTTTAGAGAAAAACATAATACAACTCATGCTATATTGACATTAATAAATAAAATATCTACTTCTTTTGATAATTCTGATCATACTGTAGGATTATTCCTTGACTTCTCAAAAGCGTTTGACACAATAGATCATGAAATACTGTTATGTAAGCTATCAAATTACGGTATCAGAGGGACAGCTTTACAATGGTTTAGGAGTTATCTTACTGATAGAATTCAGTTTGTTACAGTAAATGAATCAGAATCTCCAACAAGGCCAGTTTCCTGTGGAATTCCACAAGGTAGTATTCTTGGCCCCTTGTTATTTATACTTTATGTTAATGATATGAAAAATTCATCTCATGTTCTTTCATTTATTCTCTTTGCTGATGATTCCAATATTTTCTATACACACCATGATCCACATGTACTTGTGAGCACTATGAATACAGAATTTAAAAAAGTAACAAACTGGATTAAAGCCAACAAATTGTCACTGAATCTGCAAAAAACTAATTATATGCTTTTTAGTCATTCATTGAAACATCTACCGCATCAAATACTTTTAGATAATACTGAAATCAAAGAAGTGCAAACAACAAAATTTTTAGGTCTTACTATTGATAACAAGCTTACGTGGAATGCTCATATCAACAATACTTGCAAAACTGTGTCAAGAAATATTGGAGTCATCAATAAGCTTAAATACGTTCTACCAGCACAGGCGCTATCCATGTTGTATTGTGCATTAATTCTACCATATCTTAATTATGGAATTCTGGCATGGGGTAATGCCTCTCAAACGAGACTAAATAAAGTCTTGCTACTTCAGAAAAAAGTACTGAGAATAATATGCAATATGTCCTTTAGAGCTCATACGGATGAATTGTTTCGTCAAAAACGTATCCTTAAAATCAATGACCTGTACCGCTTGCAACTATTCCAATTCATGTATCAGCTAGATAGAAATAGTGTACCTAATGTCCTACAAAAGAAATTTATGAGAAACAATACTTTACATTCATATAATACGAGACAATCAAATGACTATCACTTACCTAAAAGTAAAACAGTATTTTCTAGCAAAACTGTATTTTTCACAGGACCAAAACTCTGGAATTCTCTGGACAGAGAAATGAAAGAGGCAGCTAGTCTTATACGATTTAAATTACTCATCAAAAAATTTCTCCTGAATTCTTATTGATTCAATCTAATATTTGTGAACGTCATACTTATCCACGGTAGTATTGATTATTTTTTAAAGTCAATATTTAATTTTGTATATAGTGTAAATACATTTGTGTTACAGTGTTTATATCTATATAATTTTATAAAATTTTGCTGATTATTTTACTCTATTTGTATCATATTACCCTTGTATAAAGTTTTGATAGGGGGTCTACATTTTACAAGCTCTGCTTTTTAGTAGGCCCCTCCACTTTTTTAATTTCATTGCTACGTTTCAATCCTGCATATGTTATGCATTTTTTTTCATTGTAAACATGATTACGAAATGTACTTTGATGATTGTGGAATATGAATATATCAATAAATAAATAAATAAATAAATAAATAACAAAGTTATTGAATTTTAAAGTTAAGCAATATTTTGTGAAAACAGTCATCATGAATATTCATTAGGTGGGCCGATGATGTCACATCTCCACTTGTTCTTTTGTATTTTATTATATGAAATAAGATTTATTCAGATTTTTTCCTCCAAGAACTAGAAAAATTGGGACAACTGATTTAGTGTATTAGATATTTATTGCTGAAACTTATTTCATTATAAGGGAGACATATTATTCACACAAGTCTGAAATAATGATTTTATTTAATAACATAAGAAAGCGGAAAGTGGAGATGTGACATCATCAGCCCACCTGATGAATATTCATGACGACTGTTTTCATGAAATATTGCTTAACTTTAAACTTCAATAACTTTGTTATTTGTTATCCGATTTTGATGAAATTTTCGGCATTTTGCTCAGTGAATTCTACTATTAAGATATAAATATTTTCAGCCCGGACCATCCCTTTAAAGTAGCATGTACTACATGAACACGACTTGACAGTGATACATATATCAAGTTCCTGAATCCTTACCCACAATGCAACATTCTCAGCAGTGTAGTATTAGAACATACATGTACACCCACTCGAATGAGAACACACTTCAATTCAATTTATTAATAATTCATAAAATGCAAAGCAGATATATACAATAAAATGTGTATGGGAATCACAACAAAAGCCAATGGCTTGCTAAACAGTGATCCACTTACAACACCAACTCCCTACTGAATATAAATATACATACTGTAATAATTCAATGTACCAAAAGAGAAGTACTTTTTCCCTGAAATATCTCTAAGATTCCTTATAATTATTAAAAAAATCAGTTTAATTTATTCTCTTTACAATGAATACTTAACTCAAATGGTATGTTTCTATTACAGCCAATGATAGACCACACAGTTGTTCAATTCACGGGCAGATCCAGGAGTTTCCAAAGTAGAGGGGGGGGGGGGATTTTTGTCCTAAACAATTTTTACAAGCAAAACAAAATCCAAGGACTTCACACCTGAAAAAAAATGAGGTGGCTCATGTAGCAAGAAATTTGACAAGCAAAAATTTAAGTCTTCACTTGATTATGCAGGGATTTTCCACTAAAAATGTCTGGGTTTTTTTTGCCTGTCAAAGGGGGGGGGGGGGGGGGAGGGGGGGCATAGGCCAGATGTGCCCCCACCTCAATCCGCATCTGGTCAATTTGATCTTGCTTAAATGTCTTACCATCCCTACTGGACTGCATACGTCGCTTCATTCCCCCTCGAGGTCTGTAATCACGATGACTGTGACTGTCTGGGCGTCTGCGTCGGGTACTGTCGCATAGAAGAGGAGGGGATAACAAAGTAAAACACATGGGTTAGTGTCTGTTTGTAGATAGAGATATTTCAATTTTTTATTGTACTATATTTGTCATTCATTACAGAGACCAAACACAGAACACTGTCATCCACAGACTCTTAAACAGATCTATTAGTCAATTCAAACTTTTTTTAACTTAACCTCGGAAAATGAGAAGGACCACTCAAAAGAGATGTGTTACTACTGAATAACATCAATACCACAAAACGTTCTTGAGCAGCTCAAGAAAAGAGACTACAATTTGACTTCTAATCAGGGAAATGTCTTGCCATAGACTATTCCTGTAAAAAACTACTCAGGTCCTGTTTTTAGCAATCACATGACTACCCTAATAGAAATTTATCCAAAGGTTTCCTTTTGACATACCTATAAAAGACTTTTTTTTTAATATGATTGCAATTGAATTGAGACTCCCAAGAAAAAAAAATGGTTGAAGCATAATGGGGTTTGACAAATTAATTGAGAAATCTTCAAATTTTTTACAACTGTAGCCTAATAAACTAAAAAGAACAAAGTCTGAAATTTGATATAAAATTTGATGCACACGATAGAATATCAAATCAAATTTTGCAATAGGCACAATCGAAGTCTAGTTTGCTGCTAAAACTGATGACACTCTATATTGACATTCCACTGGTCTAAATCATGACAAAGTAATTTCTTTTTAAAAATCTTTGTTTTTTGTAACTTCTACATATCTAATTTCCCTGCTCAACACTGAGGAAAAAAAAAGAATTACATGTGAGTATACATGTAGATACCTGACTTCTTTCATAAATTTGCATTTTTTTTAAAAACTTTGCAAAAATGGTTTAGGAGTATCTGCCCAATAGCATGTTTTTTCCTTATAAATCATATTATTTGCTTTGAATTTCAAAGGTGTGTGACAAGGATTCTCTATTGGTCTCCTTCTATTTCACTTCTGTTGGTTATTACCAATGGCATTCTTTTTTTCTTCTCTTCAAAAAAATAAAAAAATTGAGATGAGCGATTTTTAAGATGATTAAGTTGTTCAGAATTTTTGTTTTTAAATTGAGTTTCCTTGTGTAAGATAAATCCAACAAGACCTTGGAATAAAAAAGGTCCCCACTCACACTGCAAATATGTCACATACTATACCAGATGACGTGCTTGTGTTGTGGAGTTCATGGAGGGAATACCACCAACATCTAATACCTTTAATATCAGTCCCATTTGAAGTATTTTAGTTGCTCATGGTATTCAGCTGACTAATGAAGATCACAGGCTAGGGTTTTAGTCCTTTCATTTTGATTTACACTTATCAACAGTCCATGCAATTAGTGTAAATTCATTCTCTTTTCATCTTTAGAATGTTCACTCAGATGTTTTTCTTTCGTCAACCGACTAAAATTTTCCCTACCTGCTTTTCACCAAAATGCCCCCGGGGTGAGGGCACATCATTTATGCCGCAATTATCCCTCTGGTAACACATGCAATAACGTCCATGTATCAACGGTATCACACAAAAACATTACAAAAAAGATCAGTCCTTATAAGCATGATACCATACAGTTCATTTGCATATGGGGTGGGCACAAGCTCCACCGTAAATATGCATTGCAGTCACATGACAATAAACAGTTCATTAACATATCTCATGAATATGCAATATGCTACACTCCACCCATTTTTCTGATTTCTCCATTGCATAGCATCATTTGCTACACACGCCACAAGAACAGATGGTCCAAATGATTTGTTGGCAAAGGTAAAATGCAAGCCACGCCACTAACTAACATCTGAATTCCAAGCAGTCCTACGAGAGAATATGATGGCACGTAACGCAGCACAGAGGCATTTCCAAATATTTCCCTTGCATCGCATCAGGTAAAGATCCTGCATGATCCTATGAGATTGGTCCTCATTTTTTCCTGGCACATAATCACGGGTAACATCCAAATGCTTAGGAGAGAAGTGGTAACAGTCCTTCTCTTTTCTCCTGCTACCCTTTCTAAACAGAGCATGCACTCTCTCAAAGAAGTAAACATTAAAGGATTGTCCTAGGGTAGGGTGAAGAAAATGTTTATGAGGGGGTTAAGTCCCAGATTTAGGTTAGAGCACTGAAGCCTAGCCGCACACTGAGATGCTATCAGCTACCCCGGCTACTAGCTCCACAAAGTACTGGTCGGAGGCTGAAACTTTTACAGAGAAATTGGGAGTTGGGAGAGGTTAGTGTATATAATCATCATGATAAAAGCTCAAAAATGTTTTTTCCAAGGAAAACTGCAATGGTATAAAAAGCCCTACATGTACATGTATGTATATTCCACCGTGACAAAATATATAATAATAACATATTTATGTCAACAATGGAAACACCAAAAATTGTTTTAATGACTTACGGTAGTTGGGTTTTTTAACTGGATATCTTTTGATCTACAGTGAAAATTTACAAACGCCAACTCCCCTTCCTACCATTCAGTAAAGACATTGCCTACACAATACAAAGATAAAGAAGATTTTAATCCCTAGTTTATCAAGAAGGCAGACAATTAAAGATGGATTTTAGATAGAGAATATGATGGGATATCGAATATCACTACATCACAAAGAGAAATCGATATCTCCAAGGACAATATTTTTGTGTATAACCCTACTGATCACTCAAAAGAGAAGCTTAAATTTCAAAAACATTTTCTTCTATATTACATTTATGCAAGATGTTGAGGCACATGAAGAAGTCAAATGAATATCACACGTGGGAACATTTTATGCAGCTCTTTGTCAAAGAATCAAATTGTTTTAATTTACCAAAATCCTTTTTTTTTACTTCTGACTGTCAAGGAATGAATTTCACTCTGGAAAGCAACAACAAAACTATTCAGAAATATTCCCAAGCAAGTTTCATTTCAGTATTCTCCTTGCGATATGCGATATGCGATAGGGTATGGGTACAAACCATAAATTAGGGATGCTGTTGGAAACCTAAGGCATAAACATGTTTGATATTTTCAAGACACACTTTGTAAGTATTGAATGTTGTAATTTTTCAGCACCATGACAGGAAGGAAGGAAATGAGTGATGTAATGCCACAAAATTAAATAGATTCTACATAATACTAAATTTAGTGACAACCATTGCGTGTCGGTATTGCTTGTCCATATCAAGGGCCAGTTACTCCACAGATGATAACTCCAATGTGATTATATAGCTCCTGATTTGCATCATTATTGGATCAACCTCGTTGGCTATCAATGGAAAAGTTTTATCTAACAAACACCATAGTTTGATCATCTATAACAAACTCAAATACAGATTACCAATTGGTTGCCTAATTGACCTTTTGACCTTCTGAAAAAAAAAGATTAAAAGATTGACCTCAATTACAATTCTACAAAATAATTTTCCCTGTATTTCATTTCATCGCAAATTGCTCTCCATTTTTTTTAATGATTCCTAAAAACAATCATTTTGTGTATCAAATATTCATACAGGACTGTTCAAAAGGTTGAAGTAATCTTTTCTCCAAAGATATACCTGTTAAACAAATTTGAAATGTAAATTAGTCCCTGCAATTCTAAACTGTAAAGTACAAACACTTGCTATGCTGAAGAAAATCTTCCGTGGCCTCAAAACATAAAGCTAAACGATCAATCATACATAATAATCAATCGTAGGAATCTGGTAGGTGTTTCATAAAGCTGTTCGTAGGTAATGAACGGCTTCACAAACAAACGTTATCCTTTCTTGTGGTCAATGGTACACACCAGATTTTCATTTCATCTAATCCCCATGAAAGGGTCACCAATCATTCATAAAGTCGCTTGTAACTTACAGTTTTTGTGAAACACCCACCAGACCCAGGATTGATCGCTGTGTCATGGGGCCCTTGTTCTACAGATAAATCCCCATCCCAGGATACCTTAGAAACTCACAAATCTTAAAACCTTCATAAAACAAAATCCTAGATTTGCATGATATGAAACACATACTGCAATCATGTGTGCAACTGCTTTACATCCACCAGCTGAATATTGTGCGCATGATATTAAGCATAACTTTCATTCACACGTAATTCCTTGTGAAACCCCAGGAGCCCGTTGCAGAAAGAGTTGCGTTTAAACGCAGGCCAAAAAATCAATCGCAAGCCAAAAAATCAATCGCAAGTCCAAATTGCGCGCTGTTGGTTGGTTGAAAGTCAAGTTGCGTATAAATTTTTAGAGTTGCGATTGATTGCGACTCTTTCTGCAACCGGACCCAGATCTGTTAAGTTCTCTTTTAAAGTTTAGAAATTGTTGAGATACCAAACACTATCATGGTGCTTTGAGCTGGTACTCTCCATTAAGATGCATGGTATTGTACATCCATTTATTAGAATAGACAGGAGTGGAAACTCAGTACAATAAGGTCCTTATGACCAAAATAATAATATACCAGGGGAGGGAGGTATTCCACAAAGAACGAAGTGTGATTCAAGAGTCAGATATGCTGATATGCACATATGTCACGCGCAATCTTATTGATTTAAAAGCAGTAGTATGTGTCCTCTTGGCATGATTAGACCAATGTGGTGAACAGTTTGAAACCAAACTCTTGTGGGGGTGTTGCAAGAAAATATTTGTGATCAATTGCAAATACTCTGTTGCAATTTTACAACTGATAGATCAACGTTAGTTAGAGCACATCAGATTGAACTTGTTTCAAGGAGCAGATTAGCAAGCACACACTAATTTGCAATCAACTGCAAGACATACATGTATGATTGATTTAGGGACCAAATATAGACTTCCAATTGATCGCAAGTTTCTTGCAACACCCCATAAGTCGCACTTAACTATTTGTAAAACACCCCAGAACACCTAATACTAAGATTCTGAAGGAACTAGAAATAAACTCAGAAATTATTCCAAATGATACATCGATGGAGACCCATCAAGTTTCAATGTGATACTCACTCC
Source organism: Lytechinus variegatus (assembly GCF_018143015.1). Lineage (NCBI taxonomy): Eukaryota > Metazoa > Echinodermata > Echinoidea > Temnopleuroida > Toxopneustidae > Lytechinus > Lytechinus variegatus. The sequence goes on from NC_054750.1 coordinate 2,952,421, forward strand.
ATTCTGACTTTCGGCACGGGTCGAGGATGGTGACCGGCCTCCTCTCTCCGCCGGCGAGCAGCACGGAGGATCTCCACCACATCTATGTTTTCATCACGCGGGAAAAGCCGACAGACACTTTCACCACACTTGGGCTCGATTTCCTGTAGTAGGGTAAAGAATCATGCTTGAACTAGAATCTGGTCTGAGAATAGTCTATATCTGGTCATTATATCTTGAAATTTTCATAAATTTCACTTGTCAATATTCATAATTTATATTAATCACTCTAATCTGCAATATTAACAAAGCTACCAAACATCTACAAGTACTACCTTTATAACTCTGGAACAAAAACATACATTTAACTTTTTTTTCAAAGTTTCTATTGAAGTGTTTACTATAACTAGAGTGTCCTACCAGTCTGTCTTTACAAACCTTGACTGCTTTTCTATCATGTCACTGAACTGGATTATCCTGGGTCCTGTCTTACAAGAGTTTCAAAGAGTTGTGATTGATTCGATCAACCTTAACTTTCAGGAAATCCACCAATGTCATAATTATAAATTATGAATTATATTACCTTAAACTTTGTATCCCAAAATCCTATACTTGCACCGAAAAATGGCCGTATAACACACGCAGACCAGTTGGCTTCATATAATATAATTATTGCAACAGATGTGATTGGTTTGCAATAATGGGTACATGTATTATATCAAAGATGGCATATTTATTTGACATCCCAAAGCAACCATTACGAATTATATCATAAAATATTCATTAGTAAATTCATTTTTTAAATCATAGATTCATTGATTATAGATCAGAGTTTAATTATGTATGTCTTATTTCATTATCTTATATTTTTATCAACTATTGTTTGTGTTTTGTATCTTTGTAAATTGTACACAATTCAGCCGTAAGGCTGCTATGTGCAATGTTTTTTTATACCGAAATAAATTTAAAAAAAAAAGTTTATCTAACAATGTCATAATTTATCCAACGTCCTTTTGCAAATAAAGAGGAGCATACTAAATTGTCAAGAAAAGAAGAATGTATAATATCTAGAAAACATTAATCGCAACCCTTTGCAAGACAGGATGATACAGAAGCTTGTATGAAGATTAACATCACCCACTGAAGGACTACCTATAAACTAGAGTATCCTACCTGTCCGTCTCTCCCGATCTTGACTGGTTTGCTATCATTCCATGGGTTATATAGATGAGTGGTCTTGGTGAAGGGTAGCTCGTTTCTGGTAATCCAATCAACCTTGAAGACTCCACCCAGGATGGAGCGGTTCATCCCGTTGGGAAGCACCCAGTTGATAGGTTGGCCGTCTCTACGGGACTCGCACCGCATACGCGCAAATCCTACACGAGAAACACACCAGGGGGCCGTTTCATAAAGCTGTTCGTAAGTTACGAGCGACTTTAAGAACGACCGGTGATCATTTTTTTCGCTCTAAACCATCGCCAATGAATCTACCAATTACCACAAGAAAAGATCACCAGTCTTTCTATAAGTTGCTCTTAACTTAAGAACAGCTTTATGAAACATCTACCAGGACATCAGTAATGATCTTATATTCACACCTTTTAATGTACTAGTAACTTCGAATCAATAGATTTCACATGGGACCACAATTTACGAGGTAGAGAAATTCTTTTGCTCGTTTTATAAAGAGTCAAATTCAATCATAACATGGCTCAGCAGCCAATCGTAATTGAAGTCTCCATGGTATTTCCAATAATGACACGACACCTTAGTTGTAGGTCTCCATGACACGGGCCGGTTATGTCTCAAGCCACGATTAAAGCCCCGGCTTGTTCTGATAAAGTGATATTATTCTGTAGTTACCACAATTGTGTGATTGTTCCACTTCAAAATTGGATCAAGGTGTGGTTTCATAAGAGTTGAAGAACAATGCACAATTTCTATAACAAAATTACCATCAGCCAATCAGAATGATGGATTTCAATAGCTTTTACATGGTATTACAAAATTCTCATTTTAACAAGTTTTCTGAATTAGGGGCCCTGTCTTACCTTGGAACTTGCCACTTTCTTTAACCGAGAAGATAAGAAGCACGTTCCTGGATTCTCGGAATGCCTGGTTCAAACGCTGCTCATTGTAGGGTAATGTGGACCATACGCCCTGCAATTAGATTCAAATTATATCTGCATTAAATCTGTAAAAGGTAATTAAGTAGAATGACAATTTACAATAAATATTGAGGAAACAATATTCATAACCTAACCCTAAAAAAATGCAGAATATAAAACATCACACACATTTATATTGCTTTCTTTCTATTGTTTTTATCGGCTTATTTAACTCGTGGAAAAGGTTGAATCAAATATTACAATTAAGTGAAAAATATTTAGCAAAAATACCGAATGCCTTGTGATTTAATAGCAACAACTTTTTTAATCTGAAAGCACAACGTTATGCTAGGTCATGATGATGCCTATTCTATAACAGAAGTTAACATAACACATCATATACAAAATAATGATGTATAAGGCAAGATACTTATAATATACATATATCATGTGATGAGGTTGATGTCGGCAAGAGTCCATTATCCATGTTATACACCATTCACTTGTTCTTCCAAGTTTACATGAATATTTATTTCATGGTCATAAGCTCCTCATCTCCACTCATGTTCTCTATCTCTTTCCATCCAACTTCTTTCTCTCCTTTCTTACCCCCCCCCCCCCCCCTCTCATTCTATCAACAGTCCCTCTCCCACTTCTCTCTCACTCTCTCTCTCTTTCTAGTATCCAACAATCATTGAAAATGTTAATCATTTCCTAATACATGTACCAAAGTAACACGTGGTAGGATAAGCTAGAGCTGCTATAATCATGAGGATGTTTCCTGTCATTCTATCACAGAATTTTTTATGTGAGGAATTGAATACAGGAAACAAAGAATGATACAAAAAGGATTTTCATCAGCACGGCTCGAGTAAAAAGACTCGTACAAAACTCAAATAATGAAAGTCCACATAACATCATTATGATTGTTTATTGAAGGTAATACTAATACATAGAATTTGTAGAGCGCACTTTCCATATTAATTTATGCTCAAGGCGCTGAATAAATAAGTGTAAATAAATCTTATTGAAGCTATCAACTGAAAAAGAGATAAACTGTTGTGAGAGGGTATCACAAATCTGCAAAAGCAAACCCTGTCACCTTAAGAAAGTACACAATCAATGAGATAAAAGAAAACATAAGAATGGAGAATTAAGACAAATTCAATTTTCAAGTAAATTAAGGCATAATATGATGTGATGAATTTGTCGGACTTGTCAGATTTCATAGTTGATCAGTGATGAGTGTTCCTGATCGAAAATAGTAAATTGGCAAGCTAAATTTCTATTGCAATTTAATTGGGCCCAGTCGAATCATGCAGATTTTAATTGACATCTTAACTGTAGAGATAAATCCTAGAACAAAATACTCTTTTTCTTTTAATATGAATGAAATTACTTGAGATATACAGTTTTTGTAATTTCACATGTCGAAATTTCAGTTAAGTTGTCATGTGTAGTACAAATTAATTGTACCTTGAAATGTGTGTCAAATGAAAATTTGTATACATGTAGAAATTACCTATTCTCATTACCATGGCTTTAGTTTGGGCAACCGTTTTCAGAAATTAACCCTGCCGGGTACCCATTCACCTCGGCTGGCTTGAGTGCAGCACAATCATAACCAGTTTCTTACTGAAAAAAATTACACCATGGATGGGATTTGAACCCATGACCCTATGTTTTAAGGTCTTGAGCTCTATCGGGTCACACACTCCACATACATTGTACATCAATTATATATCATTGCAAAATAACATACATCAACATAATCTCAGACAGCATTGTTTTGAATAATTAACCAGCAATAAACTTGAAAATAAGATGAGATATACAGGTAAATTTGCATTCTAGGCAGACCTTGCCCAAGTTTTGATCTCTCAATGCATTCAATATATTTTGAATGATGCTGGAATATTGTAAAAAATACTTCAAATGCATTCATACTAAAAATAAAATAATAAAAATAAAAAGAGTGAAGTTAGAATGTACTTAGAACACAGTTTGATATTTTCTCAACTTCAATTGCACCTGGAAAGTTTTGAACATGACCAAAACTTTTAGGATGACCAAAAGAATTGACCAAAATATTTAGAATTTTTAAAGGAGTACCGAAGTGATGACGTCACAAAAAACTTTTTTAGCATTTCAGCATTTTTGGTACCATATTTTAGTAGAGAACGATGAAAAACCCCCACTACCAGAATTTGGTGGGAATTGGTCCATGGGGGCCTTAAATATGACCTCATGAATACAGAATTAGCTCCATTGCAGTCAGAGTATTATTATTATAGCCAATAATAAATTGACTTCAATGGGACTAATTATGTATTAATGAGGTCATATCTAAGGCTCCCATGGACCGATTCCCACCAAATTTGGGTTGTGGTGGTTTTTCATAATTTCTCTACCAAAATATGGCGTCAGAAATGCTGATATGCAAAAAGTGAAAATTGATAACGTCACACTTTGGTACACTATAGAATGTGCCTGAATACACACATTTTCAATGACATTTTCATTGCGGATCATATTGGCTCTCGTGTGAAGCGTCGTCATGGCAATTTGAACTCCAGTTGGGTGAATTCAAATTCCCTTCCAATTTTTTTCCAATTCCAGCCAATTCTGCTTGATTCCTGCTGATGCTGAACGAGTGAGATATCTTTTTTGTAACACTGCTTGAGATACACATACATACCTTGTTCAAAATTGGAATATGATTTAAAATTTGGGGACCCAGCTTGGCCAGCTTCACACAATGCCATCAATGTGCTTGCAATACTGTACAAAACCAAGAATAAACTGCCAGAAATGAATTTTGAGGGGTTTTTTTGACAGCTTGAAAAAGAACATCCTGTGCATAAAATGATTTGTCAAAATTGATCAACGATATAAACACACACACAAGTACTTGATTGAATGTAGAAATTCAGCGAGAGCTTCAAAAAGAAAACAAAGTGCTGAGTTTCATTCAAGCATGAGATGTTCACACTTCCAAGCAGTCCCCAATGAGTGTGAGCAAACTCTTGTCTTTTAAATAATATCACTATCCTCTTTCAGATATGCTAATTCCTTGACTTTTAGTCTATGAATTATATTTACAGGAAACCTTCCCTGGCAAGTTATCGTTGGTTGGAGGAAAGCAGGTCACAATTCCCATAAACCTAGTGCTTTTTTTTTGCAACATGCAACAAGAAACCACAATGGCATCACGAAACCACACGGTCGAAGACTAATCAGTATTTGATTTCAACATGTGCACAATATACAATGTAATGTCGGACCAGGGGGGTGTTTCATCAATATTTTCGTCCGACAAGTTGTCAGATCTGACAACTTTTCCTAGATTCCGATTGGTTGAGAAGCACTGTTACTAAAGTAACTGTCGGATAAAACAGGACTTGTCGGATAAAACGTCAGACAAGTCCTTTCATGAAATGCTCCCCGGATGGTCTACAATCCAAGGAGTATCAGGACAAACTGTAGCGATTGCGCAAGTATTTCATTCTCTGGCCCATAGACTGCTTGCAGAGGGACCAGACATGTTTCTGGTACTTCTCGTTCTTCCCATGGCAAAATATTTTCATCACCGTATCTGTATTTTGATAAAGAGAGAAAGGGAATGATCAAGCGTTCATGATACATTGCGTGGTTCAGAATGGAATAACAGAGATATTCCAAGAGTTAGAATAAGGAATCAAGGATGAGTGCAATATTGACCCTGATGTGTAGAATATTTCTGGTATTTCAACAAATCCAATACAATCATTATCTAACCCCCCCAAAAAAATAAATAAATAAGTGATTGAGCAAATCATTTCCCTTGTCACGATCAGTTATTATGGCTTCACTTCATACAATCAGTGTGATCATAGAAGTGTGACTTACTTCAGGACATCATGTAGTATCACTGCGCTCTATGTTGAACATTGCATTATCACTTACAATTCTCAGTTTCATTTTTTCTAGGACACATTGTATACGGTATTGAGTGATACATACCTTCAATTTTCTTGACTAAGTTTGGATCCAGTAGTTCATAGTCTTTGTATTTGCCCGAAGTCCGAAGAGTGCTTTTGATCAGGATACTGTCGCCAAAGAGGGCCTGGGCCAATGCCCTAGTGAGGGACGTAGCACCATCCACCTCAGAGCAGGCATTAATCCAATCTCGTTCGCCAAGTACATCCGCAATAATACCTAACAGACAAAGACGAAATGTTTACATTAATTTCTTTTTCCTTTAGAGTAGTGAAATACTTAGACTGGATTTCACATTACCATTTCTAATTGCAAGCACATGCATTCTGTCTCAATAGGGGTGTGTTGAGAGGACTTCAGAGAACAAGATGCCATAGCTCATATATTTAGAATCCGTTTCTAAGGCTTGGGTTATGAAATAAGTTACATATTGAAACGCCATGGGGGTATTGCCTGCATTAGGCAGTTCAATGTAGCCACAGAGCGAACATTGAAAAGTACAAGTACAATGAATATTTTTTTCAAAACGAGAGAGAGTAAAAAAATAAGACATTTACAGTGTATTCAACAGTATAATCCCCAAGTTCAATGACCTCAAATGACCTTTGTCAGTGATCACTTAAATACTCTTCTGTAGACATTTCAAAAACTTAACCTTGGCTATAAAAGATTTCAAATGTTGACCAAGCCGCTGTCACCTATATTCTGGCTCTGCAGCCGAGACAACCAACTCCACATTGTTTGATGCAGTGTTGCAGCTAGACACACATATATATATATACATGTAGAACATAAGTATTAGCAAAAAAAACTGGTTGAAAATAAGACAAGATTCGAATACTTACCGTCAGCTTGTGCAGATCCTACTCTTTCCTCTCTACCACCATAGGAACTTGACTCATTGCCAGCCTGATAAGGATGTGCCATGTTCGGTTGTGTGTACGGACTGTGATTCAAGGAATGAGACCGTTCCTGAGAGCTACCACGGTAATGGTGTCCAAACTGAGCAATGTTTGAACCATTATTCTGGGAAACTGATTGCACGTTGTTTCTGTCTATGTAGATATCTCTCCTTTGATTTGCGTTTCCAAAGTTCATGGCACTGTTATTCCGAGGGTTTGGGGGAGCTACGGGCAGCCTACAAGCTGTATGTATCCTTGAAGCGCTCCTCATGGCAGCATTTCTTCTTCCAACAGTACTTTGAGAATTAATGGTTTGTGATTGAGAATGGAATCTTGGAGAACTACCACTCTGTTGCAGCTTTTGGGCATGAGCCTGGTGAGGTCCAGGAAGGTTCATATTGTAGTGCTGTGACTGACAGGGTATGCCCATGTACTGTGCATTGCCATTCTGGCTTAAAACTTGAGGAATGTTGTTCTGAACTCTACGTGAACTGGCATCAGTTCGATTCAGCCTCAGCCTTACTGGAACCGATCTGACCGATTGTGCCCCTGTTCTACGACCAGAGTTTTGGGCATGCCACCTAGAATCACTATCCTCTACACAGATAAGCTCAGTGTTTCCTCTCTCATTTTCACTCTGATCTACATGAAATAAGTCTTGTGAATTTTTTGTTTTCAGCCCTCTCTTTTGATCACCCAAAGGGACATTTTCATAAAGAAACTTGACATCCTCATCATCAGACCCAGCAGATGTAGCGAGTATTTCTTGTAGAGACTGTATATCTGCATCATGTTCATAACCTAAATGATTTCCTGCCTGTTCATTTAGCGAGCTTTGAGCAGTGTCCATAACCTTGCTTGAATGCACTGCAACTGGATTATCATTTACACACGAATCATCAGAGAGCACAACAAGGTTTGGGTCATGGGGAGCCACTCCTGGATGATTGTATGAAGTGATGGGTTGGGAACTATCCGGCCAGGTGTCTATACCATCGTCGCAACTGAACTCAGATTTGATCCGAATGATGACAGGCCCAACAAGATCCACCTGGCCATCCCTCTCATTCTCACCAGGAAAGGTTACAGGTGAAGAGTTTTCACCCAAAGCGGAAGATTCATTGGCCTCTTCTTGAATGACATCAGATCCATCAAACTTACTTGTTCCTTGCACAATACTCTCAGAATTCTCTTTCTCAGCTGTCCCAAGTTCACATGAATCTGGTGATGTCTTTAACGGAGACAGATCACCTTCTTCCCCATTTGCAACATTACAACTAACTTGCCCATCATGCTTTAACTCTTGTTCCTGTTCTGAATTGGTTGGTGGACTAGCAGTATCACTGTTTTGTTCACCATCATTATCAACTCTGTCATTTTGCACAGAAGTATGGCCATGGCTGGAAATTACATCACGGTCACCGAGATCACCACAGTTATCTGCACCGCTGTCTGGGCACCTAGAATCCGGCTGAAAATCGGAAGCAGAAAGACGCTCCTCTGGATTTTCACCATTATCAGGTTGTTCTGGACTTTGACAGCGGTCACTTCTGGTGTCACAGTTATCAAGTGTCGGTTGGCCATCACTTGTTCCATCCAGATGACCTTGACGCTCCATCAGTCCTTCATCCAATTCACTTTCTCCTTCAATCCTTCTTTCATTGGGGTCTCCTTGGTTGCTCTTCCATCTTCTGAAGCTGTCACGGTCCATTCTAGAGGGTCCTCCAAATGGTTGAATTCTTTTCCTCCTGGGCCTAGGGGTCGGTTTTTGCAGGGATGAGCTGGACATCTTGACCACTTTGTGCAAAACTGTGATCACATTTCCCAAACAACCTTCTAGTTGCTGAATGCGGAGGTGCAAAGAACTCTGGGGAAAAATACAGAAAAATTGTAACAACCTTAATATCAACGATTCCATCTAAAATCCTGTAACACCCCCCCCCCCTCTCATGAAAAAAAAGGTCTTCCATTTCGAGGACAAGGCAATCTTTGACAGACGAGTAGAAATCTCAGAATTTGTTATAAAATGAAGGGCACCATGGCAATTCTATAGTTTTATCCAGTACAAACAGGCACATTCCAAAGTTGGCATAGACACCATAGCAACTTTCAACAACTACAGAAAAGGTAGACTACACATGCTCAAAAATGTGTAGACCTACATTTAGCTAAAGAGAATAGACTAAATAGTTATGTTCAAACCATAGTAAATTATCTTGCTTGCATTCATATACATGTAGAATTGCTCTAATAGAAAGTCCAGAAAACATGTTAATGCACCAATTTCATTGCTTTTTAACGATCGCTGATCACACTGATATCATGAGTATAATGAGTGAGAGAAGTGAAGTGGAATGAAACCTGAGATTTTTTTTTGGCACGTTTTTTTGGCGACCCAGAGTTTTTAGTCTTTACAGTTTTTACATGTACTGGGTTTACGCTTGCTTTGGAAAAATACATCTTCTATTTCTCTGCAGGGAATTTAAAAACTGAGACAGAACTTGGAAATAGACCAGTTCGTAGTTACTTCATGGGCTATTTTGGTCAAATGACCTTTCATTTCTTTCATCATGATAGGCAGATTTCAAAGCACGATATTACGTAAGCTTGCCTTACATAGCAGGATGAAGAAATTGAATAGACCAGGTGACTAGAATAGCACACCAATGAACACTTAATGAAGGTATTTGTTGCATTCCTACTTTGAATGCATATCTTAGCATGTTGCACAATGTACTTGACAAACTGTGAAATACCAGTCGTTCGTGGAAGCATTGTTGTTTTTTGTGGATGTAAATGAAAATTCAAAAGAATATATGAATAATCAAGATATCAAAGTTGGTGCTTATCTCATTAGATTTTAAACCACCATGTCACTTTAGTACAAATGACCTTCTTCTGATCATGCGTAGAATCTTTTGATCATGCGCAGAAAGGAACTACGAACTGGCTTATTGATTTTGAAAGTGGCACAACTCATTCTGTGTCAAATTTGTTGCTGACACAGTTCTCCCCCCCCCGTGTTTGGCAATACAATGTGAAGTTTCATACTGGCGCTCATGCAAACAATCTGGCTCTTTGCTAAATTTGTACAATCGAGATTGACATCGATGTTTCTTTCAATTGTTGCCCCCGAAACACTGATCTTTATCATTGTGTTGTGATAGACTTCTAACAGTCAAACTTTTTTTTTCTGGGGGGGGGGCAGGAGGGTTGCCAAATACTGATCGTTTACTTTGCCGTGATAAACTTTCAAATCTGTTAAAGTCAGATCTATTCTTAGCTTGGGTTCCTTTATTTTTGGTAAGGGCATGAAAATGAAAAAAAAAATTCCAAGACATCAATTACCTGATCATGCAATTTAGCTGATGCATCCTGAAGCAACCTTTCCAGATCAGCAGTATCACTTCTCATTGTGTTCTCTGTTGGGTGTTCAAAGGAAGTTGGAATGTCATGTCCACCAAAGGATCCAAAGTTTGAGCGATTATCGGAAAATCTTTCTCTCTTCCTCCATCTTTGGTTTTGATTTTGAGATGGGTAAAATGTATCATCCTCCTCTTCCTCTTCTTCCTCCTCATCATCATATTCAAAACTCAAATCATCAAAGTCATGCCCATTCAAGTCAATAGAATTGTTAAAAATGTCAGGATGCCCCTTGTCAGAGAAACACGGATCCCTATTACCATCATGAAAACGTGCTTTCTGTCTCCGATAAATGTATCTATGTGGTATTCTTTCATGTTTATCACGTAAGTTCCCCTGCACAGTCTCGCAACTTCTAGGTGCCCAAACAGCCTTTTTAGCTTGAAGGTGAACACTTGGACCACCTTCATTGGATGAACTGTTCCTCTGCAGGTGATTCTGCACAGGCACTTCTTCATCGGCTGTATGGTCACTCTCCCGACCAAGAGAAAATGTGGTCCTACAATCCGGTGACATTTCTGAGGTTGCTGTGGCTGATACAACAAAATGTTTTCTTTTAGATGGATGCATAATAGCAGCAGAGTAAGAGTTACTACGTTTCTTTTTGGAAGGTCTCTGGAACGGGGCACCTTGAGAAACACAAACGCGGCCTTCCCACTTGGAAGATGATCCCAACCCCTGGGGTTTGTGGAGGCATGCCGGGTGTCCATTCTGGGCCTTTCCAGAACCCTGTGAAAGTGATGAAAAGGGAAATGTTAATAAAGGTGATTAAGGCAAACTTTAAGGAAAAAAAAAATTGGGAAGAAACTACATGTACAGCACACAGGCAGGAGTGAGGAATTTAGAATGCAGTACTGACGAGATATTCTTTTCTTCATTCCATCATTTCTACTTTGTTTCTTCAAAAATCATCATACATATGCATTTACCCCTTGAAAAATATTCCAAAACAAATCCACCAACCCCATGCTAACATTATGTGAGCAAGTAATCCTTACAGCCATTTCTTATAAAAACTTGAATGAAAATATAAATATTTAGAATATATTGAGAATAAATTTTCCCTGAGAGCAAAACATAAAAATTATTTTTCAAGAATTCTCCCAGCCAAACAAAAACTAGTGCTTTAAGTAAACTGTCAAGTGTAGGATCAGGGATCGAAATTCACTAGGGTTCTTTTTTTTACGAAATCAAATTTATCTAAAGATAATTTCATGATTTATTTGTTATATCTTTGAAAAAGTATAAGGATTTTTTTCCCCTCATTCATGCCAAGCTTCAACGTCTTTGGCCCGTCTCCATCATTCTAATATCTGTTAATTTTCTTGGGTTGATCTATTTTGGAATTTTGATTTTGCAATAATTAATATCACTGAATTGAATAGAATTATTTGTGAATTATAACTTAATCCTTCCTCTTGAGAACCAGGCAAAAAATATATTTAAAATTAAGTTTTCTAAAATATAAGGTATGCAAAAACAAATAATTGGAATCCTGAGAAAAAATATATATATATTTCAAATCAATTCTAAAAAGACTTCAGTTCAAAGAGAAAGATTAAGGGTAGCTCTAAACAGATTTAAGGTATCCAGGATTTGCAAAATATTTCCAATTACATTTTGAAAAGATCTTTCTTCGGTAAACAGAAATTCGGTAAAGATTTTGAATACCAGTATACAAGAGAAGAATTAAGTTTGGAAATGATCTTCAATAAATAGTAGTTTGGAAAAGATTTTCAATAAAGTTGAGAAAATATTTGCAGTATACTACAGTTCTAAAAATAAATAGAATACAGTTCTGAAGAGAAGACTTCTGTAAACCCTCAACTTGGGAGATTCCGGTTTAAGATCCTGCATAAACTCCATATTACATTTTCTTTTTTTAAGGTTAGGTGATACATGTACAGTATGTACAATGGACATTGCACATGTATGTATTCGAATCCTTCCCAATAAACCAATTCAGAAAATCAAGTAAAGTTTTGAAGAAAAAGCAACTGAAAGTTAAATTCCAGCTCCCATTCAGCCTGTGTACTGCAGATGCATATGAACATTTTGGTTAGAAGACAGAGAGAAGAGTTACAAATTGTCAGAAGATAACATTAAAAGAAGAAGAAACCATTCTAAATGCTGAGGATTAATGTACAGGTAGAAAGTTTCATTCTGATAAATCAAGTCCATGATGCACTTCCATCAACAAAACATAACGTCAGAAAGTGGATTGATTCCAAGGCCAGACTACACAGGTCCATGGCAAGAATTGTGCAAAAACAAATTGTTTATTTTCTATTTGAAAATAGTCCAGGGCAATTTCACATTCACTTTTAATTCTTTTTTTTAAGTGTTCAAAGCAAGCAAATGATGAGACATTTGCAAGGGTAATGGTAGTATAGTTCATTTGAGCTCTTGGGTATGAAAGATTTGAATGTTCTTTGATACAGTTCTTTAAACAGTTTATAATCTGTGTTGGTACCAAGAGCATTTTTCTCAAAAAGTTCACTTTAAATGGGTTTCCACTAAATGCTAGTCACACTCACGTCCTTTCCATAAATGGCTTTCCTTGGCACAATCTCCAAATTTCAGAGTTCCTCCCGTGTGGCTGAAATCACAGGATCCAATTTCAGAGCAAGAAGGATGTTGTCACACCTACAGATGCACTTATTGATGATCTCAGCGTACACTTCCACATTGGAAGACATATGAAGGTTGCTCCCACATCAGCACAACAGCACTGATACTCACATGGCTAATCATACATCTCTCCATTGCATAACCTGCATCATAAAGCACTTCAATGGTCCTCCAGGACATTGTAGACTTTGATGATTGACGATATCCAGCAGCACACTTTTGTACAGAAGATTGCCGGCAGTGGCTGACCCTTCATCCAATGCACAAACACTGGATTTCCACCATATCCAAATCTGACTTCCATATGGCAAATGTCATCGGCTTCCAACAAATTTCACCTGTCCAGTACTAACTTTAAATTTTGCATATCACAGGCATATTACATGTATATATTCATGCATGATGACTATCGATAGACATTTTAAGAGCGTGACAAAGGATTTTGTTTACAAAATTATTGATAGAAGTGTGGTAATCTTTACAAATCAAATATCACAATTTTCAAGTTTACATGATTTACAATTCAAATTTCATTCACTAATAACATACATCTATTTACACTAATTTTCCTGATGTTTTATTGTCACAGTATGAATCAAATTTACCATACCTCTGAATATCACCTCCTCCTTCACTCTCCTCCCTTCATTCAACCCAAAACTCAACCACTCTAAAGCAATTCCATAAGTCACATTTTCTTTCAAATCCTTGGCTGCATCATTGCAGCTGTAGACCATATAAAAATTGAATGTGAGCAAGTAACCTTTTGTTGGGTTTTCTTCCCCCCTTTTTTTTAATATGATTGGTCTCTTTAGAATGGTAACACAACATTTGCTCCTACTACAATTTCTCCGGTCCTAATATCTCAGAGGCACAGGATTTAATAGAGTTAGGAATGTAATAGAGTTTTTGGTTCAGAATAATGTAATGATAAGGATTAGGATTCATTTAGTTTTGAAGATTAGGCTACATCTTTGGCTTAACGTACGGATTTCCATCGGCGCAATTGTAGCTGCAGCAAATGTCATGGAACTCTTTAGAATAGGAGAATCAAGTGCACTTCATTGAAAGAATACAGACTCTGCCTTTTGATACATTCTTTTCTTCCATTTTTTCAAGTGATCCACAACAACAACTTTGGGACAAAGGGAATTGTTGGGGTACAAACGTGTTGGGGTACTTCATTTCTTGCGTCATATCGATTATGATGCAAGAACTGAAGAATTGACTACATTGCAAGGAACTTCTAATCACCTGATAATCGCTTCTCCATTTTTTATTTCTTGCTCAACCTGTATACATCGATCTGCATACCAGTAGCAGGTCTCTCCCTCTTTTTCTCTGTCCGATCATCTCTCTTTCTATGTCAGTCTCTGTTGGCCTCTCTGTTTCTTTTTCTACAAGCTCTCCCCCTTCTCTCTGGTTTACTCTCTCTTTCTCCCTCCTACCCTCCTTCAACATCCAGCTTCCTCCTGTACACTTGTACCACCATCGCATCAACAGATGCACACACCAACAAACCCTTACCTTAGCTTTGGCAAGGGAAATGTTCTCGTGGTTGTTGCTCTTGATGAGGAAGTATCGAGCATCCCGGAACAGGTACTTCATCTTAGCTGTCTGATCTCCTACAATGAGTCACAAGCATATGGGTATTAATTGCAGACTTGCCAACATTTAAAATGCAGAAACCTGACCCAATTATTGTAAGGGAGCAGAGCGAGGTAGGGGGGGGGGGGAGGTTCCACCTTCCAGGTTAGGAAGCTTTTGCATTTTTGGCCTTACATTTGTGCAATCCATTGCATACCTTGAGAGAAAATTGATCATCAAGAATGACTGTACCTGGGTGTGTTACAATGTATGATTTGCTCAACCAGAATATAGAAATGGATAACTGGATATGCATATTTTTAAAAATATATTAATTATTGACACACTAATAAATGCACCCAGTTTTAGATTGTTGTTGGGCTGTCAAAACCCTGCATCTTAAAATTCAAACAATGATATCTATGCTATGAAACAATATCTATGCATTATAAAAATGAACAATCGAGTAGATTTAACAAATATATTCAATACCATTGAAATAAGCTTCATTTCTTTTGTTCATATGGCTGGTCAAACAAAATCAACATAAGTACGCCCGCACTGGTAGTCAACTTGAGCAGAGAGATTTATCCCCAGATATGCTAAAAAAAAAGGAGCCCGGGAAATCCCTATTCATCGCAATGTCAAACTTATCCAATGTCGCTGATGTGGTTTACGGTACACCATGTGGAGTATTATAGAAACAGTGGATAGAAGAGAAGTGGATAGGCGAGAAAGTGGAGATTTGAGAGTAGAGTATTCTTTCGTGAAAATAGTCCTGAAAAGGACTGTAAACCTGGGGCCCATTTCATAAAGGTAGAGCGTCAGCGTCAAGTCCCAAAACAGCGTCAAATTTTCACTTGCAACGTCAAGTTCAATATTTGACGCTGCAGCGCATTTCATAAAAAGTTGACGCTCCAGTAAGAGCGTCAACTTTTTACTGGAGCGTCAAGTATGGTTACTGGAGCGTCAAATAGGGTTAAATATTTGACGCTGGTCATGGGGGAGCGTCAAGTTGACACTGTAACGGGTTTTTCATTGTTAAGAATGGTGTATGTTGTGCTCAGGCATGCCCACAGGGCTCTTACAAGAGAACGAATATTTAGAGCAATGTCTGATGATAATAATGCCAATAGTAGGCCTAATAAAGAATATATTAAGGTAATGCTTTCTAATAGAAATGCTTTTTTTTTGTCCTGCCTACCGAAAAAAATAAAATGCTGAGAAATTCCTCCGAGACAGCATATCTTTCAGTTTATCCCAGGGCAGGTAAAAAAAGGAAGGTTATACTATCATGACTATAGACAGACTTTAAAAGAAAATGACAAATGGAGAGGATTTTTTTTTTGTGGGAAAAAATCATGAAAATAGAGGAAGGTGGATGTATTATGTGGAAGTGTTTAATTTAAGGCCTGAAAAAAAGCCCTATGGCCATAAAAAATGATAAATTGCTTTTTTTCCCCGTTTGTGACTTTCTCAAAAAAAGTTGTGGCTGTTGTGTTGGCACTGTCATGATTGTTGAATCCATTGATTTACTGAAGTGAATGGTTATTCGCCGTTGAAACTGATAACTTAAAAATAATTTCCATTATGAACAAAAATAATCTTTTAAGGTCATTTTCGATGTTTCATGCATAATTAGAGCGTACAAATTTACTTGCTTCAGGTGATTTTTAACAGCACTGGGCACTGCACCAGCAGTGGCCTGCGCCTGCCTTCAAGTTGATGTTGATACAACCTTGCATTACTAACACAAATAGTCAAGTGTGGGACTGGGATTAAATTTGTACGGTAGGAAACTTTTTAAGGTGAAATTTCGACGGGTAATAATGAGACCTCATCTTTTTCAAAATAATCTTTTCCCTGCCACAGGGCTAATATAAATAAATGCTCTTTCATAAAACATACCCACTGGAGAAACTATGCTATGTGATCACAAGGAAAATTAGCATTTTCTTCTACTCTCTACTAGAATTGCAAGCCATCACCATGCACCATAGAACCGTCACTCTGCTTCAATGGTTAGTCTTATGCTGCAGACCCTGTTTGCAGTTGCTAAATAATAATGTCGCTCCCGAAAAAGTTAACAAGCAAACAAAATATATATATTCTTTTTAAATGTTTTTCTTCTAATTTTGCTTCTCAAAGGTGGGGGTGGCACAGCCCGGCTGTACCCCCCCCCCCCCCTGATCCGCCAGTACTTTCTACCTTAACTTGGGACTTGAATTGAAAACAAAAAACTGGAGAGAAAGGGGATTTCCCCCTAATCAGCCTCGTACATGACTATTCAAATAATTCGCTGGAAAGTCAAGCTGACTTTCCAGCGAATGTGCTTTTATGAAATGCAAAGTTGCTAGCATAGCAAGTTGCTAGTATAGCAAGTAAAAGCTGCTATTCTACCAGAGTTGCTATCATAGCAACTTGCTATGATAGCAACTCTTTATGAAATAGGCCCCAGAAGGAACGTTGAGTGAGAACAGCTTGAGTAGTAGAGCTGATGAGGAGATGCTGGCTGAGTCGGCGAGTAGAGATGATGAGTAGTAGAGAGACTCGACGTTTCGGACAGGTTGACTGTCCGTCTCCAGCATCTCCTCATCAGCTCTACTACTCAAGCTGTTCTCACTCAACATTCCTTCTGGTTTACAGTCCTTTTCAGGACTATTTTCAAGAAAGAATACTCTACTCTCAAATCTCCACTTTCTCGCCTATCCACTTCTTCTCTTCTTCTATCCACTGTTTCTATAACACTCCACATGGTGTACCGTAAACCACATCAGCAATTGTACATGCCACCATGCAAACCTTCAAACAACATCTTATCCAATGTTGCAGATTTAGGCAGTAAGTTGTAAACAGAAGCCCCCAAAAATAAACAAATAATTTTTTGCCTGAAGTACACTCCAATTACTTGAAATCCGACCCAAACAAGAGCTCCCAACTCCTATATCAAAATCAAACATGATATTACCTGGTTTCACTTCGTTAACGGATGAGGACAGCTTGGCTTTCTTGCTGTTCTCGTCTGGAAAAAACAAAGGAAAAATTCCAAGAATATCAACATCCAGTAATCTTGAACACTATTAATTAGCCCTGAGTCAACGGCAGTTGGTGAAACGCCATGACCACAGAGAATTTTAAAGTTTTTACTTTTCAATTTTCACCATTTGTGATAAGATTCAAAACTGACAAATATTAAACATAAAAAAAGGAAAAGAATGATGAATTACCAACCTGTTAATTAAAGTATTGTTAATAATAGTTTGGATGATAAATATATTCTTTGGTGATTGATTTAAACAGCTTCACATGATCATAAAAGTATTTTCAATTATTTCAGAATATTGGCATGAAATTTTACCATTTTAGAAATTGTATACTCATCTATGTTTTAAAAATGTCTTACATGTAATGTAATTAAAGGAGAATGAAACTCAGGGTAAAAGATTAAACTTGTGTGAAAACAGAAAAAAATCAAAGAAAAGAATAGTGAACATTTGAGAAAATTGAACAAAACGATAGGAAACACGTATTTGAATGTTGATTTGTTCATTAATGATGTAGACATCTATCCATTGGCAATGAGACAAACATGTGTATGTCACTTGTACAACTCATCAATTACTTTTATACATATTTTACTTAAATTGTCACTTTTTTAATGTTCATCTACAGATCGGGGGGGGGGGGGGGGTTCATGGAAGGACATGTAATAGATGTTCAATAAAATGAATCATGGACAAAGAGTTTGTACTATTATAGAATAAGAAAAAAAGATGTTTTGGGGTATATTTTCAGTGTTACAATGGGAAGAGCTGTACTTCTGTGACTTCACAAATCTTGGTTTACACTGTATATTTCTTATGCTTTCTGTATTAATGATAAAAACCCTTTTCTGTCATCATTCCAAAACATTTATTACTTGTTAAAATACCATAAAGGCTAATACATCGAACCTCTACTCTAAGAAAATTGTGCCAAATTATGGCATCCTAAATTGAACCACTATTTTAGACCAGTTTCAAATTACAGCAAAATGGACCATTGATTTGTATTATTATCAATTTGATAAGAACTTCTCCAGATCATTTGTTATGTTCCACATGAAGAAATGGACTTACCATCAGAATCTGAAACCTCCTGTCCTTCATACACAATTGGAGAGAACTGTCGTTTTCTGTCCCTTCTAGACTGTTGTCTGTTGTCATGGTCACTGTCTACGTCATCTGGAAACAAAGAAAGATTTGACTCATGAAAAATCAATCCCAACGAAAATCACCTTTTAGGTGATTCCCTTGAAAAAGCATGAATAAATATGTAAAAATTCATAATTACTGTATGACTTGATAACCAATGCAGCCTAGAATAACAAGCATACATTGTAATTAGGGATCAGAAACCCCTTTTCTGGATAAGAATCAACATTGAATTGTGGCCCAGTGGATAAGTCTTCTGCCTTTGAAACAGAGGGTCGTGGGTTCGAATCCCAGCCAAGGCGTAATTTCCTTCAGCAAGAAATTTATCCACACTGTGCTGCACTCGACCCAGGTGAGGTGAATGGGTACCCGCAGGATTAATTCCTTGAATGCATGAGCGCTGAGAGGCAGCTCGACCTAAAGCCGGGGTAATAATAATAATAAAAAACGCGCCTCGGAATAGAATGTTTCTAGATAGATGGCCCTATATAAATGCCTATTATTATTATTAAGCAAAATTCACTTAATTAGGGAAATTTTTATCAAAGTCACACTCTGCAACTTTGAAATAAATCACCAAACAAACCTATAAAAATTATAAAGAACCTGGGCTGGTATTCAATTCAATACTTAAGCCATTATTTTAAGTATTTTACTCAGTATTCTGCATAAGTAATAAACTTATCCATCTTTGGTATACAATTGTCTTTTTTTGATAAGTAATTTGCTGAAATCTAGGTCAGTCCCGCACCTGGCCTAAGACTGGCTTGTGTGTACTTTACAAACATACAAGCGTGCATTCATACATCCTGCGCACTGGTAGATACATAAATTGCGCAACACGCATTATTTGGCTTAGACGATATGACGTCACGATGGTTTTTAGTAATTATTTTGAATTAAGTTGTCTTGATAAAATAAAATACTTAGAAGTGATTTGAAAATGAGTTCAAGCATTTTGCTAAGTTAAGTAAAATACTTTCTCCATCAATACTCTTATCTCACTAATAAATACTGGCCCTTATCATCAACTCACCAATCTGACTGCCTGAAGAAGTAGAGCTTGCTTCGCTCCTGACATCAAAGGTGTCGCTGAAATCGGGTGGCTCCATTTCTCCGTCTCCGTTAGCCTCTCCTTCAACAATGTTGCTCTCGTCCTCTTCTTCGATAGCTTCCTCTTCGTTCTCCTCTTCTTCCTCTTGTTCTTCGTCCTGCCCGTCAACACCTTCCTTGCTGATCTCGACGTCTGGTATAGCTTCAGTGGATATCTCTGCAGAATTGTCAACGTCTTTTATTGGGTCGTCTGAATCAAAGAAGATGAGGAGTGGTTAGATTCTTTTTACACTTGTTAAGGAATGGCAATTTGACTAACTGTACAGTATACACAAGGTTTTCCAGCCTTTTTACATCTTTTCTTCTTGCAAAAATCAATTATCATATAATGAACAGGATGTACATGACAAATGCATAGTTTCAAGACAACCAAATAATCCCCTCTTAGATCTTTCCTGCATACAAATCCAGCTGTTGTTACCTTACCATAACTCTGAGGAGTTCTAATCCACCTATTGTCCCTTTGCATGCCTTAATCCACTACACATTTCATAACTCCAATCAAACATTTGTTGGGGCTGGGCAATATTTTGGATGAAGAGTACTAGAAGCATCCGGCAAGCAATTTACAAAGCTTTACAAAGTGTCAAAAACTAAGAAATGGAAAAAATGACTAATACTCCTTGAAATGTGATGTAATATTATAGGCATGTTTTCTCTTGTTTTGTCATTTCGATTTTTTTTTTAATTAGTAATAGAGTTCTTTAAGAGATTCACTTACCTTCAGTTACTTCCATAGGAGTCTCAGAATCTTCTGGGGCCTTTGTAAAAAAAAAATAGAACAAATTCATGAGAGCCATAATGCACATTCTCTAAAGATTGGACATTTAGATCTGTAACAACTGGACATCTGCTGAATGTAATCAAGTATCAAAGCAATATTTCCTTGTAAAGATATTTACTGGGCCCCGTCTTACAAAGAGTTACGATTGATCCAATCAATCGTGACTCTATTGAAATCCACCAAGGTCACAATTTTTTTCTACAGGAAATCTGCACAATGTCCTTTGTAACCAAAGAGAAGCACAGTGAATTTTCAAGAAAACGATGAATGCATGAATATATATCATAGCTAGAAAATATTTTGAACAAATATGCATGACAGATAATGATGTTGCTGGCCGTCCATGGTTGCAATTGATCGGATCAATCGCAACTCTTTGTAAGACGGGGCCCAGGTCATCTCTCACTCCACTCTTATCATGCATAAATCAAATATTTGGGTTTTACTTTCATGTGTTCTGGAGTACATGTAGCAAAGAAAATACATATAAGAATTTTGCACACAAAAAAGCCTGCTCAATATTCATGAAAATAAAATCCCCCATATTATTCCTCACTATCACCAAGTTAATATACAAAGTGACTTGGATATGTGATTCATGTAGTCATTACATATGATTATACAAAAGCTCATTTTGTTTACATTTAATAAAAAAATGTAATTAACTGAATGATTTTCAATCTATTAGGATGTGCTTTAAATGCAAATATTTGTAGCTTAACATGTGACACATGAATGATGTGACTGTGAATACCCACTTACTCCTATTGCAGTTGATAGAACAATTTGAATTTACAAATATTCCTATAATCCTCAGGCTAGGGCTGAGTAATGTTAGAATTTTTATTTCCAATTTCCAACTCTGTTGTATTGGTAGAAAACTGGTATTTTGATAGATGGATGCCAAAAATTTTAACACAACAAAAAGTCACTGGCCTGTATTCTGAAGTCAGGTTTAAAGTTGTGGTTTAAGTATGAGAAGCCAAAAGTATCAAAATTTTTATTAAGTTGTATGTTTCTTATGTTTACTGTGCTCTTTCCTGATTCATCGATGGTGAAGACAATCATCTATTTATACTTCCTACACAATTATGATTTGAGAGCCGAATGAGCTGAAATATGATATCTCTACTGTTTAGTGATTATGTAACGATTGGCTGGCCATACTTAAACCACAACTTTAAACCTGAGTTTAAGTTAAACCCGACTTCAAAATACGGGCCAATGATTTTAATGCTCTAAACAATTTTAATTCTTTAGTTATATTAAAAGTATTAAACTTCAAATAGAACTAAAGAATTTATTTATATATTTTTTTTTGTATCCAGGCGGTACATGTATCGCAAAGGTGGCTTGTAATTCCCTCTGAATTATTTTCCCATCACAGGGTTCCCCCATCCAAGGAGCTATTATCCAGATTGATCACATACCAAACCAAAGGCCTTTCTGCTTTACTCATATTGCCTCTTTGTTATTTCGACATGTGCAATTTTCTGTTAATTCTCACTGTAAAAGTCAGTTGAGGAACAGTCTTTAAATATATGATACACTAATGAATTATTTTGTTGTGTTTGATTTCCAAACAATATTCAAAGAAATCGTAAGCTGGCTTGGCGTGTTACACCTCCGCCCTTATCAAAACTACAGGTACCTTTGTCTCTTCTGTCTCTGCAAGAACAGTCTCTGTCTCTACTTTAGCACTTTCAACAGGATCTGCTTTAGCTTTAGCCCCCGAATCCCCAGCACTCTCCTTGGCGGATGCAGCGGTTTTGGCTTTCACAGAGGCTGGTGTCGTCTTCTTCACCACCTTCACTGGCTTCTTTTTAGCCGCTGATGCAGGAGTCTTTCCTGCCGTAGGCTTGGCGGTAGTTTGTTTTGTTGCTGCTCCTGACTTGGCAGCTACGGGGGTCTTCTTCACAACCTTCTTGGTCTTGTTGGCCGGTGTTGTGCCAGTTGATGTTGCCTTTGCAGGAGTTGTAGAAGCAGCTGTTGAGGAGGCTGTGGTGGGTTGCTTGGTTTTAGGAGGTTGTTCACTTATGGTTTCAGTCTTTGGGGTTGATTCCTCACTGGCAGCAGGAGTTGAGGTGGTCTGCTTTGTGGCTTTGGCCGTAGCTGGACTTGCTGGTTTTTTAACAGTCTTTGTCTGTGCTGTGGATTTTGTGGTTTTGGTGACTTTCTTTACTGCTGAAGAAATGGAGAGAATTGCGTCTAGTAATTGACAGAGGTCTGTTCAAGCAATGAACTGAAAATGTTTGGTTTACAGAAAGCATATAAACAGGAAAGTTCATTATTAAACTAGAAGCTACACAAACGTATTCATTCCAAGCACATTATAACAGTAACTACACAACACAGCCCTGCAAGAATTTGCCCAACAAAGATTTTTTTTTTGCTATATTATGTTATTTTGGACTTTGGTTTTCATGCTACCAAACTGAAGACCCAAATCTGTTTTCCATGACAAGATAAAAATATATACAATAAATGGCTATAAATCTCCTGGTCTAGCTCAATTTAATGAAAAGTTACTAAATCTTTCATTTTCTAAAAATATGCAGTATCAAAAATAAATACTACTGGTAATTTTGTATATGATCTCAGCTTGGATTCTCTTTATCATGACTGGAACCTTTTGTTCCATAAAAAATGGTACCACCTGCTTTTTAAGCCCAAAACAAAACCTAAACCACTAGATCTAATTCTTACCCTCAAATTATTCAACAGACCTGTCCCTATCAAGACCTTAAACCCTTGCCTCAACAGAATGAAGACGCAAGTTATTGTTGGGTCAACGATCTGAATCATATTCAGATATCTTAGAGGGGAAGTGAACTAACCAACATTTGTATGGTGTTATAAATGGATAGTCTTGAAACATATCATTTGAGATACATGTAGCTATTAGTAATACAGAGAATAAAATGGCCTATGATTTTATTTCTGTGGAGAAACTAAAATGTTTTTGAGAGGAAATGCACCTGTTTACTAATTGGAAACATACTCCCTGTGACATGAATGTACTGGGTAGCGAATTCATCTGCTATTTTTCCACTGGGACTATTTTACAAGACTAAACTACTAAGAATGTTGCATTATGGGAAATGAAGTATGAACCTAGCCAGATTGGAGTATATGTAGTTGAGAACATGATATGTGGATATCAGTACAGCTGCTGGTTTGTATGCCCTTTAAAGGGGAAGTTCGCCCTGACAAAAAGTTGTAAAAATAGCAGAAAAATAATGAAAAATATTGAAGGTTCAAGGAAAATGCATCAAAGATAAAGTCTCCAGAATTTCAATTTTTAATTTCTGACGTCATATGCAAGCAGCTTCCCATGAAATAAAGAATATCAGTGAACTGTCACGTTCTCAGAAAACTGAAAATGGGTTTCATTGCATCTACATCTACATGCATTTTAAATTACATATATGCAACACATGGGGCAGCTGCTCATATATGACGTCACAAATTAAAAAAAAATTCAAATAACTTTAATCTTTAAAGGAAAACAAAACCCAAGACGAGAAGCAATCTTATTGGAAAGAGAAAATGAGGGGAACAATTTAAAAAAGTTTCATCAAAATTGGTTAAGAAATAAGCAAGTTGAGGGAGTTTGAAAACTCTTGTTGTACTTTCTATGGGGATCCTCAAATTGCAAACGTGCTTCAAAATGGCTGATTTTGTGGACAACTCTCCATTTGTTTTGTACACAGATTTTCCTCATTATCTTTCAAATTGCATCTTGCCTCCTTCTGAGCACAACATATGTCATGGGGACATATAATTCACACCACATATGTCAAGGTCAGGA
The DNA here is from genome assembly GCF_018143015.1 of Lytechinus variegatus. Classification (NCBI taxonomy): domain Eukaryota; kingdom Metazoa; phylum Echinodermata; class Echinoidea; order Temnopleuroida; family Toxopneustidae; genus Lytechinus; species Lytechinus variegatus. The sequence continues at coordinate 2,976,930 of NC_054750.1, forward strand.
GGAGATAATGTGAAATATGTAAAATAATGGGGAAAATCTGAAAATTTGTGTACAAAACAAATGGAGAGTTGTCCACAAAATCAGCCATTTTGAAGCACGTTTGCCAATTTGAGGATCCCCATAGAAAGTACAACAAGACTTTTAAACGTCCATAACTTGCTTATTTCATAACCGATTTTGATGAAACTTTTTTTTAAATTGTTCCTCTCATTTTACTCTTTCCAAGAAGATTGCTTCTCTTCTTTGCTTTTGGTTTCCTTTAAGGCATGTTCCTCAAACCTTCTCCAAGATTATTTTTTTTTTTACAGCAAACTTTTTGTTGGGGTGAACTTCTCCTTTATAGGACAGGGTATCAAAGAGGAACTTACCAACTTTCTTGGCAGGTGTAGTGGTCTTTACTTCTTCATCAAAGTCATCATCCACCGGTGCCATAATATCTGTCAGAACATTCACTACATCTTCGCCTCCTAGTAAACATGACAGAGATGAAAATCAAGTTTAATCATTTAATACCCCTTTCATAAACCCAATTATGCAGCTAATAGCAGCATAATTTGGTTGTAAAATCAGAGGAGGACCAGAGTTATCCGCATTATTTTGATGCTGCAATTATCCGCATAATAGCAGAATCGGGACAAGATTTTGAGTTTATGAATGCATTTCCAAATAACACGGATAATTGCCATGGTGCGGTCACAAGGTCACCCTTTTCCAACACAACCGCATCGGAGGGGGCGTGTCCAGTTGTCATGACGATTATCCGCCTTTTCAGGACGGGCGCTCGTAAAAATAATGCGGATAATTTTCAGAGTTTGTGAACGCAATTTTTATTGAATTATCCGCATTACTATTAGGCAGCTAATTGGAGGATAGGTTTATGAAAGGGGTATAAAAGGTCTCAATAAAACTTATCAAATGTGGAATTAATATCAAGATGCACATCCAGAGAGGAGATTTTGTCAGAATATCACATCATGGCTCCATAATAATCCAAGTAAAGATCAAATGTTTGGTCAACTAGACCTGAGTTATATACTTTATTCAGACATTTCACGGGAGAGGGTCTGGAAAATTTATCAACTTTGTAATGTATAAATGGTAACAATTTTCATGACTTTTTTCAGCACACTATATACTCATTTGATAGGCATAGTTTTGTCTTGTCTTGTCGTGGATGCCCACAGTCAAAGTGTTGATTATTATGGCATTTGAAATTGCTATACCATAAAAAAATCTGGTGACATACATGTACATGTGATTGTTAACATCAAGCAAATGAGTCTGCCTCAGTCTATGACCGAGGGAGAGCAAAAAATCGCACTCCTAAAAAAATAATAATAATAATTAATATATATTATTATTAATTATTTATAACAAAATAAATTTTAATATTTGTTAAATAATAATTTTTCTCTCTAAATTGTTCGTTAAGACGGCATTGCTTTCTGGAACTACGTCATACACAGGGCTCGACACTAGCAGCGGTCCGACGGTCCCAGACCGTTAAAAATCGCTGTCGGGCCAGTAGATTTTAAAGGGGAAGTTCACCCTGACAAAAAGTTTATTGTAAAAATAGCAGAAAAAATAATAAAAAATATTGACGAAGGTTTGAGAAAAATTCATCAAATAATTAAAAAGTTATTAGAATTTCAATTATTTGATTTGTGACGTCATATGCGAGCAGCATTCCTACATAGCAAATGGTAAAAAATCAATGAAATGTCATTTTCTCAGAAAATTCAAAATGGTTTTCACTGTACCTTTTGTATATCAATAGACAAATCATTTCACACCCGATCATGAATAGAAAACATAATTAAGTCATCAGGAACCATAAAAAATTGAAATTCATGCATTTTATATTACATAACACATGGGGCAGCTGCTCGTTTATGACGTCACAAATCCAAAACTTTGAACTCTAATAACTTTCTTATTCTTTAACGGATTTTCCTCAAACCTTCACCAATAATTTTTACTATTTTTTCTGCTATTTTTACAACAAAGTTTTTATCAGGGTGAACTTCCCCTTTAAGAAATAGGAAGATTTACTGGTCCGACATGACCAGTAAAAAATATCATTGTCGGGCCAGTAATTTTTCCAAAAATAGCAAGATTTAAGGGTCCGACATGACCAGTAATAAAACCATTGTTGGGCCAATAACTTTTCCAGAAATAGTCAATTTCACTACAAACCATTTCCCCCCGTTAAATTCTGTCATTCACACACGGAATGGATCGCACGTAAGTGTTACTAGATTAGCATACAGTGTACATGTAGCCAGCCACACAACCCACGTGGTAAATTCACTACTGGCTGTGCGAACGAAGCTTGGCTAAACTGGCAGAAATCTCTCACAGAACTGTCAAAATTCACGGCTCTCACTCATGAAAGGCTCTTATAATGTCCATATTTCCTAAAAATTGGAGTTACTCTGTCATTTGTAAGCAGTAAAAGGAGAAATTTTCACTTCTGTTTTGGTTCAAACAGATCGGGTTTCGGGTGATATCGTTTGAATACATAATAGCCCCACATATGCATTTATGTGTGTGTTGATACACTTGGTTTCTCACTTTCTTTCGTAGCTATTTTAATTGAGCCAAAAAAGAAACTGATAAATTATTTGATAGTTTAAGCTTTCTTCCTATTTTTCTTTCCTTCTTTCTTTTCAATATTTCTTTGTTTCTTCCCTCTTTTCTTTCATTTTTTTGTACTGTCTTTCTTTTTTAATTTCCCTCTTTTTCTTTAATTTGTTCTTTCATTCTTTCTATCCTTTTAAAAATATTTTCTCTATTTCTTTTTTCTTTCTTCCTTTCTTTTTTTGATATTTTTCTTTCTTTAATTCTTGAGTCCATCCATCCTATATTCATCTCTTCTCTTCTTCCTTCCTTTCTTTCCTTCCTTCTTTTTACCCTTTTCTTTCCTTCATTCTTTGTTACTTTCTTCCTTCCATGCATCATTTATTTACTTTCTTTTTTTCTTCTTTCAGCCCTTTCTCTCTTTCTTACATTCATTCCTTTCTTCTGTCTTGTTTTCCTTTCATCTATTCTTTTATCTTACCTTTTTTATATTGCTTGCATCTTTCCTTCCTTCATTTCTTTCTATCTATCTATCATTTTACATTTCCTTTATTTCTTCCTTCTTTCAATCCTTCCTCTTTCTTTCATCCTTCTTTCCATGTCTCCTTTTACCTTCTTTTTTATTGCTTCTTCTTTCTTTCCTTTACTACTTTAAATTCTGGATTTGTTCTTTCTTTCTTTCTTGCTTTCTTCTTCTTCTTCTTCTTCCAGGCTGGTACAGTCCGCCACTGGCGTATTATCGTACCTTGTGCTTGTCAAGTGTTGAGTGTACAGTGCAAGTAAAAAATTTCTACAATGGACTCTATGTGCAGCTAAAAAACCAGACTGAAGCTTAACGAAGCTTGACACACTGCACCTCCAGCTTGAAAGGCTCCAATGAAGTGCAGTTGACAGCTACAGGTGGTAATGAATTCCACAGCCTGATAGCGTCTGGATAAAAAGATGTTTGGAGAAATCGTGTCCTTGCATAGGGAACCAGGAGTTTTTGTGGGTTTCCCCGAGTGCGTGGGGCTGTTACTGGAATGAGATTGGCGGACGGAAGATCAACCAAGCCATGGAGTATGCTGTATATCATATAAACTTTCTGCTGAGCTCTCCTCTCTTGAAGACTTGGCCACTGAAGCTGATGAAGCATAGATGTTACGCTGCTTGTGCGGCGGTAGTCATCTAGGACAAAACGGGCAGAACGCCTATGTACCATTTCTAACTTTCTGATGTTCTCCTGTGTGGATGGGTCCCAAACTACCGCAGCATACTCCAAGACAGGGAGTATCAGAGTCTTGTAAAGTAACACCTTTGTCTTTGGTGGACAGGCCCTCATGTTCCTCTGCTTCATTTCTTTCTTTCTTTCTTCCTTCATTATTCCTTCCTTCCTTTCCTTCTTTAGTTCTTTTTTCCTCAACTCTCAAGACTAGGCCTACAGTACATCCTACCTGTCCACTGGCACTGGCTTTGTCAGTGCATGCAGATGCAGCACAGAAGCAGAGCACACACAATTAACATGCATATTACTATTACTACAAGGACAAATTAGACTGTCAAATCCGACACATCACGATCACACTTCCAACTTCACACACAATATATGGAGGACAAAATCCATTGAATTAATAAAGATAAATATAGCATAATACCTTTACTACCATCCTGCTCTAGCTCTGACATATCTGACCTTTTATATCAGGTCGTTTTATCAATTTTCGGCAGTGTTTCCTGTCACTTTTCATGAAAACTGAAGCTCTCGCATCGAATCTCGCGATAATTGTATTATAAATCACGCGCAAGCTAAAAAATGAAACGAGACTCCATACTCCCTCTACGTCCATAAAACAGCAGCATGATACAACTGGGCGTTGAGCGTGCGCCTGTAATCCGTCCAAGCTATGTGGGGGAAGTTGCAAATTGATGCAGAGGTTCAAGGTTCGAGTCCTGGTCACCCCTTTCGGATGGTGACGTTAAAGGTCGATCCCAGACGTATTTTTTTTTAACATGTTCACACCTAGTTACCAATAATGCATATAGCATTTCCATTTATTTGAAAGCAAGCTAAAAGAGCATTGTAGATTAAACGCCCTGCTCACGGGCATTGGCTGCCGCGCCGGGGATCGAACCCCGGACTTTTCCATGTATAACCAAGCGCCTTAGACCATTCGGCCACGGCATGATAATCATATTTGATCGATACACGTCTGACAAAACTCAAATACACACATGCACACATACAAATCCGTAGATAGAAAAGTCCACATAACAGGGTAATTAAAAAAAAAGTCAGAAGGCGTTAAAGGGATGGTCCGGGCTGAAAATATTTATATCTAAATAAAAAGAATAAAATTCACAGAGCAAAATGCAGAAAATTTCATCAAAATCAGATAACAAATAACAAAGTTATTGAATTTTAAAGTTTTTCAATATTTTGTGAAAAACAGTTATACGCACATCGTCATGTATATTCATTAGGTAGGCTGATGATGTCACATCCCCACTTTCTTTTTTTTTCATGGTATTACATGAAATCATAAATGTTTCATTTTTTCATACATGTGTAAATGATGTGTCTCCATTATGATGAAATAAGTTGCGGCAATAAAAAACTAATGCACTTTATCCGTTTTCAATCTAATTGTTTTATTTCTTGGTAGAAAAAATTTGAATAAACCTAATTTTATATAATAAAATACAAAAGAACAAGTGGAGATATGACATCATCAACCAACCTAATGAATATTCATAAAGATATGCCTAGCACTGTTTCACCAGAATAATGCAAATCTTTAAAATTCAATAACTTGGTTATTTTTTATCCAATTTTGATCAAATTTTCAGCATTTTGCTTTGTGAATTTTACTCTATTTATTGAGATATAAATATTTCCAGCCTAGACCATCCCTTTAAAAGGATACACCCTAGGCTGAATCGCTATTCGGTTAAATCATTGACCTCTGTCAGACAAGGTTAGGTCCATGGTTTAATGAATAGAAAATTAGCAAGTTCATCGAAATTAGGTGGGAAAAAACAAAGTAATAGCACAACCGGGGTCCGTCCGTCCGGCGGGGGGGGGCAATCACCTTTTGCCCGGCCCTAATTCACCCCCCCCCCATTTCATGTCTTGCCAGCCATTTCCAAGCATATCATTTTTATTCCTTTTCATTGACCAACTTTGGTTAGAAAGGTCACTCGATTTCATTTCATAAGTTCTAACGCCCCTCTTTCAGGCGTCTGTTCTCAAGACCACAGTTTCATGTTAAATGACAGTTCCCATAGCATCCCATTTGCAAAGGGCCATCTAGTTTAATCCCCTCATTTTGTAAGCAACTTCAGTTCTTAACATTATCGTTTCAGATTTGTGGGGTCACCCCCCCCCCCCTCCCTCACAACCTTTCCAAATCAGAGTGCCCCTCGAGACAGTTCTTTGCTCGCGCGACGTCATGAATGATTTAGCTGATGTCATCAATGTCATGGCCACTTTTCCTGATTTTATAGGATACAATCTTTCAAATTTATGTTCCAAATACAAATAAGATTGACCAATTATAAGTTTATAAGGATCAAAGATCATAATTATTTCAACATATTTTGTTGCAAGGAAAATTTATATTGTTTGTATCAGTTTCATTTGCAATTGTCATTTTAATTATATACGCCCACTTTACTCTGTTCTGTTGAAATGAAATAAAACAAATTGAATTTGAAGTTGAATAATGCTGAACAAAAATTAATTATTATAAAAAAGAAAACATGTATTTGAAAATTTCATAATTGTAAAAAAAAAGAAATTTGGGCCAAACTACCGATATAACATAAAATAAAGATATATAAATTAAAATTATAAATAATTTATTTGAATACCTTTCATCATTGATAGCCTGTTTTAGACAAAATATGGATCTTTGAATGCATTCTTATATGTAACATTGGGTGATTTCAAGTTCAGTGTTGACCTTTTGGTGTGGGTGTTAGGTCAGTTTTCACACTATCATAACATCAAACATAGAATGAAGATGGTTCCGAAAAGTCACCCACTAGTCCAGGCGCGTAGCCAGGGGGGGGCGGTCGCCCCCCCCCCCAAAACGTCCCCAAAAAGAAAAAAAAAGAAGGGAAAAAAGAGAGGAGAAAAGAAAAAGGGAAGGGAGGAAAGGGAAGAAAGGTAGCTTTGTTTTTTTTTTCTTTTTCTTTTTTTTTTCTTAAAAGAGAAACTCCATCACTCTTGCTCTAAATTTATATATGAATTTTTCTTCCGCGCTGTGCGCGGTTAAATGACAATATTGCAATTCTCCATTGTTTCCCCCACCCTTTCTCTAACCCTGTTTTTCCACCTCCGGTATATGTGTTTCTTACCGGTTAAAGTTCAAATGTATATCCATTAGGGCATGGAATTAGAGTAAGGCTAGCCAAAGTATATGAAGTTATCTTTTTTTAAATTGATCGCGCAACTTCTGGTCGGGTCGGCTCCGGGCGGGTAAAATTTTATATCAATTTCTGCCGCCACCTCCATAAAGTCAACTTCTCCTGCTTTTCAGCTCATTACCAAACAACCATAATTCTGGGGCAAACAGGTTCCTAAAATTCGCGTCGTATTAAATAAAGAAGTACAATTTTTTTTTATCAAATTCTATTAAACTTCATGTCATTTCCCTTCACATTCATCTCCTGCCCTGTTTTGCGCCCTCAGTTTGAAATTTTGAATGACACTTAAGTTTCTTTATTATTCAAAATGAAGCACTTCAGGATAAGTCAAAGAAATTAGGAATCCTATTTTTTTAAATTTAATTTCAATAAATCACAGAAGTTTCAACTTTTTGCGCACTATTTCCCCATAAAGAAGTTCAATAATCTTAGAAAATCATTTTAATTAGAGCCAATGGTGGTATTAGACGTATCTGCATTATTTTGATGAAACGGCCGCCCTTTGAAATTTCAGAGTTTCATTGCTCTGCGCGGGGCTGAATATCTTTCTCCCGGCATATATACACTTCTTCTCCTCTGTTTTGCGAGTTAAAGATATGCACTGTCGCTAAATTGTTTGTAATCAAATCTGATCTTTCCAAGCGAAGTATTCAATATATCTTTGAGAAGACCCTTTAGTCGGGACCTTTTTCATGGCAAAAAACTGATAAAACGCTTTAGCTTCCGCGCTTCGAGCGAGGGTATTATTATTTTAATTTCCTCCAATGTATTCCTTTTTTGTGCGTTCACAATCACTTTTTGAAAACAAATTAAGGTTCATGAAAACAATGTTCAAAATCACAATGAGCCAACTGAATTGGAGCTGAAATAGGCACTAGAGACAAGAGAGACAGCTCCTTTTCATTTTAATTTATGAAACACCAAAAGCTTCGCGCTTCGCGCGGGAGGGGGAAACTCCCCCTCCCTGCACCCACCCCCTAGGGAGCGCGCTTCGCACGCTCTGTAAGTGTTGGCACGCTTCGCGTGCATTTACCGCCCCCTCCAAAATGAAATCCTGGCTACGCGGTTGACTAGTTGTTGAGATGTCAATGATGTGATCTGGATCAGTTTTACAAACTCTGAATAAGTTTTGGAACTAGGGGAAGCAATCCAATTTCAACACCAACACCAACGCCAACACCGGACTTGAGATCACACATTATATCAGCGACAAAAAAATAATATCTCACTGGGGGCGGAGCCAGGGTATTGTGTTGGGGGTGATGGGGGGGGCAGCCTGAAGGTGACGTCATAATGTGTTCTCAATATAACGGTATTTTAAATAACCTTGCTGGGGGTCCAATTTGACTTCCATTTTGTAGTGAAAACCCTTTTTTTTCAAATTTACATCAGCCTCCCCCCCCCCACTTAAAAATCGTTCCCAGGGCCCTGGCCTCCTCCCCCTCCATATTTTATTGGTTTAATATGCCACTCATGCTACTTCTGTGTTTGAATGAAAAACTAAAAGTAAATGCATTTCAACAACCAGTTTGGATAATCATGATAATGAACATTTGTAGACTTATCTTGATATAAAATTCAATACATGAATCGAATTAAAGGGGAATCCAACCCAAATAAAAACTTGTTTTTGTCATGAAAAGAAATATCAGACAAAGTGATAGGTGAAAGTTTGAACAATATTGGATAAACAAAAAGAAAGTTATGAATTTTTTAAAGTTGTAAATATTGGTAATCACTATACCCATGGAGACGTCAAATTGGCCGCATGTGTGATGTCATAGTGATGTTAGGCAAGGACTATTCTTCCATGTACTCCAATACATATTATGGCTAAAATGTCATTTTTCCCAAAAGTAGTATTTCAAATTATATTTTTCTTTCATGAGGACATAAAACAATATACTACCTGGGTTATATTTAGATTACTGCCCCAGGGGAATTGGTACTTAGGAGAAAACCACAAATCCCTGTACATGGCCTATGGGAAAGTTGTCCTTGCCCCTTGTCATAATTTACTCACCCAATTGCCAATTTGAAATCTACATGGTATTAGTGATCTCAATTTTAAAACAGCTCTAACTTACTTATTACTTGTCCGATTTCTTTCAAACTTTCACCATTCTGTTTAATTTATTTTTCTCCCTCCCAACAGAATATTTTATGGCCAAGGCTGTATTCCCCTTTACGAATATTAGGGCTCGCTCTGCAAACTCTTCGTGAATACTGCCATCTCTTGTCACAAAACCGTCAAATTTGAAGAGCGCATGTGATTTCTGTGGTGATGCCCTCGGAACTCAATATTTCTGTGGCGATGCCGCAGAGTAAATTAAGCAAGTTGATATTGACAAGTGCTTATATTTTCCTATTATAAATTAATATTTGAAGAGGTATCAGTACATTTCTAATGGTTCGCTAATCCACCCTGCCTTGCCTCTTGCCTCTTCTCGTACTGGTATCTATATCCGTAATTCTTTTTTATATGAATCATGGCGATAATGATGATTATGATAATAATCATACATCTTTATAGCATATACAGCGCATTATATGCAATTATGGATGTCATTAATTATGATGCACATTTCAGCAAGAAAAGAGGAGTGACAAAATATGCACTGGTAGGCCTGCACAATTTTTTTTTATTACAAGACGCCCTTGTCATGCTTGTGGAAGTATAAACGATCATAAATATAATGAGTACAATTTTAATGCATGTTGTGTAAATAAAATATATTTTTATTCATATCGCAACATATTTGTGTTCGATCACTTCATTCCCTCACAAATATAATTGCAAGGTGATAGCCCCCTTCATCGCAAAACATGTTATCAGTTTAAAATGATGGGTTTCATGTCATTAAGACTTGTTATAATAGCAAATCATCTTATTATTTCAGTAGCTTTCATCTGCTATTGCAAATTTGTTATCATAACCAAAAAATAACAAATTTTATGAAAGGGTCCCTGGATTTTTACCGGTAGTGGATGAAGACCATATCGATATGGCCATGCTCATCGAAAAAAGGGTTTTTTTTGGGGGGTGGTGATTTGTTCACTTAATGGTATCATATCAGTCAACCCTTTCCCACAGTTTATGTCCTGTTATTTTTCTATCGAAACTAATAAAACAACAAAAACTTGCTTAGTTTTCAAATCTTCATTACCCTATATAATAAACGTACTCTGTGTTCAGCTCGCGATGAAAACGTGTCTACTCTTTCGTTTTTATTTTTCTTTTGTCGTTTTATTCATGTCTTTTTAACCCCTGATCAATGACCATGAAGATATAGATCTAGTCCTCTGTCAACATTTCCTTTCTTATATCGTGATTACTTGTGTATTGGAACGCGCCATTTTAGCGCCTAAGGCATCGAGTTTACAGTGGGTGAGTTGCAGAAGGGCTGATAAATCACTCTCTCGTTGTAAACTCATGTACTGGTAACAGGGTTGATTGATTTATTGCCTGAAAATTATTGTATAATGATATTAAAGAATTATGTTTTATCATCATCGTCCCGGAGGAGTTGTATTATACTGTTAATATTTATTATGTGTATGTTATTGTTTTGTTATATTATAAGTGTTGCTGCAATGATAATAATGATTACTGCTGTTCTTTTTTCATTTCTTTTATGTTGTAATAGTTATATAGTATCTTTGTAATTATTTATATCATTATCTACATCAACATCATCATCGTCAACAACATCATCATCATCATCATGGTCGTCGTCATCATCACCACCACCACCGCCATTATCATCATCATTGTCATAATCATCGTCATCATCATCATCATCATCGCCACCACCACCACCACCATCATCATCATTGTCGTCATAATCGTCATCATCATCACCATCATCATAATTGATGTTCGAGAAGGGAAATTTTAATTTTCAATTCTTTGAGCGGATCAACTGTTCAAGGCGAGGTAACATGTATAAGTAAGGGAGCGAATAGATCGAGCGAAACATTTGTATTTCTAGATTTGCAAGTGTAAGTTGGAATTTTGAAGGAAAAGTATGAAGTGATAGAAATTGTAAGAGAGGGAAAAATATTACGAAGAAAAATACCCTTCGGTCTGTTCCCTGAAAAATAACTAGACCTGTCTTAGCGGCCACATATCCTCTATTTAATGGCCCAATATTGTATCCTGTACATTTCAAAGGAATAAGTGTTAAGAAACCTGCGACAAAGGTCACCTTAATTGATTCCCATGGTTAAGAAAACAAAACGATTACAGGAAAGGTTCTTTTTTGATAAATTTTAGCAATTCTTGTATTAAACAAAAAAGCTAACAAATATATCCACATATAATTTCGTAATCCTAGTTTAACTTTTAAAAGAAATGAAACCAAAAGTACACTTCAATCGTCACCCACACACTAAAGTCCTTTTGCAATTAAGGAAATGATAAGAGATTGCCATAAACAGAGATAGACGCACTTCGAAGTCATCCCAGAATTTATAGGCAAAGGGTCGGTGGAAGTTGGGCGTAACGGGGGAAGTTATATCTATTGTCATTGCTATCACAATTTGATCAAGATCTTTTGGACTGATAACATTGATGACATCTTCGTTTTATCGATGTGCCGATCAGGCTTGACTTGTGGACCATGTAGCGGGTTAAGCCTGCGGACGTGCCGAGTTAAAGTTAATGGAGGTTCGCTGTGATTTGGGCGAAGAATAGACACGAGACGAGAAGTTTTTTTGATCAAGATTGCATGCCGACTTGCAAATGCGTCCATTTGCTCCAAAGGGGGGGGGGCATTTTTGTTCAAAATTTTGGCAAGCAAAAACAAAGATAGAGGTATTCAAGATTCATTTGCGGATTTATTCACGATGTTTTCCCTTTCATATTTTTTATGGCTCCTCAAAAAGGGGGAGGCACGGGCCGGATGTTCCACTGAGGCCTCGGGTTATATCTGCTCCTCTATAATCGCAGGTGTCCCCCGGCACGGGATGTAGGGAACTTCATGTGAAATATAGGAAGCTGGATAGTTCATTGAAAAGATGAGAAAATCGGCCTCGTGGAAGACCCCATCTAAACATTTTCCCCTTTTTATTCTTAACATTAATTTTACTCTTTTTATGGTTTTGTTGTTGTTACATTGTTATTATGCCAATCTACTGAAAATGATCAAGTTCTTCATGATTTGTAATAAAAACATGAATATATTTCTAATCGTTTTTTATTCATGTTATTGTAGCCTGCAATTTTTAACAAATGTTTGGCCAAAATTAGTTAGGTGTTGGTATTATGTGTCCAAGAAAATTACGTAAAAAATTATAAAAATAAAATTGTTGAAATCTGCCAACACTTTGATCGAGTTTTACCCAACGTATTACATGTAGCAACTTTTACCAGTAGGCCTATTCATGACACTTGTTACACTAAGACTGGTGACAAAGAACTACATTAACTTCGCATGAACTTGAAATTATGTCTCCATTTTTGTTGCTACGTCTGGCAAGTAAATAATATACTATTTCTTATATGTGTAAAAATCTTAACTTCAGAATTAATCTGCTTCAATAAACCTCAACAAAATGTGCATATCTATAATTTGGTTATGTTGTAACGGGAGAGACGCCACACCTGTTGCTATGTGAAGCCAGCTTCAATAAACTTTTGTTTTCTGAAAGAATTGAAAGTGCGCGGCACTAGAGGTGCACAAGATCCAAAGTTGCACTTTTTAAAATGCGGCATTTGGGTTGCATCATTTGAAGGTGCCAGGTTTAACTCCTTTCCTAAAGAGTATAAATTAACACAGACAAATCCTAATTGGCCGATGGAGCAAATATTTACCCTGATCACAGACCATATAAAAAAGAACAAAATAGTGATAAATAAACTTCATCATGCGATAATGCAAATATCATTATAATGGAGCTTCATCTAAACATTTTCATTAACTAATCCCTCTAACAAAACAAATGGAAGCAAACTGACCTTCAACCCCAACCCCACCCCCCCCCCTCAGAAAAAAAAGGACACGCGTTCATTATGGCGTCCCCAATATATTTTGACCATGGGAGTCTTTCTAACAATATATTGCAGACGACAGCGGGACGATATCATCTAGATTGGAATATCGATAACATTCATCGAGATATATGTTGACTTGATCAGTTTGATAACTCGACCGTAATATGGAGATTTTGTTACCACACAATGTTCGTAAACCACAAATGAATTTAGAATTATTTTACTTTGAATGATGAACACAGTTTTTGTATGAATTCTCTATTTTTCAATAAATTATTTAAATTAGGCACACAAAAGAAGACCAGGGAAAATTAAATTATGGCGCCATTGCAATAACCCTTTCCATTTCAAGACGCATCTTTGTCTGATACTTTAATAAGTACATTGGCGCCGTCCATTTTCCTCTCAATATAAACAATTATCATTGGTTATCAAAAATAGAAAGAAAGATAGATAGAAAGAAAGAAGCCTCATTTGATAATTGATCACACTTTATTCGGTATCGATATTGTGATCATGTCAATCAATTGATTCTTTAAGATTTACTAGTATAATAAAAACATAAATAAGTAAAGTCACCATTATCATCGTGTCATAATTTTATTGCGACTGCGTCTTCGGCACAAATATTTTAGGGAACGGAGAACGTTCCCTCTCACTATCACCTGTTGTTTTATAAACTTTCACTTTCTAATAACCCATCTTATATGCATTTGGTCTTTGAAATTGATGAAATGATCTTGATAGTAAAAATGTATTTTGTATACTGCGTTTGCATAATATGGGGAATTACAGTTTAAATGAAGTTTTGGAGTTTCAAGAAAAAAATTATTTTTTTTCTTTATTCCAAGTATTACATACTCTATATCTTTAGGTTGAAACGAATGGCCAGTATAATATAGATGATCTTATTCTTATAGAATGAAATGGTCAGTTTCCATGTTTTCTATTTGATTTTGGATTGCTTAATTGCACAGCATAATGGAATTAATCCCGACCATGAAGGAAACGTGTAGTGTGAGATATTTCTCGATATAATCAAATGCAATATTGCCAAATATATATATACTCTTGTAATTAGTTGTTGTGCTAGAGATATACACAATTTTAGCACATAACTAAGTGAACTGATTTCCATGAACTCATCAACAAATAAATAAACAAATAGTTGAATAAAGAATGATAAATGAATTTTAAAAAATGAATAAATGATAATTGAATGAAAAGATGTATAAATAATTGAAATAGTTTTTATAAATTTGAGTTGTGAATGATTAAATGAATAAATGAACGAATATATGAATGAATAAATAAATAGATAGATAAATAAATGAATGAATGAATAAATGAATAAATGAATGAATGAATGAACGAATGAATAAACGAATGGCGAATGGATGGATAAATAAGTGAATGAATGAATGAATAAATAAATAAATAAATAAATAAATGAATAAATAAATAAATAAATAAATAAATAAAGGAAAATCATTTGCTCTAGGATAACTACAGACCCACAATAAAGTCTCATTTTGTTCATTGATGTCGTATTCCTTCGACCTTGACCAATATATTAATATAAGATCCTTTACATTAAAGTGAAATAAAATCTGATTTGTAGAATCTCTTATGGATTCTTTTCAAAATCTGATGGAAAACAGGTGCCATTATTCGTTCCGTTCCATAACTTCATAATCGTTACAGGCATAGCAATTATCACAACTCCTATTCGTACATCATCAATTTTGTCGTTATCGATGCGACCAGGAAAACTTTCTGGCGCCGTTTGCAGCTATAATACGTCAGGATATTGGAACATTGTTATCTAAAGGAAGATTATCAAGATGATCAGTGATGATAAGATTCATACCCATCATTTTATCTATTTTATCTGAGGCTGGGATCTCGGGAGACTACTCAACCATATCGACCGTAATACAGACGCCATTATAATGACCACAAATTATCACCGTTCTATTATGCTGGAGTACCCAAAGTAATGATTATAAGTGTTCAAACACTACTGCAAAGTGTGCGCGAGAAAAGTCTGATTGTGTTGATAATTCATCTTCATGTTTTCAACTTGTAAGGTATTATTTTAAATGGTTTTTGAGGAAAATATATTTGTTTAAATCTCAATGATCTTTTAATTTTTTCATTAGTTTGGTCAAAGTGGTACTTTAACCCATCATGTTTTCAAATCGACTTTCTTTTGAGTTAGCTTTTAAGGTGATTTCGGAAACAGATCGTATAACAATAGTCCACTGGCGTAAATACGGGGGGGGGGCACGTATCCCCTCCCCCATCGGCTGGCAGCAAAAAAAAAGAGGTAGAGATGAATGTATAGTGGGGGAAGAAGAAATTACTGTATATAATATTATATTATTTTGTATATATATGTTATATTTTACGTAAGAAACATTTTTGAATAACTTTAAAAAACATAATTTGCTTTATAGGGTCTATTTCGTCATCACTCCTGGTGCTCGCAATGTCTTGTTTAAGGAGAATAATAATTCTGTTCAAGGGGGTCAAATGGTACTAAAGCATCCCGTTTTCAAGTCAGTATACCCAAAATACATTTCCTCGCACTTCGATTTAAAAAAAAATGTTTTGTATGTAGTTATATGCTTCGTTTTCATAACTACTTTAAGTGGTTGTCCCCTTTTAAGGTCTGAATATTTCCAGTCCTTGCTTAAGTTTGCATTAGTGGATTGGTGATACATTTCTGCTCTTCGTGAGTTTCTAAAGAAAACACAGTTCTTGAAATGTCCTTTTCCAGAGTCGAATTTGAGGCGAAATTCAGGCCAGTATTCCCGGCTATTGAGCGCGCTTCGCACGCCTACTAAGTGACTCAAAATATTTGCTGGTAACCCAATGCCGCTACCCACGGTACACCACTGCAATCGTGTATAAGCTCGTGGGTAGTGCAAAGGCAGTAAAAGGAAGTTGCCTAAGAAGAGTGATTTGATATAACGTCAAATTATCCACGAAGGATATAACTCAAGATTTGTATCTTCCCTTTTCCCGAGCACTTGACAATGTCAATGCGACAAGAAAACGGATGATTTTTTTTCTGATAAGAGGATGATTTCGCGCCCAAATATTAGGAAAGGACTGGTAAACGAGCAACGAACGAAGTTTAGAAAAAAAGTGTGTATAATTTGTGTACCCCCACACCACCATATTACCCTAGATTTGTCATGCGCTCTTGGTGATCTGGGGACGTGTTGCTGGGGGCAATGAGGCAGAAAGATACAGCACTATAGAGGTATTACACTTCAATTTGTTGAAATTTGAAAGTTTATATATGAGTTAATTAACCATACCAACTTTATTGGGGTTGTTGTGGGGGGGGGGGACAACTCCTTTTTACTTTTTACAATCGTTGTTGGTATTATCACTGTGTTTTTTTTGTTCGATTATACCAAGCAACGGATTGGCAACATACCAATCACATTATGTTCCCTTGCATGACTACGATGTTTTCCGTGTTTATTATTTCTTATAATTTCTTATTGTAACAAAAAACAACAACATAATTCTCACATGCAAGACACGGCTCATGCTAATCAATACCTTGCTCGTAACGTCAAGCCCACGTGATTGCGTTTCGAAGTCGTAAAATTGAGCTTTTTAATGGAAGATGAATGTCGATGGATGCGTGATTCCGAACATTATGACGACATAATGATCACGTTAATTTTTCATGACCTTCCCCGTTGACTCATTCATCTCATTCTTTTCGCATCAAATTATCAATCGCGTCATTCCCTCTTTGCACGTGCATCATCCGTGCGAATAAAGCCGATAAAGCCAATGAAGTTTGCAGTTTTCTTTCTTATTTTCTATTCTGTTCAATGCTTGACATTGAAAAGGTAGTGGCGTACGTGCACTTTAACAACATCGAAAAAGGATTTGTTCTACTGTCATAGTGAATTTAAAATCTTTCACGTGCAAATTTTCCCTCCAAAATCGACTATAACATTGAGACATGCGTTAAAATCACGATGTTTTAAACAATCACAAGTTTAGGGCAATCTCGCTCTATGGGGCATAAATGGACATTAAAATAAGGGAGATTACATTTAATAAAATAATCACGATAAATTTGCCTTGCCTTCCCTTTTTTCTTATTACCTTATACATTATGTACTTATTTCGAATTATCTGACTCAGGTCATGTTGGCTCAGTGGTAGAGCATCCGCCTCATGAACGGGAGGTCGTGGGTTCGATCCCTGGCCGAGTCATACCAAAGACTTTTAAAAATGGGACCTTCTGCCTTCTTGCTTGGCGCTCAGCATTTAGACTGGAGAAGGGTAATAATAACATATTATGTTATGCAGGGCCCGCTGGAAGAGCAGTCTTATAATTGAAGTGGCTACCCTGGGTAAATAAAACGTTATTATTATTATTATTATCCCAATCTTGTAAATATGTAATTATGTTGATTTATTTCAATAAAACATGAAAAAAAAGTTTAACCCATATTACTTATTATGTGTGATGACAGTATTCATGATCAGCAAATGTGTTTTTATCAATTTACAATGATCATGATGTTCATTCAACTTTTTCGGTTCTTGATGCTTTTAAAATGAGTCGTGATACAGTAGCAATCAACCATTTGTTCTCCTTTTTTAATTACCTTTTTTAAATCTTGGTAAGGATTGAATGATAAGAATGTATGGAGCGGTTTATTCTCAAGCGGGACTTGCAACACGCAGAGTAGAATCATTGGCATAATCTTCTAATATTTAACGTTGAAAAGATAATTTAGAGAGAAAATCCCTCACGGAACTTTGATGCTTGATAACCAATGCTTGTTTAAGAAGAGTTTGAAAAATATTCACAAGCACTGAAATTTTTATCTAAAAAAATAAATAAATATTGGGGGCTACCTGGGAGTATACACACACACACACACATACACACATATATATATATATATATCTATATATATATATATATATATATATATATATATATATATATATATATATATATATATATATATATATACATACATACACACCCCCCCCCACACACACACACATATATATATATACATATATATATATATATATATATATATATACATATATATATATATATATATATATATATATATAACCCCCCCAAAAAAAAAATCGCATGAAAGTGCTAGCAAGTGAGTTTCTTGAGGATCAAGGAAAAAGGTCGACATTCATAACAAATAAAGAAAGAGGTCATGTTGACAATATTATGATGTTCCTTGTGGAAGAAAAGGTGGCTCTGAAGGATTAATTTAGAACCCTTTCTGTTTCTTTTAAGAACCTCAGTTCAAAGGTTCCAAATATACAGTTCTGAAAAAAAGTTCCAAAATTTCTCAAAGTGCTCCGTCAATTTTATTCGATTCGTTTTGCAGAAACACATGGTTACCATGACTACTATAAACAATACATGATGTAAATCGCAACTATCGATAAAAAATTGTTTGATTGATGACAGGGTTACCCTGGATGAATACACTTATCCCACATCAGCAAAATATTTTTATGTACTATTGTAATACTGGCGAATATAATACTCGTATTTTAGCACACGACTGGAGAATAATTTCATTCTTCACTGCTCTTGTCTCTCGTGTCATAACGGGCCAAATCAAATTCAAAAGCGACCCATTGTTACAAATAAACAAAATATTATTCTATGTCCGTATTCCAAATACCCCCCACCGAAGATCTTCATTCATCTATTCTTTATACTCTTCCACGTCTTTAGAAATGAGCAAGGGACTTGTTTTTATTGGTAATCCTTCCTTTATTCAACCAATCTGGTTTAATAATGATTGGACTTAGTTGATAATTTGTAGACCAATTGGCATACAATGGGAAGGGAAAAATACCTATCGACATACACGCTCCTTAACACGAAATAAAATAGAACCACACTGCAAAAACGCCGGTGTTAGATTTACACCAGCCTGGTATCGATATCGGTCCACACCAGAGAGGTGTTGAAACAAGACCGGTTTGGCGTTAGGCTAACACCAATTTGGCATTTAAGCAGCACAGATTAGTGTTAAACCAATTTTGATTCTTAATTGGTGTTATTTCAACACCACTCTGGTGCGGACCGATATAGATACCGGGCTGGTGTTAAATCAACACCAGTACTTTTGCAGTGCAACTTTAATCTTAATTGGGTTGCGAAAACATGCCTTCGTAATCTTCTGAAATGATCCGTTCACAAATGGAGAGTTCAGTGAGGAAACAGGGCAGATCATGTCGCTAATCGTATAATAGATGCAGGGCGGCTCCGTGCACATGGGGGGGGGGGCAGCTGGCGAGCACCCCCTTAGATTTTTCGAGAGGTAAAAGGAAAGGCCGGTGGAAAAAGAGTGTATAAAGAAGATATCACTCATCTATGTTATGTAATTGAGAAAACAAATGAATGTGATCACTCTCACATCAAATTGTTCCTATCTGAAGAAGAAGGAGAAAGAAGAAAAAATAATAAAAAGAAGAAGGAAAGGAGAAGAAAATAAAAAGAAAAGGAGGGAAAGTAATAATGGTAGTAGGGAAAGATCGAGAAGAATGTCTTACAATCAATATAACCATATGATAACAATAGCGTTACAACAACATCAAAGTCATGTTGCTTATTGCTGTTTTTTCTATGTTGCTCCTGTTAATTATCAATATTGAATTGATTTCCAATAACCATTTAATTCAGCTATATTTGTTTATTGTATTGAAATTTGCAGAAATCTATTATCTTTCATCTTTGAATGAAAACGAGAATTTAATTGCCCGTCGAAAAACATCAGTCGAAATGGTTGATAAAAATTATGCAGGCGAAACATCGAATTAATAGTGAGTTAATCGGGACTACCGGGACTAGAATTGTGATTCCAGAGCTATAACCATAATGATGATGAAAGTTTTTAGGTGTAACGCTCCCCCACCCCTCCTCGACAGCGTCTTAATCCCGGCGGGCGGGGAAATGGTACGGTCTGTTTAGCCATGGACCTATTAGTGAACACCGCCTCAACACTGCCGAGCTGGAGGAGATATGTTAACACAAAGACCACCGTAAAATAAACGCAAAAGACAAATAAAAGATTTAAATGTCTAACTTGGTCGCTTGTTCACTTATTATATCTTAATCTCATGCTTATACTTCGATCCTTGGTTCTCTCAATAGTTGGTTTCCCCAAAACCTATTACCATGGTTTACTTTCTAGTATTACTCAAAATACACTGTAAATAATTATGAGCTCAACATACATGTACATTCACACCATCACTCAAACTGTTAGTAAGGGAAAGGTAAAGGGATAAGGGGAAAAGAAAAAGTTTTTATAGTCCATGGGCCCTAAGTTTTTAATGTCCTTCGTAGTATTATATGATTAAACGTTTATAGTTCTAATTTATATAGGCATTTATAATGAAGAAACTTGTCTACTTAGCTGATTTCTGGATCGACGTTACTCGCTACGACGTGACGGATGTATCCTCCATCTCAATCAATCCATGGTCGGTTCACTAGCTCCTTTCCCACAGGTTTCCACCAGGATCAACAAAAATGTGTTCTTTCCTCTCTATCACTTGGAATACTTTAGCTAGTTGCAGTTCGTTGCTGAACTTATTAGTAAAGAAAATAAATCATGTCCAGTTGTTTGAATTTCAAGAACAAAATTGGAGCCTTCTGAACTGAAGATTTTTGTTTCGCCAAATCACAGTCCTTCCTTGCTCTCAACACTCGGCAAATCGAAGACACAGACGACAAAATTTTAAAAGTTTCTTTCTGTAGCAGGAAAAACTTTGATTTAACTTTAATAACAGGTTCTTCAGGAGTCCATTTGGTTACGAAGACGAAGAAAGAAAAGAAAGAAGAAGAAGAAGAGGGGTGACAAATGTTCTGGGACGTGGATAAAATCTATGCGGGTGCAAGTGCAAAGGGAAAACGTGCATGGGGTTTTATACTGTATTCACACTCAGTCAATCTACCTAGCTCACACCTCTATTCCAGAAAATATCGTATTATTTGCTATTAGTTTTCCATCCCATAATAATCTTTTGGTCACATAATCTAACTCCACTGTCACTCTTTTTGATGGACAGGGCAAAACTTATTTCCATTGGACAAAATATTTAATTCAAATATCAAAATTTCTTATTTTAAATTCCAAAGTCATTCTTACCTCCTAATTGGTCAATTAGAGGGGCAGGACTTACTCCATTCAGCGTGGGTACACTGGACTCTCTCTATCCCCTGCTATCGAGAACCTACTGACAGCTTAAGCTCTACGGAGTCAATTAACTAGTGACAGATCGACACCTGCCCTTATTCAAAATATCAACAAATATATAGCTAAAAATTGACAAAAAATTCTCTGTCCAGGACAATATTCTCGACCCATCTCTCCATTTGCTCTGCCATTCATTCTCCAAAACGATTTAAAACTGTGAAGAATTTTTTTTCGGTCCTATATCCCTTAGGAATCCTCTACCCTCAAATTGCCATGTTTTCTGGAATTCAAGTGCATTTTGGTGTGTTCACACTCTACATTAATCTTCACTATGCTACACAGGTATATAGCACCAGCTGAAATTGTGAGTAAAATTGAATTGAGGAAAGTTTTGTCTCCATTTCGTTTCCCCTTCTATCATCTTTGTTATCTTATTCAGAGTTTATTTGAGTATGCTAATCCTACTTGGTTTATAAGCGAACTTGATAAAAAGAAGTTGAAAATTATACAGAATAAAATGGTTAGATTCATTAACTGTTCTGGTCCCAGAACCCATGTTGGCTACACCGAACTCTCTGGCCGGAGCAGGTTTTCTTGAAGTCAACAAAAGATCAAAACAGCTTATTTTGCACCACGTGCATAAAATCTATCACAATAGATCGAATCATTATATTGGATCAAACTTTTATCTAGTTACCGAATTACATAACTATAATACAAGAAACAGCCATTTCAACTTTTGCTTACCAGAAAGTAGTATTGGTAACTCCTTTTATTTCAATGCTATAAAACATTGGAATTCTCTTTCCAATGATATTTTTTCATTTCATTTAGGTTTTATTTCCACAAATCCGTTATGTTACAAAACTTTGATAACTTAACTTACATAACTAAGTTGAACAACCATTACACACGTAGACTATAAAGTATAAATAGCAAGCATAAATTCTTAAATAATAGATATTAATAGATGTTTAAGTACATAAAAAACCAATGATATAAAGGAAATAGGAAACTTTTTGCATTTTAAGAGAGTCAAAGAGAAGATGCAAATTATATGTTATACGGTTGAGTTAGCCATAAGGCAACATTCTTATGCGAAACTGATTTTTTTGTGATACCCTACCATGAGAACATAGAATTTGGTATGGAGAAATCTACCTGTCTTCATAATTCTTAAGATATTCTTTTTAAAAAAAAATTCTGTGTGGACCCAACCCCTTTTGCAACTAAACTGAAATGGACATAACCCATTTTGAAAAAAAAGATTTTCTCTGCCATTTTAGTTCACTTTTAAATAGGAATTTCAACTTTTCTTCGGTATCATCTTATAGAGCTACTAAAAATCTATACGTTAAGACATTAAAATCAAATTTGGTGAAGAAGATCGGGACCTAACCCCTTTTGCAAGTGAGCGCTTCAAATCAGTCAAAATTACTACTTGCAGTTAATAGGGTCAGCTGGGTGCAACTGTTGTTCTATTCATATTTAAATATTTTCTTGTCGTAATCTAATAAAACTGAGATATTTCTGATTATAACATAAGTCAGAAATGTGACTAGACATATTATACCAATCCCATACCAGCGCTCTTTAAAAGGGAATAGTTCACCCTGACGAAAAGTTTGTAAAAATAGCAGGAAAAGTGATTAAAAAAATCTGGGTGAAGGTTTAAGGAAAATTTATCAAATATGAAGAAAAATTTTAAAATTTTCAAGGTTTTTTTTTTTTATTTATGACGTCATAAACGAGCAGCTGCCCCATGAAAAATAAGATTTAAAAAATAATTTTTTTAATGATTCGTGATGACATATATCATTTCTTTTTAAGAGCGCGCGTGAAATGATTCGTGTGTTGATGTACTGAAAGTACAATAAAAACCATTTTCAATTTGTTATATCAGAAAACAGCTCGCACAAGACGTCACAAATGAAATAATTAAAATTCCAATAACTTTATGAGGGACATTCCTGAAGCCTTCGCCAAGAGTTTTTATTATTTTTTTGCTATTTTTACGATAAAACATTTATCCAGGGTGAACTTCCCCTTTGATTCATCAATGGAGAACCTTCAAGAATTAGTAAAGAATTTATTATATGCAAAGAATGAAAATTATCTAAAATGTCTGTAATGTAAGGCACATCGAGAACATTTTCTCTGTTCTATGAAGTCAACTGCGAGTAGAGCGCCACCTAACGGTTACGTGAAGCCAATATCTACCAATTCAGGAGTCTTTGGTCCCGCCACCGCAAGTTCAGGTACTTTTCAGAATAAGTAGGCCTACTGTTCGTTTGGAGGGGTTTGGAGTGAATAAAAAAGATACCGAGAAATAATTTACCATTGATTTCGGCATATCTGGGCCCGTTGCATAATTTTTTTTTTACCTGAGAAAACTTTTTTGCCTTGTGTTAAAGTCAGAAATTCAGACTAACCTTAGTTTTCGGTTTTTACCAGAGTTTTCTCAGGTTAAAAGTTTTATGCAACAGGCCCCAGGACAGTGATTTCATAATAATTACAATAAGTTTAAACAGAAGAAAATGAAATGACTCACTGGCTATATGTTACTTTATTGTTGTTGTTTTTAATCAAGTAAGAATGATTTCGGTATCAGCTCTTACCCCTCTCATCTTTCGGTTCACTCACCAGTATCACCTTATAAAAAAATGAGGATTGATAGGCCAAAAGGCCTACCGAATGTCATATTCTCAAAAAGAACGAAGAGTCGGAAGAAATATATGTAAGGCATCATATCTCGAGAAGATTTCCCGCTATTCATGACACGACAGAGTTCCGTGTCACGATCTACGTCTAAAAATTCCCCGCGCTCTAGATATCCATGGAAACTAAATTTGGCGTCGGCCCCTTTTTCTTTGCCTACCAGTAACTCAGCGCACCTGCCTATTGCACATTTCTCTTCTGCACTGTCGTGTGGCCTTTGTGTGTGTGCACTTGCTTCGTGTACTGTGTAATTGTGTGTGTGTATCTTATTCACCGACAGTCCAGTGTCGGCCGTTCAAAAACTTTTTTGGTTCCGAAGAGGAAATTTCACGGATATATGAGTTTTGATATTGAAGAAATTTACAAGACATCGTCATCGAGTAGAAGAATTAATGTCTGAACCAGGTTCATCTGATATGGTTCGACGCAATCTTGTGATAGGGAATAGGTGTTGAGAGTAAGTAACGCTTAATTTATTTCTCCTAAATTTTAACTAATAAAACGAGTTTACGGAAATGGTTCTTACCTCTCTCGGGGATTTTAGCGGTATGTTTGTCACTGTGGGCCCCTGAACTGTGGGGGTAATGTGCAACAAGTGTTCGATGGCAATACCAGTGGATGAAAAGTTACCCGACCTTTTCAAGTTGTTTCTTGTCCTGTCATTACTTTTCTTCTCTGTGGCCCGATCTCTACTAAGTCTATGTGTCTTTTCAAAATAGATTCACTACATAATTGAAGGAATAATGTTGGCTATTCTATTGACATTGTCATTAACTGGGTTATTACAAAAAGTAATTAGGCCCTCTAGTCAAGATCTATTTGTTTTCTTACATACATAAATCATAGCATTTTGGTAATGCTACATTGTTACATGGTACTGAAGCTGAATTTAATGAAACTGTTGTGGGAGGGAGAATAAATTAATCTGTCATCTTTGAAAAAAAAATTGTAAAAACTAGATGTGTTGTAATGGTTTTTAGAATCATAAAGAAGTAAAATGTTTTTTTCTCTCTCTCAAAAAGTGTTTAAAAATGATACAAAATTTGTGAATATACTACACATCTCACTTTAATAGGCCTGCATTGACAACTTCAAAATGAAACAAACTTAAGCCTTTAAAAATGAAATTGACATTGTTTTTGAAATTATGTTTTGAACTTTTGATTAATAACTATTTATGATCAAACTTTTAGTGCCATCAAGTTTAAAGCCTAAAATATTTTGCTGTAGAGTGAATGTATAGTTGGATTCATCATATGATTTCAGGGGGGCGTTTCATGAAAGGACTTGTCGGACGTTTTATCTGACAAGTCCCATTTTATCAGACAGTTACCATAGGAACAGTGCCTCTCAGCCAATCAAAATCATGGAAAGATGTCACATCTGACAACTTGTCAGATGAAAATATTGATGAAATGCTCCCCAGGTTCTCCTTTTTACCAAACTTTTTTTTGAAGATTATTTATGATGTATTTTTTGTCAATACATGTATATGGAAATTATATAGACCTATCGATTCTTAAGATTTCAAATGCATGATACTATGCATCTTTTACATGTAGGGCCTATGCATGATGTGAGGGGGGGGGGCACTCAATTATGGAATAGTTTAAGTGCCCCATCCCCTGGTTCGATGTTGATGTACACGTACACAAGTTTTGCAAACCCACCCCTAAAACTTGTTATCCGTTTCATCACCCCTGAAAGAATATAACCCCTAAAAGATAGGCTTACCCCTAAACAAGTTTTGTAAAAAATCAATTTAAACCTCTAAAAATGCTGGAAGTATTATGTAACCACCTTACTTAACCATAAGCAAGGTCTAATAGAGAAACAGGGATCACAGTGGCTTGCAATCCCCATGAAACTCCAGACAAGTCCAGAAAACACATTTGGAGAGAAAAGAAGATATATATCTAAAACGCCCTTTTTTACTCCACAGTTCTACCCCTTTTCCCTGATTTTGACTGTTTTAAAACCTTAAAAATGTGGCAAAAAGTCCCCTCTTTATGCGCTATCTTTGTCTTATGCATGTTAAGCAGTATATTTGAGTACCCCCCCCTCCCATGATTGATCGAGCACATAATATATACCATTCATCCATCTTGCCTTGCATTGTTCCAAATCAGTGGAGAATGAGGAAGATGAATATTTTATAAAAATGTTCATGTCTACAAAATTTAAGAATAGGAATGTATATTGTTTTCCTTCCATTGTCAATATGATTTGTGTGTCTCAGGTGGGGTGGAGGGGGTGGTTGTTTTGGGGAGAATGTATATTTTGGAAAATGAACTTCTGAAGGTTTCCATGGTAAAGAGTGACTCGATGTGAAGACTATTTAATTTGATACACCATGTAGTCTTATTGCGGGTATGCAGGTCCTGAAATATATACATGTAAATGTATGAATGCATTATAATGAGTATTATCCCTTCTGAAAAAAAGCATCTACATGTAGGCATATAGATTCGTGTATTTAAACCCATTGTTGGTGTTCATTTATTAATTGATTTAATTCATTTATTTGGTCAGTTAATCAGGTCCTCATCCTTCAGACCTATATTCAACTTTATTTTCTCCAAGTTTAGACCAATTAATTATGAATGTAAATGACAAGTACATGTAGTGTACAACAATCTCTCTGCATCTTATCTATTCATGTACAAGCTAGTATTTGAAAAATCTTTGAGTGTGTTTATGCTTCCATTGCGAGGACAGAATCAGCGATTTCAAACGTTGATTCAAAACGCCGATCGTAAACGTGGTTCTGGGAGTGCTGTTTATGCTTAACTTTTCAGAGCAAATCATGATCTCCAGCTGGCTTCGCATCGTATTCGTAAAGCGAGGTCAAATTGGGCGCACCTTTTTTTGAAAGTTTTTTTTTCTGATTGTTGTTATTACGTGGAGATAACATGGAGCAATACGACGGTATATGCCCTCGGATCTTCATCTCACCGGAAGCATGTACCAAATGACGTCATTTAAACACGTTTATGATCGTGGTTCTGTTTATACTTCCCCAGAAAGCCTGATTCTGGTCAAACGACGTTTACAAACGCACCTTTTTGTGAGTTTACGATCGGCGTTTTGAAACAGCGTTTAAATGAAAGTAAGCATGGACGCAACAGTGTTTTGGACTAATCACGTTTGGAAACACTGATTCTGGCCTGAAAAGTGGAAGCATAAACACGGCTTTTGGGGATCTTCCCATTGCAGCAATCTCATTTAAAAAAAAAATTGTTTTCTTTCCGATCATGGAATGCGACCCTTAGAAGGACTTTGAAAAAGGTCAGAAATCAGTTGACAAGATCTATTTATGGCATCCCCTTGAACCATCAGGTCCATGTATGCACGAGCCTGGACATTTTTGCCCTGATCATAATCTGGAGTCAACAAGTATTATTTTCCATCGTTCTTGTCTTTGCTATTTGTGATTGCGGTATCCCTACCCAACCCATGTTATCGAGACTATCTTATGATCCTGAGGCAAGCGTCGCGATACCAGCCTCGGTTGCTGCCCCTTCAGAAACCTTTTTGAGTATGAGTATGAGCATGGAGGAACTTATAGGAGTAATGATGGGTTTGAGGTTTCAGTGACAGATCCAGGTGGGGGGAGGGGTCTAAGGGCTGCACACATTCTCTACATTGTATGTTATGAAAATTTCTCATTGAACATATATTGATATAGCTGAATCTAAGAATTTTGTCATCTGCACCCCTATGTTTCAAATTTGCTATTTGCCCACTCTATTTCAAAATACTGTGTACATGTATGGTACGTATACCTTTGTGTGTGGGTGTTTTTGAAAGAGAGATAGGGGGAGAGGGAGTGGGAGAAACTGAGAATGGGGGGGGGGGTAACATACCAAAATATAGCAAAAACAAAACAAAACAAAGTAAAATAAAATAAGGAAAGACAGCTAAAACAAGTAAGAAAACGGGGTGGAGAAAGTTTATGATGCAAAGGAAATGAATGAGTGAGGTCAGGCTAAATTAATAGGCAAGGGCGTTACCCAAGGGGATGTTTGAATCAAAATAAAAAAAAAAAGAGAAAAGATAGAAAAGTGAAAGGAATAAAACAAAAGACAGGAAGGGAACATGGCAAAGGTGATCACTCTATTGTGAAACTATAGGCCTACATACATTTTACATGGGTGATACCTTCTATTTTGGGACTTTGAAGGATTACATGTATATATTTGGTCATTATGCCCCTATCAAAATATTCTTGCAATGCTCCAGCCTTTGAATTATTAAACAAAACATAGAATAAAAAATGAAAAAACTTAGATTTAGCAAGTTTACCTAAAAATGGAGATACATGTATAATGTAGGCCTATACATGTACGTTGTTATTTTGTATAGGACATACATGTACAGTTAGATTGTAGCCTACGTAAAGTTATTTTGAGTTTCATATTCTACAAAGTTCATGATGTGCTTGCTACATTTACATGTATCTTATCAAAATCTTTGTAAACACACAGTATGATATTTCAGTCATATGCCTAACTTGTGAACCCTTGGTAATGTTGACACATTCAATGTGTATATGATGCTGGGAAGCATTACATTTCCCTTTGTGATGTTTGATGATACAGTGTCTTGCAGTTCTTATAAAATGTAGTCGTGGTGTTTAGAGTAGTGCCAGATGATTGGATCAATCGTAACTCTTTGTAAGACGGGGCCCAGGCCTGATAGACAATCCTTAAATCTTTCTTCATCTCTGCTAATTAACTTTTCAGTGATATCTGTATTTTATATTACTTTATAATTTAATTGATAGCAGGTGATAAATCTGGATCACTTAAAATGTTTCATTACCAGTAATCCTGCAGAAGTCCTAGCTATCATACAGCAGTGGATCAAGGACCAAGGGGTGCACCAATTCGTCCACTGCTAACTCGTCCACTCACTACATGGTCCACCTTCATTTAGTCTAATGCCATTCTGTCCATCAACATTTTGTCTAACAACCATTTGTTCCAATTACCATTTGGTCCAATCATCACTTTGTCTAATCACCATTTGGTCTATTACCATTTCGTCTAATAACCAGTTGGTCTTATACCCATTTTCTTTTCATCCATTTTGCATAATTAACACTTTAATTCAGTTAGACCAAATGGTATATTGACGAAATGGCTATTGGACCAACTGGTTATTAGATGGAATGGCATTAGACTAAATAAAAGTAGACCATGTGGTGAGTAGACGAACTGATGATAGACGGAATAATAGATGAGTTGGCAATTGGACGAATGGGCATTAGACAAGTTGGAAATAAACCCTCTATTTTGTGATTCTCTCATTGAACACGTTTATACTGACATAGCTAATACCCTTTTCATAAACCTATCCTCCAATTAGCCGCCTAAGAGTAATGCGGATAATTCAATAAAAATTGCGTTCATAAACTCCGAAAATAAGCCGCATTATTTTTACGAGTGCCCGTCCTGAAAAAGGCGGATAATCGCCATGACAACTGGACACGCCCCCTCCGATGCGGTTGTGTTGGAAAAGGGTGACCTTGTGACCGCACCATGGCAATTATCCACATTATTTGGAAATGCGTTCAAAAACTCAAAATCTTATCCCGATGCCGCTATTATGCGGAAAATAGCAGCATCAGAGTAATGCGGATAACTCTTGTCCTCCTCCAATTTTACGACCAAATTATGCTGCTATTAGCCGCCTAATTCATTTTAATTGGGTTTATGAAAGGGGTATCAATCTCTGTGCCCCCTCTCTTTTCAAATTTGCTCTTTGCTCCCCCTCTGTTACAAAATCCTGGATCCACCAAATACTGTTGCTTTTTCATTGAAGCAATCAAACATATTTGATATTTAACTCCATGGCAACGTATGACATCATATATTCTAGTGCCGATATACTACCAGGAGCAACTGGTACTAAGTAGACACCGAGATGGGTGAACAAAAGTTAACTTGTTTTACGCTGTTTGTTCAGGAGAGAAGGGATTGGATTTGTGTGCATGGTGTGAGTCAAGTTTCAAGGAATTTGCATTGTTTTTGTGTAACGCGGAGCTGTTTTTTGGTTTGCCTGAGTGACGGGCTGGGTAACTTGAGCACAATTATCTATAAATACATCTTGATTTTCTTGTGGCTTGTATTCTTGGGGTGTTTGCAGCACCATGTACAAGGGATGTGCTCTCTTCTCTTACAAATAGCAGGATATATTCAGTTTATATACAATGAAATTTGTTTGTATTGTCTGAAGTACAATACCCTCATGTTTATTTCAATGATGTCTAAGATTTTTCTTCCTGGTTACTGCCAAACAGAGGAATTTTACCCAGTTTTTACACAATTATTTTATCTGTAAAATTCTAATAAGGCCGTTTGGATACCCAGACCAAAATATATCAAACATGAATTAAAACATGAATGTATTAGACTTTGTGTCACCCTATCTATTCCTGCATTGGGTCCAAAGCTTGAATGTAAGAAATAGGTAGTAAATAAACTGTACAGTAATGGAAAGAAAATATTTGATAATTTCCAATTCGATTTCAAGAAATTGAGTTTTCATCTAGACTTGACCGCCTGGATCACGGTTCCTGTGAGAATAATCTTTTTTGAAACGGGGGTTGAAGATGACGAAACCGGCAGGTAATGATGATAATGATTTTCAGACTTTAAAAATCAGACAAGTGATTTTGTCACATGTAGACTGTGTGATATCTCTGGTTTGTACATAGGTTAGCATTCTAAAGAATTTGTAGATACCTGACTCCACATGGTGGTTCGTCCATGCTGCCTTTTAGTTTTTGATGACTGGAGAAGACGAACTCCTGCTAGTAGTTTGGATATGGCCAATTGGGGATAAACAGAGATCAGAAAGTCAACATTATCACAACACACAGCCAGTGGAGGTTCTTTTTTACTTCTTTGGAAGTGAATCTGGGACACAGTGACACAGTTAGTGACTTCCAAACAATGCCAGGAATTCAGGAGTCTACTGATTCTGGAGAGACAAATGGAGGAGTGATAGCACTGTCTTGGGGCAGTTTATTCTTTTTTTTAGTTTACCGGTGAAGCCTATACATCTACAGTAGATGGAGCAATAGACCAGTTCGTAGTTACTTCATGGACAATTTTGGTCAAATGACCTTTCATTTCTTTCATTATGATAGGCAGATTTCAAAGCAAGATATTATGTAAGCTTGCCTTACATAGCAGGATGAAGAAATTGAATAGACCAGGTGCACACCAATGAACACTTTATGAAGGTATTTGTTGCATTCCTACTTTGAATGTATATCATAGCATGTTGTACAATGTACTTGGCAAACTGTGGAATACCAGTCGTTCGTGGACGCATTGTTGTTTTTTGTGGATGTAAATGAAAACCACAATTCAAAAGAATATATGAAAAAGCAAGACATCAAAGTAGGTGCTTATCTCATTAGATTTTTTAAACCACCATGTCACTTTAGTACAAATGACCTTCCTCTGATCTTTTACAGAATATTTTGATCATGCGCAGAAAGGAACTACGAACTGGCTTATTGATCGATGGGTGGTGATGTTCAAGGGTTTTGTCTAAAAATGGTCCATGTCCTTAGAATCATCCTGATGACCTTACTTACATGTAGGCCCTATTTATTTTTGTGAGTGACAATCCAATGATGTGTACTCCTTCAAGTTCAAGCAGGACAAACAGACTTCTAAAAGTGTAGGGCATACATAAGCTCAGTTGCTAATTCGTCTACTGCCAACTTGTCCACTTACCATATATATCTTTTGCCTGCACAACATTGTTATAGCAACCTGATGCTTTAGAATCAAAATTGAATTATTTCAAGCCCATTCATTGTATTGCATGGAACACTTAACTTTCACAGATAGCCATTGACACACAGAAAATTCCTCTTTGCACTTTTAGACTGGAAGAACGAAGAGAAGATATCAAATGGTACTAACTACATGTAATTTGTTATTAGCTTTGGAGGCCAAGATTATGCAGGAGATTTTATGATGATGATGATAATTTAGAAGATTATTTAAAGACAATAAATTTCTTTTATATATATGCTGAAGGTGTTTTGCTACATGTGCAATTATTTTTATCATAGAAATGTACTATTTCCCTCCTTTGATAATACAACTTTCTAAGAATCGATGCAATATTGATGTTACATGTACTCCATGGAAGAGTGTTCTTCAGTTTTATCTGAATTTGATGATGGGAGATATTCTTTGATTCAAAAGAACAGAGGTTAAAGTTGAGAGGATCCACAAGAATGCCAGATGTTTATCATTCTTGGTAGACACACCCTTCTTGATATGTAACCTTAGAAATGGAATGGGTTTGGGAATCACAGACAACTAGTCTCGGTGCAAGGCAAATATCACCGCTTAGACCGAAAGCTTCATTCTCTGTTCATCGGATGTCGCACTGGACTACATCTTTTTCCACTGGCCGTAGGAGGAGAAACTAAAAATTAAAAGAAAAAGAATTGTTTAAAACTTCTCCAAACAGACAGATTTCAGCTGTCTAATCGCTACTGGGCTGTTAAAAATTTGAGTTCAGTTTAGAAAATGCTTGATTTCAGTGTTGTAAAATTTGCCAAGAGAGAGTTATCTGCAGGAGTAATGCAAGAGGACATCTTTTGAAAAGTTTTACAATTTGTTGTGGATAGCATGTACATGTACATAACCAGTTTAATTGATCAGACAATGACCAATGCTGTATTTGCATTTCTTTCCAAATCTTATCTTCAAACACGTGTTTCTCAACTCAAAAGAAGAAATACAAATAGTGTTCATGAGTGATATATTCTCTATCTATTTTCGGTATGCAATTAGATTGCTAATGGGTCTCCTCTTTGCGATATATATGCAAGAAGATATGATATGTTGAGTTGAGTGATTGCTATTTTGGGATGTTTTATCTTGAAATTTGCCCTGATTTGACCACTCAAGTTAATCTGTGTCAAATTTGATAGGAAATGTGTATGTGTGTGTGGGGTGGGAGGGGGGGGGGGTGGATGTCTTGCCAATTATGCATGATTATAATACCATTAACATTTTTGTCTTTTAACAATGTATTTAGGTAGGAATATTTCTATTAATTATCAATTACATTTATAAAAACAAGTAGTATATGTTTATATACAGCTGTTGAATCATCATCTTACAATTAGAGGCTATAAAAATGCATCCGGCTATACCACACTGATGTCCCAAGATTTATGAATATATCGGATATGAATGTGAATATATACATGTTATCTCTTATTTGCATTCCATATGTAGACATTCATATAGTCCCAAGCTGAACATTATATGGTAGGCCTACATGTCCAAGGTCAACCCAGCCCCTTGACGACATCCATCTGTGATCAAATTCAGCTGTTTTTATCCTCTTCGCCCAAACCCCCATATATAGCAACATTTTATGATATCATACCAATGTTATTTGCAAATTGAAATTGGGTTCACGCTCAAGATCACCGAGTGGCGACGGAGACAGTTCCAATCCATTACATGCCCCTTGTCACAAACAACTTTATGGAGTTTGGGGGTTGGATATCAAATGGGTCGGGCGGGCGGAGGAGCGTGGTCCCTCTAACGTTCCCCCTATATCGCCTCGGCTCTCATCAGGGCATTCATTTGTTTTCTGCCGTGGTTGTGAGGGCCTCCTGATTCTTTGATGATAGTATGCGGTGCAGACAGATGCAGGCTGTATATGAGCGGTATCTACCGATGATGGATCCTCCAAAGTCAGAGCTATGAGGAGAGGTCACCTGTAAGAATGCCAAAGTCAGTCGCTTCATTTACACTGCAAACAGAAACCCATCATTTTCTGCGTTGGTGGGTCGTTTACACTTCCGTTTGTGAGTTCAACGGTAGGTTCATTTACACTGGAAGTTGAATCCATAGTTTTCTGACAATTCCGAGTTTTCTGCAAGATGATGTGCAAAGTTTATTCCCAAAGTTATAAAACAAACCTCATTGTATAATTTTACCATTGATAATGTTGTGTACCCATCAAAAACTTTTAAATCGTTGGAACTTTACTCAACAAAATGAAATTATGAATTAAAAAAATATAAGCCACTGAAAAGCCAAAACAGAAATGTTTCCAAGCATGCATTCAACATTTCATTTCTGGGCAAATATTGAGGTTTACAAGGTGATTAAGAGTCACAGGAGATCATTTATTATTCTAGTGGATAGGCATGGACATAGAACATAAAACCGTGGAACTGCACGGTAAGGTTCCAAGAACTAAAGAGTTAATTTATGTCTTGAAATGATGCTTTTCAAATTGGCTTTGAATCTGCAGGTCGGCTTGCTTTAATAGTACTATATTAAACAGTTCTAGTACATGTACAGCGCATATCACATTATGAATATAATCTCTATGCGATTCCAAAGGCCTTGGAAGCGGGGAATCGGGGGGGGGGGGGGGCTTCAGCCCTCCCACTTTTCTCCTAATCGTGTAAAAAGAACAAAAATGACCATTGTGATTTTTGCATGGTCAGCCCCCCCCCCACTTTGATAAAGCGTTCCCTGTTGGATTATAAACCCTGGATTTAGCTCAGTGGCCCGTAATTATTTATAGGGAACATGTATTTCAAGGGATGAACTTCCGCCAGATACCCATTTACCTCACCTTGGTTGAGTTGGGTGCAGCACAAATGTGGATCAATTTCTTGCTGAAGGAGAAACTACGCCATGGCTGGGATTTGAACTCATAACCCTCATTTTTTCAAAGTCCACTGACTAATCCACTGGGCCACAACACTCCACTTTAGATTCTTGTATATATTAACCTTGTTCCTTCCCTTCATGAATGGTAGTTCAAAACTTTCCAATGTTTTTAAGCATACAAGCCTACACTATAAGTGAGAAGTTTAGAAAACTGAGCAAAATTTTCGAAGTCAGTTTTGTAAAGTGTGAATGGCCCTTTGGTAGACATGCTAGAACGGTGGTGTTATGGAGGAGTTGGGGAAACATCAAGTGACAAGCGGGTACAAGTGCGACACCAGTCCGTGCTTCTGTTTTGTACAAAATGCCCAAATTATCATGGAAATGACTGTAGAAGCCTTTATAAGAAGGAGTTTATTTTGAGGTATTGGGTCCGCATCTCGTAACTTGATATTTATTTTGCATGGTGACAAATCATTTAAGGAGATGCAATGATATCACATGTTGAGTTAAGGTTTTCACTGTCAACACATGTTTTTATTCACCTATCTTGGTACCTATGTATAGTTTCGTTAGAGGAAAAGGTACATGGAGTGGAAGAGAGAAAAGAGGGACAGAGAGAAAATGGTTGTTTTGTTCTTTATTAAAGGTCAAGTCCACCTCAGAAAAATGTTGACTTGAATCAATAGAGAAAAATCAGACAAGCACAGTGCTGAAAATTTCATTAAAATCGGATGTTAAATAAGAAAGTTATGACATTTCAAAGTTTCGCTTATTTTCAAAAAAATAGTTATATGAACGAGCCAGTTACATCCAAATGAGAGAGTCGATGATGTCACTCACTCACTATTTCTTTTGTTTTTTATTGTTTGAATTATACAATATTTCAATTTTTACGTATTTGACGATTAGGACCTCCTTGCCTGAAGCACAAAATGTTAAAATCATGGAATTCCACATGTTCAGGGAGGAATTAAACTTCATTTCTCATGACAATGAGGAGAAAATAACAATATTTCATATTTCATATAATAAAATACAAAAGAAATAGTGAGTGAGTGATGTCATCAACTCTCTCATTTGGATGTAACTGGCTCGTTCATATAACTATTTTGTTGAAAATAAGCGAAACTTTAAAATGCCATAACTTTCTTATTTTACATCCGATTTTGATGAAATTTTCAGTGTTATGCTTGTTGAATCTTTCTCTTATTATTCAAATCAAGTTTTTGTTGGGGTGGACTTGTCCTTTCAGGTATTTTGACAAACTTGTGCCATGTACTGTGCACCAATATATAGTCACAGAGATCTACATAAGGCATGCACATGACTACATGTACGTGTTATGGAAGGGGGGTTAAGGGAGGGAGGTAAACTACACTAACACTATTGTCCATGTATGTAGGAAGGTGGATATGTCTATGTCATTAAAGGACAGGTTATTCTAAAATGTCGGCTTGTGTCACAAACGGCTTCATATTCCTTTGTTCTGTGTTTGTTTTCAATAATGGGGATGTGCTTCATGCAGTATATTGATTTCCTATTCCCCTTCCCTTCCATTGTTTTGTAACAAGGGACATGATGAAGAAATATATTTAGTCTCTGGAGAACCATTGATACCACCAATTGACTTCAAGAATAATGCATTGGTACTAACCCTCGGTACCCTTGGGAATGCATATGTACATTTGATATTAGACCTATTCATAAAGGAGTGTAGGCCTATTGATTGTTTTTTTACATACTTGCATATGCTTTTCAAAGGACAAGTCCACCTAAACAAAAAGTTGATTTGAATTAAAAGAGAAAAATCCAACAAGCATAACCCTGAAAATTTCATCAAAATTGGATGTAAAATAAGAAGGTTTTGACATTTTAAAGTTTTGCTTAATTTAAGAGAACAGTTATATGCACACCCTGGTTGGTATGCAAATAAGGAGACTGATGACGTCATCCACTCACTATTTCTTTTGTAATTTATTATGTGAAATCTGAATTCTAATTTTCTCCTCAATGTCAAGTGAAACAATGATTAATTCCTCCCTGAACAGTTGGAATTAGCATTGTTTAATACTATATGGTTCAGTCAAGTAGGACCTTATTGTCAAATTTGTAAAAAATGAAATATTGTATAATTAAAACAAAAAACAAAACAAATAGTGATGGACATCATCAACTGACTTATTTGCATGTCACTGAGTAGTGCATATTCATCATCATCATCATATCAGCCATGGTCAGCCCACTGCAGGGCGAAGGCCTCCTCAAGTTGGTGCCAAAGGTGCTTGTCTTGTGCTGACGCAATCCAATTTATACCAATGAATTTTGTGAGCTCGTCACTCCATCTCGATTTCTGTCTACCCCGATTTCGTGATCCTACTTATTATTATAAATTATTGTGCATATTACTGTTTTGCAAAAAAATAAGCAAAAATTGAAAATACCATAACTTTTTTATTTTACATCTGATTTGGATGAAGTTTTCAGCATATGCTTGTTTGATTTTTCTCTTTTTATTCAAATCAACATTTTTCTTGGGTGGACTTGACCTTTAAAAGTGGCGCTTTGAATTGACTGGTGAACTAGCCAATTATAAAAGGCATTCATTATGCGATATTCAAAAGAATTTTGCAAAATTTGTTGGTTTACCATCAACAAGTATGTGCAGTCTGTTTATTTTTACTGTCAATTTCATGCATTTTAATGACCCTGAGACTTTATCTTACATGATTGGACAATGCTGTCCAACTTTGGCAAAATGAAGCAAGTGACACATCACTCGAATTTGAACTAGTTATTGTTGTTTCTGAAGCAATCTTCGTATGTTGCACGTTCAGGTAAAATTTGGGGAAGAAATTATTGCTCCATGGAAAGACATTGAAGAAAATACAGTATGTTGTTGAATTTCATTGATGCCTATGTAAATGACGAACACACATTTCTCATTTATAACATATGAAATCGTAACTTGCCTCCTTTTGCCAAAGTACGGCAGAAAGGGGCATTTCAAGAAACTTGCAATCATTTGTAAGTCAGTTTTGTGTCCTAACTCAATCATGTATGTTGCGTGTTCAGGCAAAATTTGGGGAAGAAATTATCGTTCCATGGAAAGATATTGAAGAAAATATGCTGTTGAATTGCATTGATGCCTGTGTAAATTGCAAACACACATTGCTCATTTACAACAAATGATACTCAGATTGTAACTTGCTTCCTTTTTCCAAAGTATGACAGAATGTACATGTATATCATACTTAATATGTAAGGGCCATTTCAAGAAACTTGATTAATCAGTTGTAAGTCATTTTGTGTCCTAAATCAATAAGTGTGGCAATTATTTGAAAATACTCACTTGATTGCTTATCTGGCTCTTGCGACAACACATAAAAATCAATTTTACTAAAGTTACAATTGATACATCAATTGTAAATTGTAATGTAGATTCGCAATTTATTGTAAAGTTTCTCTTGTATCACCCCCATAGCCTTGATCCATAGAGGCACAGTCATAAATATTAAAACAAAAGAATGTTTTTGTATATGGTATGTGCCTGTGCTAATAGTGCCATACTCATGCCCAGCAGTGATTACAATGAAATATATCAAATTATATATATTATATGCATACTTGGGGATATGCATATCGTCGCACGCACCACGAACCATCCTCTCTGCGCACTTTGATAGCGCACTGTATCTTTTCCACGAACCGTCCTCTCTGTTACGATGCCCACTGTGGCGTAAATAATTCACCTCAAGAAAATATAAAGATACGGGATGAAACTTTGGAATCTGCACTGTCAAAAGAAGATGCCGGTAATAATTTGCTCTCCTTGTAGGTGCACTTATTGCTGGTTTTAGAAAAGCTTTTCTTTAAATGCGTTTTCTGCCAAACTAACTTTCGCATCGAAGAGCGCATAGAGGACGGTTCGTGGTGCGTGCGACGATATATCATAATTCATTTGATATTTTTATCTTGACTTCCAAATAAACTACAATGTAGGAACTTGAATTCATAAAAAGTGTATTCTAATTATGCCTATTAGATGGCCCAGGTAAAAAATAAATGGGGGCTTTGCCGATTTTGCCCCCCCCCCCCATTACTCAAAGGAACACTGGAAACTATTGCAATGTTAACCGGACATGGTGGCTCAGTGGTAGAGTGTCCGCCTCATGAACGGGAGGTCGTGGGTTCGATCCCCGGCCGAGTCATACCAAAGACTTATTAGAAAAATGGTACCTTTTGCCTTCTTGCTAGGCACTCAGCATTTAGATTTGAGAAGGGTAATAATAACATATAATGTTATGCAGGGCCCACTGGTAGAGCAGTTTTCTAACTGAAGTGGCTACCCTGGGTAAATAAAACATATTTAAAGCTCATCCAATATTGCAGATTTTGCAGTAAGTTGTGAAAATTAGCCCCCGATATTATACAAAAATTGAGGGGCCGACCTGTAGAAATAAATTACAAGGGAGCAGGAAACAAATACTAAGGCGCCTCCACAAAGTAAGCCTACAGTGTGCAATAGTACAAAGTCTGGGGTTACACATTTTTCTATTTCTGATGCAATAAAGATATATCTGGATGAAAAATGTAAACTCTGCTCAGTTGCTACGAGGTGAGATCATAATTTTCCAAAATATATCCTCGTCCACTGGGTTTTTAAAGAATTCGGTGCCGAAAATCAATCTTCCTGGACCCTTTTGTAAGATCTATCTCCTGATTACATGGTTGTGGTAAATCCTGCATTCATTAATGGGAGGGATGCCATTGATCAGAGACAACCCGCTATCTCCTGCCATCTTTCAAACAATCTGTCAGATATAAGATCGTGGGCTGTGATAAGAATTATTAAATGCAACGCTTCAGACCCGACGACGACGACTTCTCTGCGTTCTTGATGTGAACTCCACCGGCCTGGAATTCCCATAATCATAAACAAAGTGTGATCTTTAATTCAGCGCTGCTTAGAAGAATGTATGCCCATACTACGAACCACCCGAGCTTAGCAATTTTTAACCCAAGAATCTATCTTTTTGTGAGTTTTGTGGGAAGTGAAATATCTTGTCCATTATTTAATCTTGGGAAAAATATTTCTTATCATTCAAAATTCAATTTTGTTTTGTTCATGGATAAAGACTGAATTTGTGTAGGAATTAAGAAAAATTATAGTTCTCATGGCATTTTATTGTTAGGGAAACTTTTCTCAAGGGTAGGCCTCCATATATTCTTATAACTTTGCATATCATTACTATTGTTATGAACAACTCCAGTTAGTAATAATAATGATGATGATCATCATCATCATATTAGAGATGATGATGATGATGATAATTGTGATACTACTACTACCACCACTACTACTACTACTACTACTACTACTACTACTACTGCTACTGATTCTGATTCTTTTATGATTGCTTTTTGTTCGCAATCAATATGTTATGCCTTTGTAATTTACTTTTTATGTACATGTTAACCTGCCTTGAACCAGTACAGGTTCATGGACCTGGTTTCGATTGTTACTCTTCATTGTTTGACTTTGTTTATTTGTATTCTGCTTTTCTTTGAAATAAAGAAATGATTACAATCAATTTAAACCAATGTTACAAAACACAGTTTATACAATTTGGTTCTCTCTACTCCATCTACATTCATTATTCAAAAATAGGGTCTTGGTAGGGATTGGAACCCTAAACCTTGCAACATGATACATGACATGCATGGCCTTCCTAATCCTAGTGCACTACCACTACATTTTGTCTATAGGCCTATGTGTACAGTGTATACGGTTAGCAGACTTCTGTATGTATATGGTACTATTATGCGGTTACAAAAACACAAGATCACAACAATACAATGCCTTACATGTAAAGAGGAGGAGATAATCAATATTGCATTTGTAGTCTAATGTGCTATCTGGAAAAATAGATCAGGGAAAATAGACATTCTGGCCGAGCAAGGTTAGGTCCCAGGAAAAGAGATTTTATAAACCATGCAACTTAGACATAAAAAAAGTATTGACATCATGCGTGCTCAGCGGAATTTGAAAGATAAGATACAAGAATTTTCAGAATACATGTAGAATATATTTTGTCTTAATACAATATTCAGAATACAGCTCTTGGGTTTATATTTTTCACATGTCATCAGTAAAATGCCCATTTGGAGTCTATCTGTTAGTTGACATAAACATTACAATTTTAAAGACAAGAATATGTTTGAAAATGATTCATTGATTTCTTTACTCTAGAAACGGAGAGATTGTCTCGTTCATTTATTCTCGCTAATGATATTTATCTGCAGATAGTTGCTCATTAGCTGCCCTTACTTTTCGTCAACAGTATGTCGAATGAAATAAAGCAGGGTTTT
Source organism: Lytechinus variegatus (assembly GCF_018143015.1). Taxonomy (NCBI): domain Eukaryota; kingdom Metazoa; phylum Echinodermata; class Echinoidea; order Temnopleuroida; family Toxopneustidae; genus Lytechinus; species Lytechinus variegatus. The sequence continues at coordinate 3,017,918 of NC_054750.1, forward strand.
ATGCCGAAAACTTAATCAATACCTTATTGTCTGTATTGAAATGTACTACTTTTAATTGGATGTGCTTTTACACATTAAAGGGACTCAACTGATTCGATTTTATAAAGGATTGTGCATTTCTGTTTTCATTCTTGCTTCACCCTCCCCAAATAAAAAGATAAAAATTGAAGCAGTTCATTTTCTCAAGAAAAATATGAGGATTAACAAAAATTTGAGTGAAAATATTTTGATGGTGACTGGAATCGCTTTATACATTTTTTCCCTTTTACCACACTGAGTGGTTAACTTGTGTGAAGTGACTTGTAAGAAGTAATTGTATTAAATAGATTTGCACATTAAAATTCATACAATACATTTATGATTCTGCTACAGTGTCTTCCAATATCTACTTGAAGTAGAGTAAGCCAATTGATTGGGGTGTGTTTTAATTTTTTTTCTCTTAAACCATGACCAGTTCTTTAAAACTTCAGGGGACTTTGCGCAGTTGTCATTATTGTCCTTCTTAAAGTGCAGACCTAGTGCACCTTTCCTAAAACTTGTTTCTTCTTCTTCTAATCCCCTATTGTCCTTTCCCCGCTGCCCATGCATCTTTATAGATCCATTGTTAGCCCTCCATTGACGCAGGTCCAATGTTTTGACCATGACGTCATCAAACGTCATCAACCGAGCAGTCAGCAGTGGCTGGTCATCCATTTTCCGCTGCATGTTAATTGGATTGATCCAAGTACAGTCCTGCTGGATTAATCCCTGTTTGCATTTCTTTTGATATATTTGGCAAAATATACGTTTAGGCTTCCTTTTATGTTTTGTTCTATTTTTTATTAGGACTATTTTGCAAGGGTCATTCCACTTGTTTTTGGTGATGATTTCATCCGTCGCTATCACCTCTCGCCATCTATCGATTCACCCATTCTGTTGTTTCATGGTCAAAGGGTTTGTCGTTCTAGTTTTGGAAACTTTTCAAGAACGTGCTTGATGGCCACTCTAGGTATTGAAAAGCATGGACTTGTGAATTCACAAGTTTTGATTGTTCATATGTTTAACCTCTGTATTCTGTCAATAAAAACAACTCAACCATGATTATACAAATATATTACTTGCATCTTTGAACTTGTATCTATCGTAAATGAAATGCTCTTTTATTCAAACACTAATTTTGAAGTAATAATTTTATGAAGCTGTAAAATTAATTTTGGTAATAAAAATTAATTATGCCTTTCCAAATTTTAGTGTTTTTTTTTTCAGTTGAGGTTGTTCCGTATTAAATCTCAATCAGGGAAGAAAACAACATTAGTTGAACAGTACTTTAGTCTTTTGATAAATTGTATTTTTTCCACACGAATTAGAATTCATTGATCAGTGCTTTTGTGGTTTTAGCCTGTTTTATCTGAACGAAAATCACTGGAAGTTCGAGTCCGCCTCAACTTAAAGTTGAGAAGATTAAGATAGAAAAAATCAAAATGGCATGTTAAAAACATCTAAATTGGATGTAAGTTATGACATTTTTTTCAAGTTACCGATATGTATTATAATATGAGGCAAAATGTGACTTATAAATGCAGAAGAAATTAATAAAAAAATGCAAGTCTGAATGGAGGCTTAGAATTAGTCTGCTGTGCAAACCCTTCACTCGAGTTAAGTGGTCTGAATATGCAGACTACCTTGACTTGTGTCCACCTGGAAGGCCATTTGAAACAGCAAGTTTTTACATGTGATAGTCTTGAGTGAAGACCCAGTTGTTGATCAGAATATCAATCAGGGTCTGTGCCTGCAGACTAGCTTATAAATACAAGAACTTTGTGATCCTGACAGGTGTGAATTGGTCAATTATTTGGGTCATTTTGAGAATATGCCTCTAAACTGTAAGAAATATGGTGTCAAAACTACACTTGTTGGTGTTTGTGAGACTGTATGACTGCTCAACCGGGTGTTAAAATGTACACCATGGAGTTTGAATGTTATAACACCAAATGAATATGTGCCTCTACACTGTAAGAGATATGTTGTTGAATTAAAAAAAATACACTTGTTGGCATCCGAAGACACTGCACACTCAGGTTTTTAAATACAACTCAGTATGCAGTGTTTATAACAAAATGTTATTATTTAGCGTTATTTATAACACTAAATAATGTAAGAAACATGTAAAAAAATACACTCGTTGGTATCTTGAGACAGTATGACTGCTTGCTTAGGTGTTAAAATGCACCATGGAATTTTGATTTGAACACCAGCAGATTAAGACCAATGGGTTAAGAACTAAGTCCATGCATCTAGCGCTGGTGTAAAATATATGGTGCAGTCATCTCACAACACTGACTTGTAATGGCAGGTAGAGTTGGATCCAACATGTAGGCGGGAATTCCTTTGACCACTCCTGTTGGGTTAGGATTGAGGTCAGAGGTCACAAAGATCAAAATACTTGCTTCAACTGATATGAAATATGATTGTGAATGTGATGCATCAAATCTACTTGAAAAAAGTAGCATACATAACATGTGATCATTATGATTTTTTTCATGTTTTTCAAAATGGGAATATGTAATCGCCTTGAGAGTAAGAATGTGCATAATAAATTGCCCCGAGTGTTTCTTTTCTTTTGCTGTTGAACAAGAATCAGAATCAGAAGAAATTATGTGCCTGTACTTGTTTCTGAAGATTTTTTTTTTTAATTGATGTACTGGCTATTGGACTAAAAAAGTTCAGTTTTTTACACTTGTAAATGAAAAGGAAGCCCTCACGTTTCATTTAATTTCCTTTAATTTTGATTTTGATATATGATTTTGAAAATGTTGAACCATTTATTCTATAATAATAATAATATAGGGTATTTATATTGCGCACATATCCACCTTCTTAGGTGCTCAAGGCGCTCCTATATTACCCGGCTAAGCTAGGCATTCATAGCGCACACAGCTTTTTTTGGAATTACTTCCTACGGTACCCATTTACCTCACCTGGGTTGAGTGCAGCAAATAACTATAACAGATTTGTTGTTGTGTTTGAAAGGAGGATTTTGCATATGGTAAGTCTGTCCCCAATTTTTTTCAAAATTAAATAATCTATTTTTAATTTATACAGTATATATGGAAACACACTGATCATATAATTTTTCTTTTTTCTCTCAGACATTTTCATGAAAAGATGAGCAACCAACCACAACAAATTGACTCGCATTCTCCTCCAGGCAGCAAAGAGGGCAGGCTAACCAATGGCCACCATGTGATCAACAACAGTCCGCAAAATGGCTCCCCGCCCGGCTTCATCGAAATCACACACGGGCCCCAGCACCGTCCCATTCCGCCTATCCGGGTGCAGAGCGAGACCCCGTGCCCCCCGTCGGCGGCCCAGACGCCCGTTCCCTCGGCCTCGCAGCGGGCCATCAAACAGGAGAACGGGACCGAGCAGGAGAATGGCTACAGCGAGAGGGAGGTCCTGCCTGCCCTGTCATCGTACAGCTGCGCAGTCAACAACGGGAAGCCGCCGGAGACCCTCAAGGCAGGGGGACAGGAAGGGGGCAACGATGACGATGGTGGTTACAGCGGGGAGAATCATACAAAAAGCAAAGGTGAGGGAGTGTGGGTACTGTACATCTTGGTGTGTTATTATTAATTTCTAATATGATGGCTCTTCTTCATATCTGGCTTTAGGCTGAATATATCTATTAAGTGCACGTGTCATGATATCACACAAGTAAATATATTTCCATACTACTCACCAACAATTTTAATCGATGTGAGAGGGGGGGGGGTGAAAAGGCTTAGAAAGTGGAAAGTATTTGGAAAAAGGGTCAAAAGGGCCTTTAAATAGAGAAATACAGAGAAAAGAGTATTTCTCAGAATCTGGGGGGGGGGGGGTTACCATCCTTGCTCATTCATTACCAGAGTCAAGCCATGAAATACATTAGGAGCAGACATTTTGCATTTTTATCCATCCCCTTGTCTGTTATCCCAGTGATCACCTCTCAAAATGAGGCCCCACTTTTCATTCCTCAGGCAGTGGGTATGAATGCTATAGTAGAAATGATCAAGAAAAATCTGAAAAGAATGCTTCATAATGTAGGGCCAACGATGTAACATTTAGGAAAAACCCCTCACAGGGTTTCGAAATTGATGTGTCAAGCTTTGTGAAGATTTGTAAAGAAGGCAGTGCTTGACAATAGCATAGAGGATTAACAGGTTCAAGTCATTAGCAGTTCATCAAAATTGCATCCATTCACCATGGAAGTATATCACAATATTTATTTGATGATATTATCTCCTGGTAAATGCGCCCTGACGTCTGCCCTCCCTCCCTCCCCCTTCACCCAATTTCCATCCTGACACCCATAGAGATACTTATCACCAGTTTTGATCTCGAGGGAGTGAAAAAAGGCAGTCAGTTACATTTAAATTTTGGCCCAGAATTGGCTCCTGGACCAACAATTGCTGCTGTCGATCTCTGAGGGCGAGGCCATAAATCTACCCTTCACGATGGGCACCCATGTATCTTCTGCCTATTATCTCTTTAGTACCTTTAGATAATGTATTCCATCCTCTTTTGTTCTGCAGAGGTGTGCTTTGAAACAAGACCTTGCCACTTTGGAGCAGCTAATAAATTTGTTTTTGTCAAGGTACTCGTTTTATAGGAGTCTTTGAAACTATTGATGTAACTATAAAAGGAAAGAGTAATTGCAGAATTTGAAAATTATAGGCCGTTACTTACAACTTTGTATTTTATTGAGTTCTTTCTTAGAAATATAAACAGAAATAAATACTGTAGAAATATGGTCTACTACCTGTTAGTTATTCCAGGGTTTTTAAGGATGTTTACTTTCTTGAAGCACTCTTGGAGCTGAAATGTGAACCTTAACACTGTAAGTAACCACTATTATTATTAATCACTAAAAATGATTGATTTCTTCCAGCTGAAGATCAAGGAAAATTCTGACCTTTCAGAAAAAATTAGGGTAATATTCTGTTCTAAAATAAAGTGCAACTCTATATGTTTCATATAGGCCCTTGGACTGTTGTGACCTTGCCTGAAAATTACATAGTACACCTCTTTCAATTGAATTTTTATTTGCCCCTGATATTGCTGTTACAGATGACTATGACCTTAAATTAAAGAGAAAAGCAAGAAGCAAAATTAACAATTTTGAATTCTCTTGTTCATTTAAAGCTAACAGGGTGAAACCCTATCGAGGTGCACTATCCCGGCACTTTTCCAAAGGAGATCAGAGACTAATTTCAGGGAGCTTTCTTTCCCATTCAGTCAAGGCATCGGTTTACTGATTGGATTTTAAATTAGCAATCTCCTCTGTCTCATTGTTATCTCTTGATCAATAATTGAGAATTTCTGTATCATTAGGAGTGTTTTATTCAGATCAGGTGGACTGCGGAGTGTCCATAGTTTGGGCGTTTTGTCTCTGGTTTCACACGAAAAAAGGATAACTGGGAATTATGATAATTGACATAAATATTTGTTGATGTCAGGGGAGATAAGATTCACACTTGCCATTGTTTGGGGGTGATTTGAAAGAACCGTTTGGTTATCTGGTCATGGATCTGAAGTTGTGAAATCTACCGCCATTAAAGAAATCCTTTCATCTGTCATTTCTCTTTGGGCGGATGTGTGTTCGGAGAGAATCAGGGGAGAGAATGCAGATTCTCGACTTTCAATACAACACCAGTTCTTCCCTTTGTTCGCTATTATTCTTTGGAAGATTGGGAGAACAGGTAATTTGTTGCTAGAAATCCCTCATCATCCTCCTAAAAGCCTTTTAGATTTAAGTCTTGTCTCGCACCGCCGCAGTCTAAGATCAGATAAGGGGGCCTCAGACATTATCTGGGCCATTCTATATGGAAGGCAGAAGAAAATTGTTTGATTGCATAAAGAGAAATCATAAAGATTCAAAGAGTTTGCGTCTCACTTCGTTGATCCCAATGGGTTGTTTTGTGGTGGATCTTCTTTTTTTTTTTAAATCTACAGCGTACTTCACTGGGACAGTGCTTGCCGATTCTTCCAGCCCAGTTTCAATTTGTGAGCAGCGTCGCGAGGCATGAGCAAACACAAACACATCATTGCGAAAAGATGGGTATTTCATTAAAGTCATTGATACCCAACTTCAATGCAATAACACCGTTTTTTTTTTTGTATATTCATTCATTATTGTCTCTATTGTTCCCGTTCACCAAATGAATTTTGTATTGAGTGGGACTACACATTGTAGAATACTATCAATCAAACGCTGTCATGCCCTAGGGCACAGTCTGCTCGACAATCTCGGCAAACAATCAACTCTTTGCGCATCTACGTCATCAAAACTTTTTCAGAGATTTTTTTTCTGTAGAAACTGGGAAGATTTTCTTTCTGCTTGCTAACTCCATGACCAGAGTAAAAAAGATAAATCACGTGTGTGCGTATCTTAAATGATGATGGAGAAAGGATATAGAGAGGATTTCTTACACTGCCTGTATCATGGTTTCATTTTCATTTCATTTTTATTCTACAATGTTTAATGTTTTGTTTGATTAGCCTAAAAATCATTCAAAGAGTGGCTTATAAAAAAGCCAGGAAATTTCAATAAAGAAATACAATGATTTAGTTTGAAGTTGAAAGTACATTCATCATGTTGCTTGTTAGAAATTATTAGTCATAAATTGTATTGAAATTTGCTTATTTGTCGCTTTTTGTTAGAATTTATTAAAATTTATAAAAAGACGTGTTTGTATTTTCACTCATGCACTACAGATGAAACGAGATAAGGATTGATTTTTCTTCCCTTTACGAACTTTAAAACCTAAAAATGCTAACTTTCAGTTTTGTCTTTCCTTCCATTTGTTTGTTGTTGAAACGATGGTAGTTTTTCTGTTTCACAGTCATTATTGATTAATTTTCCATAAATAAGGATTTCTTTTTAAAGTTTATTGTTGTAAGTTTTCTTTATTGATTTTCACCAAAAAGAAAATTGATTAGCATTCTATCCATACATCATGCTGCAGATATTCAGTTGATTAAGTCTGCGATAATCACGATGATAATCAGTACCTGATTTTAATCAGAATCTTTGCTTTCATGTTACAAATGCATTGGTCTTCTGATGAATCGTGTAGAGCAGGTTCAGGTTTTGTTTTCCAACAATACACGAGCCATGAAATAGCTTTATTCCTTGTTTTAAACAGAAATATTATAAATCAACATAAATCATCTTTTATCACTTCTTTACCATCAGAACAGGTTCTGCTTGACTTGTCAATTAATATATTTTTTTAACAGAAATCAGTATTGCAAAAGAGAAACCCCCTCCTCAAAGTTTGTATGTGGTTTTGATACCTGTTTGCAGAACAATTATTTTTGAGGCTGCCAAATTGGCGAAAATCTTACTTGTTCAACAAGAAAATAAATTCAAATATTTGCAAATGAGATTGTATCTAAAACAATAAAAAATGTTTTGAACAAATTTTTTTTTTAATCTTGAAAATTATTTAAAAGCAGTAAAGATATTGAGCAATTAAATTGACTGTGTTGGCAGTTTAGTTTCAAAAGTAATTCTGCTATAAATTAATTGACGAACTGGAAGAAAATTTAGATCTTTGCTTATTGTGTATTGACTATTGGTGATTTAATTTGAATATATAGAAATGTTCATGTCTCCATGATTTGAATAATGTAGTGCAAAGAATGAATTTCATTACTCTGATGGTGTTGGTTTAGGATGTGTGGGCCGATATAATACTGGAGGAGTTTTTGAACATATCCAATTTCATTCCTTCTGATCTTCAGAAATCCTTTTCGATCCCTTATTTCAAGGTCATTTTTCAGCCAGTCATTTCTCTCAACTTTCCGTTTCTCGTTATCTTTTCAACTGTCTCATGTTAGCTTGATGTACTTTGTTATCATTTTCTACAGCTTATTGACTTTCTTTTTTGTATGTAATACATGTAAAATAATCTATATTTGAAAGTATTTGCTACATGTATTTATTCATAATTTTTTTTTCCATTTTTTATTGTTTTTAATGATAGAGTCATGTGACACATCATTCTGACCTGAGTGCCCCCTGAATCCATCAAAATGACTGAAAATAGACATTTTCACTATTAGCTAGATTACTAACAATTAAATCCTTAACTTGTGAAAACATTTCTAGGCATCTGTTCTGGCTGTTGAGTGCTGTCTGGCATGGTGAATGGCGAACCTCACTTTACTTTTGCCTTTATAAAAGATTGAGTATTATTATAGAGTATACATGTACCTCTAATTCCATTGGAAGCGATTAAATGATAGAGTTAAATTAATTGATTAATAAAGATGATGATGATATTTTTTTTCCTTGCACAAATATTATTCATATCAATTTAAAATATTGATATTGTACTCCATTTTTTTTCAAAACTTTGTGAAATATCCATAATGAAGTCAAACCTTGAGTCAAGATGTTGATTGATTGAGACGAAAATAGGGATCAATCATCAGCAATGGGGCAGAACATGAAAATCCAGCCACAAAAAAAAGAAACACAAAATGGGGACCTTGCAGGTTTCGCATCTTTCTTGATAATCGTAGAGATCGGGTTCTTATCTCTGAAACCTTTCAGGGAATTTGGTTGCATTCTTCTTGAACTTGAGGCGTTCTTGGTTGCCTCAGTGTTGATGTGACTTTGATTGATGGAGAGGTGCACATCCCAAGGTACAGTCAGCCATGTTAGATCCTGGTAAATATTACAAAAATATCGCTGAATTTTCTTGTTAAAAAAGGTGTGGCATGTCTTCCAGGTGAGAACTAGCCTGCAGGCACAGACCCTGATTGAAACTTTGATAAAAAATTTGGTCTTCATGCAAAGACTAGCACTTAAGTTATTAAACTTGCTGTTTCAGTACCAAGGGCCTTGAGTATAAAACAGATTATAGGCTGCACATTCAGACCCATATCGACTGACAGGTTCACACAGGAGACTACATGTAGGTGAGAACATCAAATCGTTCCAGAGAAAAGTCCCAGCTGTTTATTGATATCCGATTGATTTGATATCAGGCCCCCCTCCCCCTTGGATCAACTACAACTATGGAAAGCCAGCAATGCAACATATAAAAGGACTGTTCAAAATGTTTCTTAGATGTTGATGATGAATACTCATACTTTCATTGTCAGTGTGCTTCCCTTTGTTTATAAAAGAAATATTGCGCAAATTTCCTTTCCTGTAGAAATAAAATTATAGCACAATAGTGGATTTCCTTATAGTTGAGGGTGATAAGATCAATCATAACTCTTTGTAAAGGCAAGGTCACACCGCCCAAGCATTGTTAGGTCGTGGAGCGGTAGGGAAAGAGGGTCAATTTTCGCTCACAAAATTGGGGGAAAAAATCGAAAAAAAACAAAAAACAACCAAAATCGAAAATGGTGAACGGTAGCGAGCAGTGATGATTTTCTTCTCTCCGCTCCAACAATGCTCGGGCGGTGTGACCATGCCTTAAGATGGAGCCCAGGCCTTAACCGTTGAGGGAAACATTTTGTTCCAAGATTAAATGGCAAGGATGAGCATGATTCAGTGGTGTCGAAAACGCACTTGTGATAATTATGTCTACAGAAACCATGGAAACGA